>NW_024352785.1:3873589-4037635 GCF_902729225.1 Pteropus medius | reverse complement strand
AAATACCAATTGCTCGTCAAATACTGTGCTAAGTACTCTGAGGGAAACAAAAATGAATCAGTCTCTGCCTTGAGCAACTTACCATCTAGTTCCTTAAAAATAAAAAGTTTTAAGGAACAGTGTGTTGTAACAGAATGCACAAAGTGCTGAGCAAGGACAGAGGAGACGAAGGCCTCACAGGGGAAGGGGCAATGCTGCCACAAGTCGATTAAGGGCTCACCAAGAAGAGGGAGGGGAGAGCATGACAGACAGAAGCAGTGTGAAGCAGTTGATGAAGGCACAGCAAAATGTAGCTCCATCAGGATGCTGGTGGCAGGAATATAGCATGGGGGAAGTACAGGGCAAAAATAACATCAGCTAAATCTGGGAGTCAGATGATCATGGACCTTGACTCCTATGCTAAGGAGTTTGTTCCTTATCTTTTGTGTCAGTAAAATCCACCTGGAGCTTCAAACACAGGTACGAACAGATGTCCTAGAATGCTCTGGCAACAGTGAGGACATTTGAATGAGAGATTTTGGAGACAGCAGGCCAGAGTGTTGGAATATTCCAACCTAAAGGGAAAAGGCAATGAGGGGATCCAATAGGCATTTTTCAGCGTTACTCACCCTTGGTCTTCCCTGCCTTGATATACCTATAATTTTCAGAACCAGATAGGTTGTGCCGCAGTAACAAACAGTCCCAGGATCTCAGGGAGCATAACAAAGCTCATTTC
This sequence comes from Pteropus medius, assembly GCF_902729225.1. Taxonomy (NCBI): domain Eukaryota; kingdom Metazoa; phylum Chordata; class Mammalia; order Chiroptera; family Pteropodidae; genus Pteropus; species Pteropus medius. The sequence continues at coordinate 4,036,920 of NW_024352785.1, read as the reverse complement.
TTGTTGCAGGCAACTGTTCTCCATGCAATAACTCCATATAGCCAAAATAAGGCTGCTTCAATAGCGCACCTTTGTCATCTCAACACGAGCCTCCGTGTGAGAGAATACTACATAAGGGTCTTGCTTTCAGCCCACCCAGAAGTGACTTCTTTTATGCTCTCAACTCTGCCAAACTATAAAGTCACAGTGATGGGGAGGGGTGGGGCAGGGAAAGGTGATATAGTACTCTCGTGCTCAGAGAAAAAATTGGAGATGGGTGAGCTCTAGGAACCCTTACCATTCCATAATCTATTGTCATTTTTTATTTCCTCAGGATTTTTGTATATTGCCTGACCCACTCTTTACTATTCAGTTATGCATATCTTTAGAATTATCTTATTATTCCTTGTGCCTTGTTTCTCTAACTACCTTAACCCTGTAATTTCCGAAGGATAGGGTTTTATCTTCTACATTTTTTCACTTTTATCATCTCTCCCTGGGTCCTGACACTGAAGGACAAACCAGTAAGCTAAGCGAGTGCTTGCAAAAACACATGGGGTTGAATTTGGCAGGTTTGACTTTTTTCTGTCCAGGCCGAGGTGCTCTTGTAACGTGCACTCAGGAATCATTTGATTTATTTTTCTTTTTGTTTGGGATTTCATGTCCATCATATGATTGGAATTTGATTTGACTAAAATGAATCAATAGAGGTTGGATTGTTTTACTGTAAAGGCTTTAATGTCATTTTGCCTGTGAGACCCTAATTTCTCGTCCCTGTCTTGCAAATATTGTACAACGTTTACCCTGAATGTTACATAGCCTCGGCACATTACAAAGGTGAATCTGAAAGTTTAAGGACATCTAAATATGCCATCCTCCCTTCAGCATCCAGTTGGCGAGGTTCAATAGGAAACAAATCAATTGCCATCCTGTTAAAAGTAAGCACACAAAGATCTCGCTTATGAAAGGAATATTGCGAAATGAATTCATACTCTGCAGAAGGTGAGGTCGAGACCCATGGAGCACTTTATCTGAAACAGTGTTTGCTTACCCAGACTGCATATTTCATTCTTTCTTGGTCAATCTCTTTGACTTTTTCTCCCCTACTAAGCCTGACTTTTAAAATAAGTGAGAGTCAGTGAAGTAAACCCCAGTTCCGATTAGTTCCCTATAGAATACAGTAAAGACAGAATAAGTGAGTATCTGTAGCTTTTGAACATAATCCATAGGAAGTGGATATGGCAATAATTATTTCTGGGCCAACACAAAAAGCTAACAGATCAATTCACTGTTTCTCAAGGCCCAATTCTACCACAAGCATTTTCTGCCCTGAAAAAAGAGAGATTCATTCAGTAATAGCAGGGCTAGCTGTTTATCTGTCATCCCACAAACTTGAAACACTTATATTATACCAGTGCACCTCAGGGGGTTACTTGCTAGCTTCCACTTCTGTCTGAGAATTTGCTACTATGAAATGTGTGTATAGTCTTGGCTTTCTCTTTTACACTGAATTTGCATTTTAATGTTTTTCATCCTTCTTAGCTAAGAGGGAACTTTTTTTTACTCATTTCTACCTCGGGATTGCTATAAGTTGAAGCTGGGCTAAAACTGGGCCATAGAGTACAGAGTCGAGATGCAGAAAAGGTATTCGACTAGGAGTTCAAGGAAAAAGAATAGGATTAAGAATTCAGACCCTCCTCTTAGATGTTTATTTCTTGCCTTTTTCCTTTTTTTTCTTTTGCCTTGTCATTCCATTTGTCATGAAATTGCTTTTCTTTTCTTTTTTTGTTTTTCTCTCTCAGCTTCCATTTTTCTACTTCTTGGTTCTCCTTGGCACCTTTATTTTTAAGATATAGTTCCGTTTTTGTGTACACCCCAGTTGGGTCATTACTGCATTTGCTTGTACACACTACTGTCTCTTAGAAGTGTGATGCAAATGCAACAGAATCATAACTGATACAACAATAATGACCTGTCATCTTCCTTGTGCCCTACCTAGCTACACTGGGCTCTAGATGCACTATCTCTGTAATCCTTCACCATCATCCTACTTAATTAATTTGTCTGAAGTCACACAGTAGGAAGGTGGCAGCACTGGGTTTTCCAGTGCTGATATTCTTAGAGTAAAATTATGGGACAATTATATAGTTTGTGTCATTGACCCATATATCTTAAACTCAGAAGAACTCTCAAGAGATCACTCCAGCTCTCCGATTAGTCCTTCTAATTCCAGTGGACTGCATGCACAACATCTATTGCCTTAGATCCACGTACATCTTCTATATTGATTGTGACTCACCTTCAACATGATTTGGAGGCTGTGAAGTGAGAAAGACATTTCTTGTGGTACCATTGCTGAAACCTGGCAACTTTAGTAGTTGAAGCAGTAGTTTGGAGATCCAGGCGTCCCCTCTCACTGTGAGCAACTACTCCATAATTCTCAGAAGTTTTGAAACCATTAACCTCGGTGGGGGAGCAGAGAGAGTTCCTGAGCTCAGCTTGAGAGAGATGCTAAAGGTGTTCAGCAGTTGCAGAGTCGCAGCTGTGTTACCAGTTTCGCACTAATTAGGCGTTACCATGAATCTGCTTGACAATTAAGGACAGAGTGAACTTTAAGGCAGATTGGTACCATGGGACAGTAAACAGTTCTCAGGCAAGCAAAATCAAAATCTGCACCGAGTACTGCGTTTTACTGAGACTATAAAATTTCTTTAATAATGCAGGTTCAAATGTATAAAAGTCGAAAGTAAGTTTTCTGCCACTTGAAGAGGGTCTCAAGGAATAACACTATTTCAAATTCTTTGTGTAGTGCAAGTAGTAAATTGTGTGCCACATCACACACCAGATAAATAATTATTTCGACATGAGCCTTAACCAGTTCTTGGATTTCAGTTGCCAGGTTTTCGACAAATATGTCATAGCCTAATAGCTGCTTAGCAATTAAATAGCTATCTAGAATAGGAAAGCTCAGAAAGTTTCAGTTTCTCGTAAAAGTCATGCTTGATGAGCCATAGTTTAAGATTAAACTTTCCCAGGTTAAGTTTTCTGTTCTTTCATGCTGCTTTTCCCCCCGACTAATTTGTGCACACATGTATTGCTTTCCATTCACTTGGGTTTAGGTCGTGAGGGCCCTTAAATCATGTTCTCTTGGTGGGCCATAAAAATACCTATGGGGAGATTTATCAGGGCTCCATTCCTTCAGGACCTGGTGCTCAGTTTCAGGCAAAGCAACATTGCCTTGTCATCATCCAGAATCTGAGAAAGAGACAGCAACCTAGATGTGACTGATAGCTGGGATTCAGGAAGATGGACAGAGTTTCGGAAAACCTACATGCCGTGAGGTATGGTTGAAAGCTGTAAATATAATTAAACCAGGTGGATTCCATGACAACAAAGAAGATCGGGGCCTGGGTGGATCTGGCAGACCAATGAGACCTGTGAGAATAGATGTAAATCTATTTATATACTTTCTCCTCAGGAAAACAACAACAGCAGCAGGATAGTTTGATGTCTAAATGAAGTAATCTCTAGAAAGAAAAGGGAGATTATATTTGTTAAACTGTATAAAAAAATCAGAAGATAATATGGCTTTGTTCACAGTATTACATAAAGAAGATTAAAGACGAGGAACAAGCTGCTTAAACACTGTAAACTAATTAGTTCTACGAATTGTTTTCCCGAGGTTCATGAGATATGAAACATTGGCACCAGTGCGTGAAATACACTCTGCCTCAGTGCTCTTTTCAATTTATTTTTCTGTTAGTGTCATATGTATATAAAAAAAGAGCAGCCAAAAAGAAAGAGGTTACAGAGGAAGACCAAAGCCTGTCAAATGATTGAGGCTGACATTTTGTCATCTTAAGCCTGGCATGGGAGGGTCCTCCTCTAATACCCTGTATAAATACCAGCTTCATTTTCTGCCATCACAGGCTACATTGCGCAAATGATGTCATGCCAAGGCCCAGAGGAATTCCTGCTGCTGCTCAGAGCACCCCGGCAGCTCCCAACACAGTTAGGCCCAATCCAGTGGATGTGTCCTTAATTCGGTTCCTAGGAGCTGGATTTTTGCTGGGAGCTGACAAGGCCAGGGGTGAGGGCAGGGCCAGGGGCCCGCCATCTTCAACTTCTCATGCGTTTGTTCAAATGAGATTTTCTTGTCCTAAAATTGAATATTTTTAAGTGGAGGACCAGCCAAGGCCAAGTTTTCCCCCAAGTAACAGATAAGTATATTAAATTTAAACTAGCATAGTAAAGTTTTTTTAATGTAGCACATTTTATCTTTTATAGAAATTTAACTTAGAAATATAGTAGGACAGTGGATGAACTGTTTTTACCCCGACTTTCCATCATCTTTTTTCTGCTTCTCTTCCAGCGTATAATTGTGCAAAAACCGTAAGCATTCCCAGGTCTCCTAGTCAGGAGGGATCACTACTTTCTCTGCATTCTCAGAGAACTAGGTATAAAACTATGCCTGAAAATACCATCCTTTTTCTATTTTACCTTCAAATGTGTTAAAGGTGTCCTTGCTATTATTTCTTCTTCATTGGATCCTAGCCCAGCCCTACAGAGAAGGCTGTCTCGGCAGGAACTGACAACATCCTTATTATCAGATGCATTGACCAGGCAGTCACTGTCACCCCACTACAGCATTCAGTGCTGTAGCCTGTCTTTTCCCTTTTTGAAACACTCCAGAATCCAGGAGAACCATGGGATTTCCTCATTTGCAGTTGGACACATCTCAGTCTTTATTTCTGGCTTTTGCCTGCTAGCAGGAGATGCTAATTCCCTGTTGCCTGCTGCACATCTCTTATGTCTGTTTTGTTAACCGTTATATCACCAGATGCTAGAACAGTGCCTACTATTAGTAGGAGCTCAATAAATATATGCTGAATTAATTAAATGCACAACTCTCTCCAGGATGTCCCCTTGTCAGCTCCTCAAACTCAAGAAGTCAGTCACCACACCTATTTCTCTTGTCTGCCAAACCTACTTCGCATTTGTTTTGTCACTGAAGCCTCTCTCGCCTCCTTCCCTTCACTCAGATTTTGGTCATTTCCAAGTTCCCCTTTGCTCACTTCTAAGCAGTCATCCATCCTGTGAGGTCAGCTTTCCCACCGTCTCTTACTCCTCTTCACCCCCCTTACCTGGCCCTCGTGCAAACCCTCAGTTTTTCCTGGACTACTTACCTGACAGTCTTGTAGCTGCCTTCCCTGACTTCTGTTCACCTCCCATCCTGCTATTAGTTACTTCCCCCACTTACAAATCTGAATATATTAAAAAACATAAGATCACTCCTTGTCGTAACAAAGTCAAGACAGTTCATTTTTAATAGCATCTAAAGCTCTTTTCAATCTGGCCCTTGTTTATTTGTCTACTTCACTCTTCCCTATTTGTCTCCTCCCACTCAAGCCCAGTCTTCCCAGTGTCTCACGGACTTGGTTCTCCTTCATTTGTGGCGCGTTTGAGAAGCCTCCTGTGAAGCCCTCCTGTAAGGTTTTGTTGCCTTTTATGCGTTTATCGAAGGGAACCAGGTATTCACATAGCTGGCTTATTGAACACCTCCCTTTTTCCACTAAAATTCTTCAGAAGACAGAGTCTGTGTCATTAGTTTTGATATCCATATAGTGCCTAGGACAGTGCTTTACGTGTAACTTGGTGCAGTACATTTTTAAAAAATTAAATCCTAGCCTTATATATTCTGCTACACATTATAGTTGATATTTGATAGTCGGCATTTCTTGGTCCCTGTCACCTAATTCCTTAGGAGTAGAAAGCATCTTTGATATATCTTTGTACCCTTTTGTAGGGCAAGAAGGAGGTACACACAAAATGTGGTCGATTTTAATTTTAAATAGAGTGAATGTTGACTGGGTAAAAATGCAGACAGTTCTAGCCATATGTTTACTCATGGAAAAAATTGTTCAATTTGAGCATTAGCGTACATTTCGTTAATCACAGCAAAATAGTAATATGTTGGCTTTTCTGATTTCAATAGAACCTTGTGTATATGAAGCACATCTGTAGGGCACGTTGGACATGGAAATATGTATTCTGTATTTTCTAATGATGTTTGAAAAAACTGATAGAAGCAGGCACCTGTAGGTTTTTTAGACATCTCGTTATAGAATTAAATCAGTACTGTTTAAGCGAATTTGGGTATTTTACCTTTTTTTTTTTCTAAAATAATACTTTCAGATTGCAAGTATTATACTCTCGAAGCCCTATTTCCTTTTTCTTGTTTTTTGAAATATATACTGGTATGCTTTTTTTTTTTTTTTTGGTATAACAAATTATGAATGAGGGCCTTGGGAGTCAGATTCTCTGAGACTTAGTTTTCCTATCTGTAAGATGGGGCTAATAATAACCCTACTTTACCAGGATCTGTAAAGATTTGAGCTAGTACCTGTAAAGCTCTTAGGCACACACTCACTCAGTACATAGTTAGGTAATATTATTCTTTGTTTGAATTAGGATTTGTATAGGGAGGGAGTTGTGAATTTGGTGGGGGATCCTATGAAGAGAAGTCTCATGGACTTTCTTGGTGCTTTCTAGTTCATGAACAGCAGTAGCGTTGAGTGACTCCCTAGAAAACTTGTGTCTCCTGTAACCTCAAAACCCCATGGCAACAGCAGATCACTTTTTGTCCTCAATAAGAGTAGCTATAATTTAGTTTTTTTTTTTTTTAATATGTTTTCATTTATTGAGGTCAGTGCATTTGTGTCGAACAATTGAAACTTGACAAGAAAAATCAAGGGTAGCCTGGGCACTGCTCAATTATTACTCTGATCAGATTTTAATTAGCACTAGATGTAGAAGGAAGTGCTATTTTTATTATTCATTACCATGTACTTGCTTACATATTTACCCTGGGGTTAGAGGTGTTTTATTAATTATTTTTGTTGGCAACCAAGACAATAGTTTTGACTTCTGAATTGAAAGTTGCCAGCCTGTTTAAACACTAATAACCATCATAAGAAAATGAGCAGTGCTGTTTACTAAGCATGAACAAATCTCTGCAAACTAGAGTATTTCATTGTTAAGATGATGGCATTAGCCTTAATTTTTATTCACTGTTATTCCAGACCCCTTCACTTACAAATTATTTTTTAAATCTAAAATAAAATAACTTCCTTGAATTTGAGGACTTAATTTTTTTTTTTTAGCTTTACTGAGATATGATTGACAAAACTGTAAGATGTTTAAAGTGTAAAATGTGATGATAAAACTCGAGGCCTTTTAATCAGTATGAATTATCATCATGTATTTGTATCTCTTTTAGTATAGTATACTTCTTGTGACTGAAAGTTTAGTATTGCTTAATTATATGCTTTTGGAGCACATATGTTATATATTTTAATACATATTACATATGAAACAATTATGTTTTGGAACATATATGCTTTAGAGAAGTATAAAAACTTCCATAAGTAAATGAAAGTTTCATTTTAGAAAGCACACTAACAAGCATGATCCAATCTAATGACAATAGTAAACGGCATGAAAAAAAATTCAATCCTTTACAAAATGATTAGATACTAAGGGACTTCTATTGGTTCCAGAAGTAAACTCAGGTGACCCTGTCTTATTTATTAAGACCGATGAGCTCTGGTTGGTATGTTTATTCCTTTGCCCCTGCCACTTTTCAGCATTTTTTACATGCTGTCTAGAAGTTTGCAACTTTCATGCTATATATTTTTTCCTGTCTGACTTTTATGACTTCCCCCATAAAATGTATTGGTTGTCTGAGTCTCACAAATCCTAAACTACTTAATGGCTGTGGCTGCATCCATTATGCTGTTCTGTGTGTTTGTGTGTTTTTTTCTCAGACATCTGTGTAGATAGCTTCTGAAATTTACAAAACCTTTGTAACTAATCCCATAGGTTGACCTGAGCAGGGGCAGTGTTTGTTGCTGTTAATTACACAGTGCAAACCTTTGGGAAATAGGCCCTTTGTTAATGATGAACTTGAGCAAGCAACTAAACATTCCTGAATAATGCTGAGAATATTACTTGCCTAGGTCTTTATGCCCCTAGATCCCCTGCCTGTCTGTCCTTTCTCCATAGATGTCTGGCCACTGTGCTTGATGTGCATATTAATCGCTGGCTGAGGAAGAGAAGTGAGGAGCTTTCTTTGGCAACAGGGTGTAGCAAACAGCTGTGTGATGAGGCACATGTGGATTATTAGGTATGACATAATGAGTAGTATTTCTATCAAAGCGTTCTATATTTGTCAGTATTTTTTTCTTTTTTTTTCTTGTCAGGCTTTATCCTTCCTAGGGCTTGAAAACCTGCTCCTGTATTGCAGTGATTATCACTAAAAATGGCCAGAAATCCCACTGCTACCAATCAGTTATGCTACCTCTAAAATCAGCCTCTGATTGATAGCTTGTTAAAGTAAGTTTCAAAACCAAGGGGAACTCTCTTTAGAGTAGGTATATATTTGATTTAGGGTGTATTGATTTGCATAATCTAGCGAATAAAGTACTATGTAATTAAAGGTCTAGAGACATTTACCTAAGTTTAAGAAAAATACCATTCATATCATGTGGCCTAGATTAGTCACATGAGAATCATCCTGTGAAAGGAGACTGTGTAGGCAGAAATTAGTCAAGCCAGGTAGCTTTCACCTGGTAGCTTTTATTACTATCAGGTCCACCCAAAAGAAAGTAGGATTATATAGGGAAATTAAAAGGACTTATAACATGTATCACCAAAAGACACCTGAAAAATAGTACTGTAATAAATGTAATTGCCAGAGATTCTTTGGCAATTACAAATATGGTATAGAAAATTATCTAGAGCATTAATACCTCATATAAAGAAGGATCATTTCCAACATGCCCTTTCTGGTCTTTTATAGTTGCACATGCAATTTTTGGTCTAGATTTCTACTTATGAACAGTCCAGAAAGATAAGGGTTTCTCCAGATGTTTTCCTATTGTTTAGTTCAAAAGATTAGGAATTACATAATCTATTTTAGGAGAAGAAAAATCCTTAAGAGTAGGTATACAGATATCTGCATTTTAATACTCATTTAATATCTTCTTTATATACATTGACTTAGTCATTAAATTTATCCTCAGGTTCTTACCAAGAAAAACTTCCTTGGAAGCGAAGCAAGGTCGGGCCTGGTTAGTTCTTGGATGAGAGACCACCCAGGAAGACCAGGTGCTGTAGGCATAGATAATAATAAATAATTTTAATAAAAGAAAAATTTTCTCTTTCCTGATAAGCCATTACTCCCTTTTGAAACTATGTAGTACACTGTGTTTCCTTTTTTGTTTCAGCGACTCGAAGCTCAGTTAGGTTTTGTGTTCAGTTGCCACACAGCCTCTCCTGTTCACTGCACAGGCCCAGCAGCTCCTCACACATAGTGATAATGCAAGCTAAATAAACAAACACTGAGCCGCAAATGTATGACCTGAAGTCACTTTTCATTGTAATTGACTTCTCATCCTCTTTGTATTTGGCTTTTTTGTTTTAAGCTGTCTAAGACCTAATGGTTTCATTAGGTCTGATTCTTATTTGTGAACCACATCAAATCATTTCATGGAGTCAGGATCCAATAAACATGAAAGGAATATGCCTCTGTTGTACACAGTAACAACATGGTTTGGATGTTTCTGTGTTTGTGTGTGTGCGTAAATAAACATTTTAAACGCAGCTAAATGGACTAAAAATGAAGCATTTCTTTAGGGAGTAATAGGCAAAGAATCCTGGCACATAAAATTCTAGCAATTGGACTTGATGGAAAGGTAATGAAATACCCACCCCTCCTGCCGCCCATTCTACGCATATATTCTCATTGAACTGGTCATTTTCATTTATTTTATAGTTAATTAAACCGGAGGGGAGAAACAGCAGGAATATAAAGGTCTGTTTTGAAACTCTAAACAAGCCAGTTGATGGCTTTGTTTATCAGTAAAACAGCACTGGATCCATGCTTCATAAGGGAGTTATGTAAAGGTTTATGTATTTCCATTCTAAGTATTATGTACTCAAGTTTTGCTCTCAAGAGTGTAGTTCTTTATAAACTCTCAAGCCACCCTGGTATCTTCCATCTCATGTTTTATTGATTTTCAAACTATACCATTTCAAACAGGTGCCATGCTGTGAAAAACATGAACACAGTTTGAAATTCATGCTTGTAAAATATTTTAACATTAGACATTTTAAAAGGATCTGGGAAGTGTTGATATTAATTAACAACATCCCATTGCTCCAGAAACAATTCAGCCTGGGTATTTCAAGACTCTGAAGTAGTATAATCTTAGGTAGAACAATCCAGAGGGCTTTCTCACTTTGGGGTAGTACAAATGGGATGTTCTCATGAGAAATAGGTAATAAGGTTGCAGAGTTCCTAGACAAAGCTATCTTCAGACGTGTAAGTCTTATGCAAGGTTGTAGTGTTGTTGACATAGTCTGTAAGCAGCCCTCAAAATTATGACTGGCTTTTCAGGCTTTGCTCCCCTTTTAGAAATGCAGCTGATTAAAATAACTTCAGAAGCACTTTGAAAATATTGTGCTACTGAAAGTCTTAAAATCTCTTCTCGTTTTTCTCCCAGAATCCTTATCAAATCCTTTGATACAGACAGCAATGGCATTTTGTTTCTCTTGAGTTTCTAGTAAAGTTCATATAAACCACCATCCTCCACCAAAACCCTTATGTAGTTTCCTATGCTACATTTTCATAGGTCATAACTGAGCACTATAAACCATCTGCCGTTTCACACTTAGCAAGCTGAGTTCAGTGATACTGATAGCTGGGTAAGTGTGAACTGTATGAAATGATTAGCCTCCTCACAAGAGTGGGGTGAGGTTGCACCGGTACCTGTTTGAAAAGATCAAGTGTGTTAATTCACAAAGACAAATGAATTATTAACATGTAATACTGTATAACTTACAGGGAGAAAAAAGGATTGTTTATTCGCCGTGCCACTGTGACACCTCTGTTCAACGGGGAACGTGTTACAAATGCCACAGGTAGTAACTTGAGGATACATCCTTTAATAACTTATTAGTCGTCATTTCCTGGTCACGTAAAGATCTTAGCTCAGAATTTTGTTTAGTGTGGTACAGTCATAGTGTAGAAGCAGGAAGTAACCTCAAATTGCACAATCACTATTTTAGTCGAGGGGCAGTATTCTAATAGGCAGTGATTTTTATGGAAATTTAATAGCCTTCAAATGGTTGTAGCCTGAACAGTGAGGGCTTACCGTAATTTGTCTTTTCACTTAGGATGGCCATGAAAAATCATGTGTCTACATTGTCTTTAATCTTTATGGCATCTCCTTGTTCCCTACCACTGCCGGGTCAGCCAGTATCATTCTGGAACAGTTTCTGCTCTACTCTCTGTCTTCAGAGTGAGTGACTCTTGGTGGGAACATGGCGGCCTAACATCAGTAATTTTAATTTCAAAACAGATTTGACAAGATGGAAGTGGTGTTCCCTATATTAGCCAGCATTCGATACCTTCAGGCATGGCATCTTATTACAAAATTGATGGCCTAGACTTAGGCTCGCCAACATGGTAAAGCCATCCCAAGATGCTGTAGGTGGGCAAATTGCAATTGAGCCATTCCTCATTGCCAGTGCAGAGATGCATGGTTGCATGATAACACCTCCCTGTATTGTATTAGTCATGCTTGGAGGAAAACTCAACAAGAGTTTCTGATCCTCTGGGAAATTTTTACATTCAAATTTGAAAGTCAGACTGTCTGAAATCCTTGAAAACTCTATTCTGGCTGTTCTGTGCTAATGAATATTTCTTTAAGTAGAAGACAGTCAGTAAAATATTATCGATTACATGGCAAACTCTGAGAAGCGACACAGAGATTCTTTGATGTGGGATGCAAATTTACATGCTACTGCAACCAGGCACATACCTAAGTGAGAAAATCAGGCCTGGTATACGAACAGGGTGAGTCAGGACCCGGTTGAAAGAGATGGCTGCTTGTCCACTCTAGTAGAATATTTACGTGGAAGAGGGATGTGGAGCTAGTGGTGCCAAATCTTCTAATTCTTTTCAAGGCACAATTCTATGCTTTATATGAAATCTCTGGATTTCTACATATTGGTTCAGATTACTCTGAAACATGGTGCTGGCCAAAGCTACACATATGGAGCTGAGACTGGTCCATAGGCCACAATTTGACACTGTCTTTTCTGGAACTCTAAACCATGAAAATGGTATGTTAACTACATGGATGTTAAAGTCAGATGAAGACATAATTATTAATAAATTAGAATATTGAATCAAAACACGTTCCGGGGCTGGAAGAGTGTGTCATGGTATGACATCTATCCCATGCCAAATTATAGATGACGAAGCTAATTGTATTATCAGATTCATTCAGCTTTGAGAAGTGAGTCTGTCATGGCCGCAATTCCTGACTTTAGGCATAGTTCTGTCAGCCTCTCCAGTGAGCTGTAGTTAACTTTAACACGAGACCTTAGCAGTAACAGAGGAAACAGCCTGTGTGTCATTGGCAAAGACACCTATCTCTTCTCAGTATATGAACACAAATCAGTGGAATCCTTGAGAAGCTGGCTGCTATCATTTTGGGGAATTTAAGAATGACATAACAAAAGAGGATAAATGAAATACTTTAAAGACTCAAACTCTGCTAACTTCAGTAGAGCCAGCCTGCTACAAACCAGGCCTGGAGTGCAGCGCGGTGGAATGATGTGGCTTTCCTGAGCAAAGATTCGGGTTTGTAGAATGTTAAGTTCCAGAGGCAAAGTTTCAAAGTGTCAGCTGTACAAAGGCCATAACTTCAAACAGCATGTCCCTGAGCTAGATCTCCATCAGTAACAACATCTTGGAAGAGGGCAGACTTGTTTGCAGAAAAACAGTGGTCAGGGGCCATGGAATGAGTGTGAGGGACCCTGGGGAGGTAATGCATAGGTGAATGAAGAGTTCAAGCAGGTGCTGGGGGTGGGGATGGAGAGGGCTCCATTTACAGTGTTGAGATTCCAATAGGGGCTAAGAATATCAAAGGTTTGTTCAAATATCCTTGAGCCTTTTCATCAGCTTGACATTTGCATCCCTTGGTCCTACCAGCTTTATTTCAGCAGTGAGTGTGCTCGGATGACTGAGCCGGCTCACATTACTGATGGCTATCTGTTTGTCATTCAAGCCCTCTCACCTCCCACATGAGTTGTACCTTTTTGGTGCAAATAAGCTTCCAGGGCTAGCCTGGCTTGATCTCTGTGTTGCAGATGTCTCTAATTAACTTGATTGAGACAGGTCCGTGGGATCCTGTTGCACAATCTGACAAGTCCCCCTGTCCTGGGAGGCACTATCGTGTCACCTGATGCATGCTTCTTGCTAATGTCCTTTGGGCAGAGTTTATTAAGGACTAAAGTCTTCAAGGGCTTGCTTTTAATATGAAAGCTGTGGAGTGATGGGTGCTAATGAGCATCCAGGAATGTGGAAACTCTCATGTTCTCAAGAGACATTTACTGATTTTGGAGGTTTTAACATCCAAAATGTTAGAGTTTTTATCATTACCGATACTATAAACATTATTATTTGTAGTAGCTGAGAGAAGCATGGTCTTAACTCATTGCAAGCATAGGCCTTTAAATTACTCTATTGTGATAAAACAAGTGTTGTACTGGTTTGACTAGTTCTGAGATCTGCAAGATGTCTAATTACTTACTGTAAGTGATACTAGCTCTGAGCACCATAAAAATTGAATTTGTTTCTGTTTCCCTCAACAGCTACATTTATTCTGGAGTAATAAATTATTCAGTTACATTTTATATTTTGACGTGTGGGTTGTGCATGTGTTTTCTGTGAATGGCTATAGCTTTTCCTACAATTTCTAGAACTTTCATATTACCAGTCCAAAGTGAGGGCTGTTTATTTTGACTCTCTGCAAGGATATCTTATAGCAGTTATTTCTAAAATATCGTGACACAGAAATCACTTATTAAATCTTGACAGAAACAGTAGAGATAGAGAAATCTTCAACTACATACAAGAACTAGATATATAATATTATTGACTTAATTATCCCCTGTAGATATAATGCCCAGCAGTGAACGAGAGTACTGAATTTTTTAATTTTTAAATTGTTTTCATTGGTTACCGTTTATATCTGAACTGATTGCTAAATACACCCTTTTGGTGCCTTTTGGTAGAAAGCATACTGTCATGAGTCATCACAATACATGGTCTAGCATCACTAAGGAGCATTGCCTTGCCCATAATTTCCAAGTGGATTAACCAATTAGTAGAAGTAGTTCATTATCAGTTATCCGGGCTGCATTATTCAATCAGGTGATTGATATTTCTAGCCTCAACCGACTAGCCTTAATTTGTAGATCATGTACCCCCCAAATGAAGGATAAAAAAAGAAGATAGAGACCTGGTCCTCATCAATGCCAAGGAATATGCAATGCAGTTGAGATCATGCTCCATATCTACAGAAGATAATCTCTATAAATACATGCTTCAAATGTAATGATGTTCTCAGTCCTGCTAGACCTCAGAAATGAAACAGTTCTTTGTGGGCTAAACAGGTGGTGGAAGCTTTAAAGAGGACCTTTAAAAAAGCTCAGTGGAGGCATGGGGGAATTGTAGGCAAAAGGAGAATCAACAGAGACCTAAAGGTAGGGGTTTACAAGGCAGGTGAGAAGACCAGGTTGACAGAGGAGTCCTGGAGTTATGGTTGGATAGGGTCAGTGGGGCCAAAACATGGAGGATGTGAAGGACCAAGCATGAATTGGATTTGCTCTCTTAGAACAGGGAGTCATGTGGATTCTTCTCCCAGGAAGACTTGGTGAATTGGGAGGAGAGAAGGAGAACAAGGAAGAGCAGCTAGAAGATGATGATGCTAATCCACACATTTAACATAAGGCCTGTATGAGCTTATGGTGTTAGATTCTAGTAGCACTGAGCAGATAGTGAAGAAAGAAAGCAGATTTGGTTAACGGATGGGCTTGTGTTGAAGAGACCAAAAAAAGATATTTTTCCTGATTCCATTTTATCATTCTGTGAATGTCCATCAGAGAGCAGGGAATAAAGAAATGAAATTTCAAAAAGTTCATTTTATCCATTATTAGCAGTGTTAATCTTTGATGAATGATAGGGGAGAAGGATTTATGGATTGTTGAAGGACTGCTAAAATCGAGGGTTGATCTGGAATTGAGACACATTTTCAACTTCCATCTATGCGTCATTAGGAGAAGACATTAGCAATTGACTGATTCTATCAGCTCCTCTGTTTAGTCCTCCAATTTTAATCAAATAAGACTGAGATAGACATTAATGGTTTCTCTGCTATTATACCATTCTCTCTGGTCCAGTCTCACTGCCGACATGCATATGGTAATTGGAGATTAGACATTTCCTGGGATACACTTCATCATCCTTCGAAGCCATACAATGATGATTGGATGTCATTTGCTTTTGGTCCAGCTTGGAGGCTTAAAACAGCATCTCTGGCTTTTCAGATAAGCCTTTTTCAGGACAGTACGGCAGCCTCGGGAGCCGCAAGTTGGTGGTCCCAGGAACCCCACTGCAGCCATTTTTCAGGAGCAAAAGCAGACGGCCAGAGAGTGCCTACACTGGCACCGATGGGGTTATCCCGACAGGGAAGAAGGGGCCCTTCCAGCTATAGGTGTGCTTCTGAGTTTCAGAGCCCCGCCTAGTGAATTTTAGCCTGAGAATCTCATTCTGCTAGAACTATCACTTGAGAATCAGAGTAATTATTTCCTATTGCCCTTTGTGGAATACGGTTATAATTGCATTACTGTTAACGGTGTTTGCATTAACACTTAATTGTTAATGTCCTCCTCATTTGGAGGAAATCATCACCTCTTCATATTTCATTGCTAGAAAGAGTTGAACTCAGAGAGGATCATCTGAAGCTTCCTAATGGAGAAACGAGAAAAGATGCTAGGATTCAGAGGCAGAATTTGTGTAATGACTTATCTTTCTGGTGTTTGTGTGTGCACGCTTGTTTACTTTTAAGGTATTGTGTGTCTGCTTCATTTTGAAGTTAAGCCACAATGCACAATTGATCCCTGGAGAGTAACAGGGATTCCTGTGTGGTGTGGAAATGGCTCTGGGAAAAGGGCAGGAACTTTCTCTCATAGCTGACATCCTGTTTGAGTGTTGAAAGACACATTAACAAGAAAAGAAAGCTGCCACTGTGGCAAGGTCAGCCAGACGGTGGTGGGCTACAGGCCTTGACTTTCAGATGACTGTTAACTTCTTCCTTTACGATATACTGAACTGCCTGTTGTTCACAACCAGGCGATTCCTTAGCTTAACTCCGCAGCAGGAAACTGAAATATTTTGAGGTCTCGATTCAGGCTTGCAAAAAAAAAGTTGAGAGAAAGAGGAAATACCAGAATTATATCAATCTTTGAATCTGTTAAGGGGAATATTGTTTGGGGCATTGGAGGATCTATTTTCATTTGAATGGTGGATGGACACCTTTGTTACACTGGTTTGGAAAGAACTTTTTTAGGGGCTGGAAAGAGGAGTAACGGGCTCCATGGCTGTTCGACCTGTGTAGTCTCACAGGGCCTGGCTCTTGCTTTCATGTTACGTTGCTGCTGTCTTGAACTTTTTAATAGTTTTTGAACACGGGGTCCCACCTTTTAATTTTTCAAGGGGCCCTGCAAATTGTGTAGTTTGTCCTGCTGAGCACTCATTGATAGTTGGAGCAGAATGTGGTTTAAATTTCACCAAATGAGCTCGAAGCCAGATTCTCCTCAACCACCTATAAGTAATTAAATTCTGTACTCCTGTCAACACATAGACGGGTTTGACAACATTTCAGGCTCCTTTCTTTTAAAATAACCATTTAGTTAAGCAGCTGTATTTCCTTAGTGCTTTACATGACCTCAAATAACCTGTTTGACCTAATTTTTTTATTTTTTAACTTTCCAACTGGGTATTTCTACACTCAATGTAGGCTATGGATTCATCTTGAAATATATAATGAGTTTAGTTTCATAAGTTTTAATGTCTGTTTCAATCAAAGGAAGTGGCAAAGCTGGTGGAATACCGAAAATGGTGAGGTTTTAACACTTACATCCTAGGGCACATTCCTTAATTTCTAAGGCTGTAATTGTTTAGACCTTGAAGATTTCCAAAGCACCTTCTGAGGGAGGTCACCTCACACTGGTACAGTGCAGAATGGACCTTTAATAAATGAGTCCTGCTCTCAGGGCTCGATTTCTTATCAAGTTATGCAATGACAAGTGAGGAACTACTCCATTTTATTTCGCTGTGTGACTCATTAGCTTTATTTCTCATAAACACCCTTCCCTTCCAAGTACAATCTAGAAAGTTCTGTCATTAAAAGCAATTTTGTTTTCCCTGCCTAAGGGAGACTATTTTCAAAAAATATGTGCATTTTGACAATGTGAGTCTTGCCTATTTAAAGCTGTAAGTATAATTTCTTTTTTATTGGGTGTTAAACTTTTATTTCTGACAAAACAAAAGAAAGTCAAGATTTCTTCTCTTAAAAAAAAAATTGTGATCGTGATTACACATTTCTCTAACACACGTTTCAAAGCGTATTTTACGTAACTGCTTTTTAAAAGAAAGCTGCATGGCTTTGCGCCTTATCGGTTCTACAAGGATGTCAGTGGGATTGAGCATTAAATGAAGTGTAAATAGGTCATGAAAAGAGAACAGAATGCCGTGTTGCATTTGAAAATTTGGATTTAAATGGTTCATTTCTGTAACTATAATGTGATTATGAATTTACTGTAAAAACAAAACAAAACAACAATAAAAAAACGACTCAAAGCCTGATTTTGATGACAGCATGTGTGCATACATATGTTTGTTAACTTTTCTCATTATTTTTGATCTGCTGTGCAAAGAAAACACCTTGGGCAGTGGGTCACGGATCTTTTCCTGCTTCTGCTTGAAAAAGACAACGTGACAGCATTTCCATGCACTGCCTCTAGGTCTGCTGCCCTGAATGCTTGGAACCGGCTTCCCCTACTCACTCTCACTCTTAGATTTTACCTCTGGGTCATTCAAGCCAAAAGGTAAAGCTGCCTTACGAACAGGCTATGAGACAGGGTTTCTCAAACCTTGGACTTCCATGTGCCACCTTCAAAATTTTTGCTGCGTGCCAGAATTTACTTAATATTTTTTTAAAAATACAGACCTTAATACTTTTTGCCTAATATTTTTTCATGGAAACTTTATATCCTCCTAAATATTCCTTGCCATGAATAATATTACTTGCCATAAGTAAGCATACAAGTCTCTGTTCCCGAAGCCTAATCTTTTTGTTAAAAGTAGAGATTTACCAGTGTTAGGTGTTAAAGATCTATTAGTACTATACTGAGATTTCCTCAGCTACTTGAAAGAGGGTTCATAAAGGAATAACTTTCTCATTCTATGATTCATTGTTTGTTAATGCTATATCCACATATTACCTATAGTTCTCATAATACTGCTAGAAGTCTAGATCATTCACTTTGAAAATACTGCCGTAGCGATGAGATTTGATGATGCTGAGGACCCCTCACTTGTCATGATGTCTCAATTCCACCATTATAATCATTCCCTTAGACTTATATTTCGATTTTGTTCAGTAATTACCTATTTAAATGTAAATTACTCTGTAACCTCTTAGTAGTCTTTTAAAGATCGGTTTTCCTTATTGAGACTAAGCTCCCCCAAAGAAGGACACAGTCTAGAGATTCGGGCTGGGGAAGAATAAAAGAAGTACTTCAGACAAACATATACTTTTCACAATTGACTTAGGCTTGTAGTCTCTTTTTAGACATTTCTCTCAGTCTAAAATAGTCTCTCTTCTGTTTCCCTGACTCTGGCTGTCACACTTTCTATAACACGGGGCTCAAATGCCAATACCTCTGTGCCTTTCCCTGGTGGCCCACCCCAAATGTTGAAGGTTCTATGCATCTTGCTTACATAACTCACCACACTAGTTTACATTATAGCTGGTCATGAGCTTGCCTTATCTTCTCTAGCAGACGTCATGTGAGTGGTGTACGAACAAGAGACCTGACTTTGTCGATGGTGACAGAAAGTAGGAAAGGTGTCACAAAGCAGATTTCGCTAAGCTGATTTTGCAAGAATATTCCTTATGCAACACAGATGGGAAGAGTAGCATTCCATTCACCCAGCTTTGGCCCACTGACATCAGCTATGTTCCCGTGTGTATGATTCATTAAAACAGGAAGACACCGAGGCTTGCCGAGGTATGAGAATGGGGAAGGGAACTTGGGACAGAGAAGCCATTCTATCTTTTCAGCTCTGGTGCCCAGCTCCACTTGAGCTATCTTCCTCTAAGCCTAGCTGACTGGCTAGAGTATGTGGACAGGAAGGATAAAGTATTATCTCTGCAAAGCATAGCAGTGACTCAACATTTAAAACCTCTATCTTCGACACAGACTATGGCTTAACACGATTTATGAGCCATTTACTGTCTCTAAATCCACAGTGGAAATTTGGTATCATAGCTAAGTATTGGCAGTGCAAGGACAAACCGTTTTAGCAAAGAAATGCATCTCTAAGTAACTCAGGTACTATCTTAGGAATCATAGTGTCATGAAAAGTGCTTTAGGATCAGAAAGACCTAGGGTCAAATCCTAGTCCTACACTTAGGAACTGGATGATTTGATGTGAGTTAATCAGCTCCTTAGTGCTCCAGACTTTATCATGTGAGCTGGAGATGAAAATGAAATAATGGTTCTTACTTCAAGCGCTGTTGGACATACCAGAGAAGGTAGGGAGGTGGTGGAGCACACAGCAGTCTGACGCCAGTAGTCATGAAATGTAGTTCACACCCCTTTTCCTTGTTCTGTGAGGATCGTAGGCTCTGTCTTGCTTGGATCGTGTGCATATCTTTGGGAGTGCCCTCTCACCTTTTTTCAATATAAGAGACCACAATAATACATTTAAAATAAGGCAACATTTCTACAAACCAATTAGAATAGACAGATTGAGAGGAGAGTATCATTATTATTTTTTATTACATTTCTTATGCTCCTGTGATGGATTTGCTTGGGAATAAAACCTCTCGTAATTATTTAATTACCTATTTATTTGATTTTCAATTGTGTTGGACTTAAGTTCTCACCTGCTAACTGCCATAATTTCATGAACGCCACCCTGGCTTCATATTGGCTTACACTGTGAGACAAAGCCACATGTTTATGTGGTGTCCTTGGAGTAAAGCAGTAGGATCTTGTTGTTCTGCTTTGTTGGGAGCCATCCATGACTCATTTTTAGGATTCTCCTGGCCATATTAATTCTTCTAGTGTTCTCCATAAGTCGTGACAGAACAAGATCTAGGAAACAAAAAAATCACGTTCGGTTGTCATCTTTGATAATCTTCAGCCATTACCTTTAGAGGCTTAACTGTTGATGTTCACTCTCTCCAGATATGTAAGAAAAGATGGCCTTCGGAGGGACTTAGAAAGAAGTGAAGTCTGGTGTATTATAAGTCAGAATTTGGGTCATATTTGGAAAAAAAAAAAAAGTGCTGTCACTGTTGGTAACCATTGGCCTGAGGAAAAGCACTGGTTCAGAAAGTTCCCTTGAATTGTTTTTCTTTAAAATAATCTCACAGAATGGAAAGTTTGGGTCACAGGTGTAAACCCTTAGGCCCTGCTTCCTCAGTGAGCTCAGTGCTGATCTCAAGGACAAAATAAAAAAAGAGAGAGAGAGAAATTTTGCATTGAAAACAGGTTTGCCTCTCCAGGCAGAAGGATGGCTCTGAATACAGTCTCTGTCAGGACCAGGAGTCAGGAGAGAGTTGGAGACAGTAGCTGTGGACTGGAGGTGTTTATTTCCCCCTCCTGTCTTTCCTGGCATGATGAATTTTGCTCATGGATTTGGTTGTACTTCAGAAGCCTTTCCGTGTGATAAGTGAAGGTTAGCTGCTTGGGGACTGGTAGTTAATTTAAGCCTATGGGCAACTCCCCTCTTGCCTGGGATTCTATTTGTAACATTTTGCTCTGTGGGTTTAACTAAACTGTCAGTACCGCAGAGGGCTGAGTTATTAGAGTTCACTGTAGAAAGCTCAGGCAGAAAATGAAACTGTTCACTACCCAAGAGAAAGGAGTTGCGGCAGGGAAGGAGAGTGTCTGGGCCCAGAGTCTTCTGTGATGCTTTGTTTCTCTGGAAAATTATGAGCAGAATTTCTCCCCTTTGTCCCCTGAGGACATTCAGACAATAGATTTGGAAGGAGCATCACATCTGTGTTTTGCCGCCGCCTTCGCTAGAGCACAGTTTTGCTCTAGTCTGTCCTGGGGCGAAGTGGGTCCAACGCTTTCATCTTCAACAGAAGGCATCTCAGGGCCTGAGTTGTGATGCGTGATGGAGAGTCGAGGGATAGGCTCAGGCACACAGTTCTGGAGGACAGTAGAGTGGACCAAGCTTGTCTTGGCTCTAGAAATCCCTGATGTGCTGGCCCTGAGCCTGAATTGAAGCCAGCCCAGTCTCCAAGGTTAGGAGGCCAGGGCAGGGTGTGCATAAGTGACTTCCTTGCCTCCTATTTAAGCCTCATAAAGTTCCTATTATCCCCTCTCTGTAATCATTGCTTCTGCTTCAAAGATTGATATTACAACTTTCTGAAAGCTCTCCTGAGCTCTAAAATTCTTTTCTTAATGTTTTCAAGCCAAAGCCACTTACTTTGCTGCTCTTATACAGAGTAAACTTTGATCTAATACAAGGAAGCTGATGCTACATGCAATGTGCTCATAGTCAGGTGCTTCAGTACGGCTGGACAGTGTGATGTTACTCCTTTGATTGTCAGAATTCTCCTAAGCCCTCTTAACAGATTTTTATTTGCTCTCTAAAATGTTTAGATCAATTGTTTTTAGTGAGTGTCCCACATCTTTTAACTGAATCTCAGTGCTTTATAAATTATACACATACACATACACACGTGTGTGTATATATGTCACTAATGTTTGTTGAGAAAATCTAGGAATATAATCCTGAAAATAGCTGGGTGTACTAGCTTAGCTTTTAATTCTAATATTGTTTTTGCGATTATAAAAGAAATGCATTGCCATTGAAGAAAATTAGAAATATATATTTTTAAAGTTCAGTGATGAAAATAAACTTTATTCATAATACTACCATCCTGAATTGTGCATGAACATGATCAAAATTACTTTTTATATTGTAATGTTTTTTTCATTTAGTGATATATGACAGTTGTTTATTTTACTAGAAAAATTACCAAACCGAACTTTCTCAAAATTTTTTGAGAATGATTATGGTCATATTTTCAGTAAAATAAAAAGTGTGCTACCTTAGAATTAAAGATGTATAACTGGAACCCCCACCTCCTCCTCCCAACCTCCCCCATTTCATTTCAGCATAGATAAGGAATCTGAGTCTTGGAGAGCGTATGCTACCTTGAAGATCACACTGAAAGTTGGTGACAAATGGGGACCGGAACCCAGGTCTCCTTCCTCACAGCCAGCTGTGTTTTTTTCTCCAGTAGGAATCTTTATATGATATTTTTCTTTCCTCGCATGAATGAACTTCAGGTTCATGAACCTTTCAAATCTTAGCACACTAAAAATGAGGTATGAACTATCCGTACAACGGATTTGGGAGTAGAGGGAAGAAGAGGGAACCGAACTCGATTTAGCCAGAGCTGTGGAGTTGCTTAATGAGCAGGTGGCAGTGCTTCTCAGTCATAGGAAGCAAGCATTCTGGGTAATACTGTACGTCACGGCAGGACACAGTTTATACTTTGCCAAGTGTTTTCATCTCTAGTCTCATTTTTATGATCACCACAAAGACTGGATGAGTGACTTAAATTCTGAGACTGAAGAAAGTATTAGTAGTGTGTGAAGCTTTAGGTGTATCTCATGGTGTGCACTTGGAGCCATTTACCATGGGGCTTTCTGCACTGTGGGTGTTTATTGTGGAGCAAGTTTCTATCTGAAATGATGATATAATTTCCGCCATGTTGCATTTGTCCCGTTTGTTCACTTGTTTTCTCAACATAAAATAAAGACTCAATCCAGAAACTGTTTCTACAAACGAAAGGTGTCCTCTTTGCTTTGCTTTTATTCCCATCTCCCACTTCCCCTCTTTTTCCCTCTCTGGTTCTTTCTCTCTGCACACCCTCTCCCACTCACACTATCTTCCTTACTTCTTCTGAATCCTCTCAGTTCTTTACTCTTTGCTGTGAAGATGACAAGTGCATGCATTTTTAGGCCCATGGAGTTTCAGAATGTGTTGTGAGTGTCAGGATCTCTACAGAGATCCCAGGGCCTAACCACACACTCCACAAAAAGAACATTCTGAAGAGTTGCAGGAAATAATTGATCAAGAGCTTGCTCTGTGCAGGGCACATTGGAATTTAGTTAACGTGTAGCCTGAAGCAGAAAATGCCTTGCTGCTTTCAAGGCCCTTTGAAAACCCTTACAAGTACTTGGTGAGAACTTCAGAACTCAGTTAAGCTGTCTTTGATTCCAAAGATATCCCTGGGGCCAGTGAATAAATTACAGATGCTTTTTAAAAAAGATTTTTTTTAACTTAATGCCTGTATTAAATAATTGATTTTTTATGAACCAATGTGACTAAATAGGTTAATCAAGTTATTGCTGGATTCGCTTAATTTTTCCACACTTTTAAAAATAATGTCTTGTTTAAAGAGGTTTCTTTAAACACTTGATTCTTTGTTATTGCATGAAATTAAACACTTGACCTATAGAAATGGCGCTCCATCTATAAACCATTCCAGGTCTGTTTAGTTGTGGTTCACCTTTCTCTTCTGTTCTGTTACCTACATTACAACCTGTAGAAAGGGTCTTTTTCTCTGTATTTCATATCTGGCACACAGGGCCTCTCTTTAGGAGTGCATCGAGTAGATAGATGCACAAAGATGCTATTTGGGGCTTGAACTCAATGACTTACTAAGTGGTTGGTACCTTTGTTCCCTTCAAGAATTCTATCAAATAGCTTTTTCTCTTAGGCAAGTTCAAGCTCTACATCTATATACTTTGTCCTTCCTTCACCTGAAAATTGTGTAGAACTACATGTTCTAATTATGAGTATATTAACCTGTGCTTTTACTTGCAATCTCTCTTCTCAGAAAATCTTAACCTTCCTTGTTCTGTCTTTATTTTTTAAATTTCAAGGTCTGCTAGAACCTGGGAGTTGGAAGAAACCTGAGGAGTCAGGTAGTCTGGTTCCTACCTCTTAAAAATGGAGGTGTCAGAATGTGACATTTCTGTACACTGAAAACACAGAAGAATATGGAGCAAGCTTCAGAGATAAGTGGGCTGCTATGCCCAGGTGGTTACTGTTCCCCTTTGCTTTGGACATTTATGCCCACCATATTTGCATGACAAATGTGGAATGAATGCAATGTCCTTTTGTTTTTTTCACTGAATATCCTATAGTGTTTCTGAAGGGTTAAGGAGAAGCTCATTTTCTCTTGTTTTAATGACTTAGCTGTATTCCTCAGGCAGTCAGAGACACCCATACCAAGATACAGCTTTCCTTAGGGAATTCGAAATTGATTAGCATCTCTGATGAACCTTCAAGCTTTATGGTAATGTTGGTATCATTTTCTCCCCTTCCTCCTCTTTTTTTTTTTTTTTTTTTTTTTTTTGGTTAGGAGAGAGGAATTAGGTCAACTCCAAGCCAGTTTCAGCTTTTCCAACTTAAGTTACAAAGGATCTGAGTTCAATTTTTTTTTTTAACCAAAAAAGTAAAGAAACAGCTGATACCTTCTCTTAAGAATGAAGCTTTACCCAGTCAAGTTTTCGATAAATCAGTTACACTGATAGGCTTGCTGTGTGACAGACTGCAACTGAACCTCATTATTCATACATGTCTGTGTGATGTTACTGAATCAATTTGTGCTGTATCCATTTTGCACTCATGGATAGTTCACGGTCCCTTATGAGCAGAAATAGTCAGCAGGCAATAATAGAAGACATGGAACACAAATGGATGGGGCCCATAATCCTTTGCTCTATGGTGCTGGGTTCATTTTTAAACCATTTTCAGTGGATTTTTTTTTTTTTAATTCTAATCTCATCAATATGCGAACCACATTAGCAAAATTAAAAATGCAGATACTTTTCAAACTTTTAAAAATCATTCTGCTTTTATTCTAATACAGATTATTAAATGAGGGAATATAAAGGGTATCTGTCTCTTCTGATAAGCAGAGAAGACCATTCCTGCATGCAGTTCTTTAATGGCTCTAGTAGTCTGTGTGGAACAGTAGCCTTTCCTGATTTAAAAGACAGCATGAAACCAGAAAAACCAAAACTCCACCTAAAAATGTTACCTTTGCAGTGGCTAAACAGTTTCTAGGCCCAGCATTTGAGTTGCACAAAACAAAGTTGAAAAAAGCATATGAAATAGCATGACACCACCTGTAGCAGCCAGTGTTAGGCAGGTTCTGTTATCTGTTGGTGGCTGGAGACAGACTCGTGGCTGTTAAAACCCTCCCCAGTGAAACGTCGTGCAGGGCCCGTTGTCAGCGGATGTCACCTCACGTGAGATGCCCACTGAGGAAGTCACGTAAAACTCGCTTATCACACTCGAAGCTCAGGATTTTCTTCTGTCTGTGACATTGCTTGACAACTCAATTCGAACCACTGTTCTCTTATACTTGTGTATTCAGCATCTCCAAGTCCTTTGCATTCACAGAACTCCAGGAGATAACTTTTGCAACATTGTCCCGGCCTCAGGAATTCACTCTACTCTGGACTCTGTCCTTAATAAACTTGGTGATCGTACCAAGTGAGTCCAGCTCCCTGGGTGTCAGTTACTCAGCTGTAACACATTGGGCATATGATGAATGATCCCCAAGGCCCTCTTCACTTTACCCTTCTATTTGTTTGTAGTTCTAGACTTTTGTTGTTCCCTAGGTCATTTCATTTTTTTGTGCCCTGGGCATTAAAAAAAATACATGTTCCAATTGATAGTCGAGGTCCTAAAATAAGAAAATAAATTTAAAGGAAAGAAGGTCAAAGAGCAAAGGATTGTCAGATGAGCATTTACAAGAAGGTATATTTTGATGTCAAGGTAAAAATCAAGACATCTCTAAAGAGTTTTTATAGAGAATCAAATTTAAAAAACAAAAACCGTAGATCTAGAATATTAAAATATCAGTAACTGAAATTTCCAAAGAAAGATTTAAATTCTTTTTTTTTTCCTAATGGTACAAAGGGCAATTAAAATTTCTGAATCTCTGTTGCACATAACAGAGAGGCAATAGAAAAATCCTTCCTAAAAAGCTCACTCTTCTGTAGAGAGACTTAGTCCCTTTGACAAGTGTTTTAAATGGGGTTGTGAGGTAGGAGGAAGTTCGGTGCTTAGTTTCCCTAATGATTTCAGCAAATAATTCATGATTCTGGCCTACATTAAGATTTTCTAAAACTCTGTTTTCTGCATCACAAAATTGCTATAACAAAGTATTCGTTTGTAACCGTAGTAGTTTATCGTTTCACTACTTCTACAAAGGCTCAAGTAGTGATGATCCCCGCATCCTGTTTCTGACCTCTGCACCATCTTCTCTCATGCTGTCTACCCTACTTAGATTTCTCTGCTAATCTGAGATAACTCTTATTCAGACTTTGACTCTGGGAAGCCTTTTGTCTCCAAGGATATATTTGAGATCCCATCTTTACATCTCAATATAATTGCAACCTTATGTGTCCGTTCCCCTGACTAGGATGAATTCTGTGAGCACAGGAGTCGTGTCTTATTCATACTCCCCCATGTCCAACTTGGTGCCTAGCACATAGGTAAAGCTCAGTGAAGGCTTCTGAATGACTGATTGAAGGCATATCACATGAGATCATTCAAATAATAATTGTTAAGGAGGTGAGAGAAAATAAATACATTAAAGATAACATTTACTCTATTTAACTCTAAGCTGCCTGGCAGCCAAGCCCAACAATAAATATAATGTGACCAAAATATAGTAGAAAGTGTGACTTCGAGGGAGCAGCATGGGATTCGAAGAGAGAGACAAGGGGATTTGAATCCCGGCCTCACTATTTACTAGTAACCTTGGGCAAGTTCTAAAATCTCTCATCTCATTCATCTGCAAAATGGAAATAACAACGCCTGCTTTACAGTGTTCTAAGGGGTAAATGAATTGACATGTGAAGAGAATGTAATCGCTGCTCAAGAGTGAGGTAATTCAGAGTGTTATTTTTTATTTTTATTTTTTTAGTTAGGCCTTACTTTCTAGAACAGTTTTAGGTTTACAGAAATTAAGCGGATGGTACAGAGAGTTCCCATAAACCCCTTCCTTCTCCTGCTCACAGTTCGCCTTATTCACTATTGTTTTAACTAGGTTACTTATTTAAATTATAAGGTAAATATATAATTAATAGGGTCAGAGGCCAAGTAAGTGCCTTTTCCTTAAAGACTATTCGGCCATTTTCTTTCACCTATGTAGTGCAGTATTAAGTGGCAAATGAACTTTTTGGAGAAGATAATTTTAGACTATAATAGATCAGCAATAAAAGTTAAACAGGAGAAGTTATGAAAATTTTGAATTTAAAATTTATAGACTTTGTGTTAAAAAAAGGCAGGGGGCAGAGGGAGTTTTCAAGTAGAATTGAGTGGATCACTGAGGCTCTTCACGAGTAGGTTGGCCAGAGGCCTGTCCTGTAGCTGTCCCTGGGCAAAAAGAGAGGTGTAGAGCGTTTGACCTGTCAAGGTGGAACTCCCCGACTAGAAAACCAGAGTGAACGCGAAGAGAAACAGTGTACAAGGGCCAAGCCACCACACAGTTAAAATGGATATTTGGGGTCATGCAGACTCTTGGGAAGCTTTCTGAACATATAAGCAGCATTTGCCCTTAAAGAAAATGGGTTTTAAAACCCCAAACAAAGTTCTTGCAGGCCATCTTGAATAAGGAGAAGGCTAGAACAGCCAGGGAATGCATTTGGACAGGAGGTGAGCAGTAAAGGAAGCCAGAGGGTGATAGATCAGGCCCCATCCCAAGCAGTAGCAAGGCAGATTGATTTGCTGGGACAAGCATAGTTTGTTCAACTAACGTAGACAAATACCTTGGCCACTGGCATGGTTGCAGCAGCACTTGCTTTCAGAACATCTTTTCTTAAAATGAAATGTTTTTCAGCTCTCTAGAGGCTTAGCAAGATCTGAAAAGATTTTGCTTCTGTTTGCTGGCTGCTGCACATGCCACTTTTTACACCTTTACCTAGATGGAAAGCTCTGTAACCCGCTGCTTTGCATGTTCGAACAAGCCTGCTTGGATGGATGACAGTGCAGGAACAGCTGCCTTCTTCAAGAGCTGATTTGCACTGCGCTGACGTTACCTAAACAATCATTACTTACTTTTTTTCTTCCTTCAATGCTTAAGCAAGTTTCAGCATGTTAGAAAAGAGATGCATGAGAAATGGCCAGGAACACTGGGATAAAAATATATGCCATACACTAGTTAGCTTAGGTTAAATGAACTTAGATTGATAGACGTGGACACCCCCTTTTAGGGGCCAAAGCACACACTCACCACCCCAGAACTCTTAACTAGCCCTCTCCCTATGGAATACGGCTCAAACCATTCACCGGGTCCCTAATTTTTTTTCCAATTAAGAGTTCTAAGTTAAAGGGACAGTTCATATCTCTAATTTATATCAAGCCCATCAAAGCTAAAACAGTATTAATCAAACAGTTATGGAGTATGAAGTATTTCCAGTCAGTGGATGGCATTTCTTTGTAGGAAGCACTCAAAATCAGAAGTTTGACTGCACCCAATCACGGCAGCTGTGCATTACAGTGGTTCTGAACATATGCTAATGTGAACTGGACCAAAGTGTTAGCTTTACAGATCATTACAAGGCTTGTGAAAAAGGATAATTCACACTGAGTCAAGTGAAGAGAATTATCCAGTACCAGATTGCAACAATGAGCTTTAACAGCAAAGAAACAGACATTTTGGGTGTTTTATACTACGTGTCTCTGTGTTGTCCTCGGTAGATGGAATCAAGATAGGCTAAAAGCAGAGACTAAGGAACTTGCCATCCTAGTCTGAGACAGTATTTTAAATAATGTGTTTGATAAAAGCTGATATGCATAGTATGTCAGGTTTTCTGTCAGTTAAAAGATTTTCAAGGAAAATGCTGGTCAGATTTGAACACCACATATTCATGAGTTGCCAGTGTGGCTGGTTAGTAATTCCTTATCCCATAAAGAATTTTAAAAATGTGCCAGCTTAAGGAGGTCAGAGGCTAAAGCATGGAGGTGTTTAATGTACATTTTTTTTCCTCTCTCACTAATAGACTGTTGACACGGGTCTTTTGTGAATTCTCTGGCTAACGTAAAGATATTCACGATCTGAGTGAGGGGAAGAGCAGAGACTGCTCAAATTTCAGGATATGTGGTTTTGTTTAATTTCAGTCAATCATTGGCTGATGGCAAGTATACCAGATGAAATGCATCCTCCAAATGAGCTCTGAGATCTTTGGGTCCGTGTATATAAATCATTTTGCCTGCCACGACACCACATCCAACAAACCCTGTTGACACTGACAGGGACCAGATGTGTTAAGGCCATGGCAAAGACATTAGGTTTTGACATCAGCTGACTGACAGTTACATTTGGAGGCACCAGCTGAGGGGTTGAGATTTTGTCAAATCCATCAAGTAGATGGAAATCTACATTTAATGTTATCACATGTCTTTAAACACTTAACCGAAGATAAAACCACCTCTGTCCATGGAATTGAGCTTAAAATAACCTAGTTTTTGCTTTTCAGACCTAGATACTTCATTCTCTCACTCGTTCTCACTCTTGTTTTCTTTTATTCTGATTTTTGTAGCCACGGTGGGGAAGAGAGTTTAAAAAAATAAAAACTATATTTGAAAAACATTTATAAAATATGTTTTCCTGGAATGTTTTCTGCCTTATTTCCATCTGCCCATCTCAAAATATACTAAACATGATACATTTATGAGCAAATAAAGATATACATAATACATTTCACATTCTCATTAACAAAGTGACCTTAAATTTATTCTGGGTACTTAAGATGTTAATATTTGCATATTACAAAATTTCCCTAAGTTTTCACTTTTAAGAGCTTAATAACGTCTGTGAGTTTTTTATTTCTAAATTTCGAATTTTAAAATCTCTAACATAGGAATAGTAATTGAAGCAGATTATCATTCTCAGTAAAAGATTCTTTGCACAGAGCTAACAAGAGGCTGAAGTCATTTTAATCTGAAATTGAAAGAAGTAGATCACAAAGTGGACTTCAAAAGATGAACCTATTTTAATGTAGCATTTTAAGTGATAAAATGTTTATTCCTTATCTTTATTTTAAAAATAAAACTATATATATTTTCATCAATATTTAGATGAAAATAAGGAGAAACCACTAAGAGAGAAGTTATTTATCTTAAAACAATTTCTTACTGAATTTAGCATACACTGTTTTAAAATAACTACTTGAAAGTGGGTTATAGAATGAGTTATGACTTTGATTTTCAGTCTTCAAAATTTCAATGACAAAATATGAATATATTTTTACTTGTAGAAGGCCCCAATATCAGCATTAGCTTGAATTTGTATGAGGAATTGCAAAGCGACAGGTGAAAAATGTTTATGCTAATTTGAAGGCAATTATTGACATTGTTCATATTGGAACCCCTTTAACGTTTGAAGATTGGATTAATGGTGATTTGTCTTCATTCAGCTGTGCATCCATATCTCTCTCTCTCTTTCTCTCTCTCTCTGTCTTCTCTCTCTCCTCTCTCCTCTCTCCTCTCCTCCGCCACTCCTCCTCACCATAACCATTCTATATCCTTCTCTCCTTCTCTCTCTCTGTGTGCTCTCTCTCTCTCTCTCTCTCTCTCTACTCTATATATCTCTCTCTCTCTCTCTCTCCTACTCCTCTCTCTCTCTCTCTGGCACCCTCAGTTGGCATTTTTTGCCTACAGGCTGCTGAGAGCTGATTATTAGTCTAATCAAAACCAGCACAATCAGAGGAGACAATTAGCCAGGTTAGGCCTCTGCTGATTCTGCATGTGGCCCTTAGCATCAGATGGCCTTGAGCGCTCTTGAATCATATCAACAAGTATTTCAGTAATACCTACTCCACTCCACCTGCTGCAGTTAGAGTCTGCCTTTCATCTCCAGTTGCTTGTGTGTGTGAGTTCTTGTTTGTTTTATGTTGAGACCACAAGATATTGAAATTTTCAAAAGTGGAAAGTTGGCAGACCTCATTGCTAGTGCCATTTTAAAATCACCTAGTCAATAGCTCTAAAAAATCATGAAATCAATTACCTATATATAGGTTTTTATTTGATTCTGTACTTATGCACTTATGGAACTCAATTTACAGAGTCTGATTCCTAAGTAAAATGCATATACTTTTAGTGCATAAGAGAGAATTCGACATATAGGCCTGGCATATTTTAAGCCTTATTTTAATCAGAATGACATAAAACCCATTTGACAATAATACATTTTCCTGTTTTTCATATAAAATAAATTCTGTTCTGAATATTTATTAGCCTGGTCATTGTCTGATTTTACCAGATACTGTAAGTTTTTAAATCAAAAACAGCAATGCCTTTTATCAGTTCTTTCTATACGTAATATGTCTGAATTGACTTCCCATCTTTCTAGTTGAAAATTCTGCCAGTTTTTGAGCTCAAACTAGAATGTAATATGTTCTAGGGGTTTGTAGCTAAATATATACCATTTATTTCAATATCCAGTTTCATAATATAGCATCATTTAGAAGTAAAATGTTTTTAGAAGGAAGCAGAAAATTGGAGAGTTTTTTAAAACAATGTGGGGCTTGTTAGTCTTATATGAGGACACATGAGAACCTCTTATGAGGTTCATATAAATTTTTTAAAAAAAGGAAAGTTCAGGCAAGCATTCTTTTCCTCTTGAAGACTTAAGATGTTTTACTGAAATCATGGTTTCTAAGTCTTTATGTGTACGTATGTTTGTGCATTCATGAGTTATTTCATGTGAATGCCTTGTAATTCTATATTTTGCTAATGACTCTAACAGGGAAGATCAATTAGAAAATGATTCTTTAAGGGGCTTACTACATAAGAGATAATAATTTGTTTTCTATAAAGGAATTTTTCTTTCATAATAGCTCTGGTCATTTTAAGTGAATATAGACCTGAATTTTTACAAGCAAATGTCAGCTTCATAAATCTGATATTTCTTAAGTCGATCTACATTTGACTAATCTATATAATTCCTCTATGCATTTATTTATTCGTTCATTTTCATTTATTAATTCATTCTCTTTGCATATAAATGAATCTACATATTTAAACATATATTGAGAATATTTACTTTCCATCTCCATAACAGTAAAGTAGTTGATATCTCCAAGTGTATTTTTAAGGGTTTTTTTTTCCATTTTGCAAAATTTAGAAGTATTCGTTGGGTCTCTTTGCGGTTCATGGGAATAATTTTTTATCCTAATTTTTTTGGTTTATAGCTTGAACAATCATGATGGGGTTTTTTTTATTTTGTTTTGTTTTTGTTTTTGTTTTTTTTTTTTGGCTTTACACATATGCAGAGAGAACTAATACAAACCAACCAATGTAGCTGATTTATCCAGTTGCTCTATGGGCAATTAAACCAGGAGTATTATCTCAGCAGGAATAAGTGGGCAAATTACACATGTAAAGTAAATGGATCTTTGAAGCTTGAGCACATAGGTATTACTGTACAAGAGGCTGTGTTAAGATTCCTGTAGAGATCAATGGGAGTTTATTGATGAATACCAGAGAATAGAGAAGTGATGTCATAAACTTTTAATAGTCTAATAAACTATACTTAAGGTTTTCTACCTTAGTCAGATCTACGGGTTTATGCACTAGAACACTGTGGTCTTCTCACATTGTGAAGGAAACTGTTAACGCTAAGCAAGCCAATGCCAGCAACACTCAGCTCTCAGTTGCCTGCTGTTGTCTAGAGAAAATGAAAAGCCTCCAAAATCATTTTTATCTTTGTGCTCTTAAGACGTGACAAATGATAAGGCATTGTGACTTTTTTAATATTACTTACGAGTTGCCACATATAAGCAAAACTCTCATATCCTTGTTGGTTTGAGTGGTCGCTGGTTAACCTCAAAGATACTATATAATTTTAGCATTCTAAACACCCCCACTGTCTCTTACAAAACAAAGTCCAGTTCATGTGAAATAATGAATACTTTGTTGGAGGATTTAGTAGATGAACCACATACATCCAGTGCCCTGGTTTTCACCCTTAGCCCCTCTAATTGCTCAGTATTTCATGTGTTTATCAATTATGGGCAAAATTTAAGGAACAAAAGTAGAAAAAACATTTGAGTTACAGAGCAGTACTCTCAGGCATTGGGCTTTCATGTAACTGATGTATGAATTATAGCTTTGAACGTGCTTAGAGACGTCAGGGGGAGAAAATAGTCAGCAAAACTAGTTTAGAAAGAAGACAAAACAGGGAGAATGGCAGAAGCTCCTTCATAATTCAAGACCTGTGACTTTAATTTGAATCAAGTCACAATGAGTCTGATAGCACCAGTTTTCCGGGAACTGAAGCTTTTTCTGCCATCTAGAGAACACAAGAACTTTGCCTTTGGAATCTTGAACCAAAACATACAGAGGTCCCAGGGTGCTCAAAAAGCCATTTTGTTTCAATGAATCAAAATGACCAAAAACATTTTTGTTTGACATATCCCATCCCTTGTCTGATAAGCCCCCTCCTTCCTCCTAATGCTAAAGTTGAGGCATATAAAATATTTCAAGGCTTTCTGTCATATTAATCCAAATTTATTGTCAGAAATAACAGATCATTTGAAAGGACATGATTTGCCTCACCTTTGGGACCTGCAGGTCTGTCTACCATGCATAACAACAAAACACTTATGTCATCGTATCCTTCATGGGAGAGCCAAAAGGGGAAGTTAGAGAAATAAAAGAAATGACCTCCATCTGCTTAACATATTGTCAACAGTTTTGGAGACAGACAAAATCTTAAATTACCCCCACATTTAAGATACCTAATTACCTTCCAAAAGACTTTGGAAGAGAAGTTTTATTTGTCCAGAGAGAGCAATACAGATGTCTTTTTCTTATCATCTTTGGTAGGAGGGAACAGGTGTAAAGCAATTTTGATTAAATGCACGTTATATATTTATATCCCTGTAACAGGGATGTTGAAACCTGGAATGCTTTTCAGGGACCATAGATGTTAAGAGATTCCATGAACAGTTCAGAAGATACTTGGGAGAAAATTTCTAAATAGTGACCTCGCTGATTTTTTTCATCATTATGCTTGCCATTTCCTGTTGTGCTGCTTTGGCTCTCAGTAGGGTTGATAGCAGGTGTGTGTGTGTGTGTGTGTGGCAGGTGGGGGGGGATGATGATATAATGAACTGTAACTACAGCTTCTCTTGTAGCTTTTAATCAGTGGTGACACTTCTATCAGTTGTCACCACCTAGATGGTCCCTAGTTCTGCCATTGTTCATATGGAAAGAGTGGAATCCTTTTCATGATTTTAGCCATATTTTTGTCCTTCCAGCGTTCCATACCAGATACTAGACATTCAATCATTATGATCTTGTGCCCCCTGGGTGCTAGATTCTATGCCAGCTTTGAGTGTTTGCTTAGAGCTGTTCCTCACTCCACTGAAATAGATTTAATGAATGGAAATCCTGGAGTGGAAATGGATGTAACCTTAGTGCTCTACCAAGTCTTATCATCTAGTTTCTAAAATAATCTAGTCACCAGAAATGTACTAACTATTCCACATGATCCTGCTTTAAACTGAAATAGCATCATAGAACCTTTAGAACAGCTGGTTTTGCGTTTATTTATTTATAATTGAGATGCAGAGAGATTAAGTGGCTTGCGCAATTCACACCATATTTAAGCAGAGACTATTTAAACCCATGTCTTTTAACTCCATGTTTATTGTTCTTTCGGCCATTGCACATTAACTTTTAACATATGTGATCATACTTAAGTGCTGCAAAATAATGAACAAATGTTAGGGATTACATTTAACCCTCTTCTGATACTTCTGTCTCTAACTTTTCTCCTGTTCATGTCCTTTTCCTTAATCTCACAAACGCCCTACTTTAAGCTCCTCATGTCTAGGCCAGTATGGGAAGCCAAAGTGAAGAGTTTGTGTCTGATTTATTTTGTAGCTTCCACAATACAAAGTATCGTACACAAAATAGGGCCTCTCCAAATAGTAGCTGAGTAGACGAATAAGTGAATAGTTTGTTGTTGTGAGGTGCAGAGGAGTAAGGAACCTCACCTGTAGCCTGTGATGTCTGTGCGTGTGTGTCTGCCTGGTCTCTTGCAGTAGACTCCTCATGCTGGTCCTACTCCAGGCTTCCCACCCAGTCTGTCTGTTGCAGGGCTAGGAGAACAATCACCTTAAAATACAAATCAACTCATGTCTTGTACCTTCTTAAAACTCTTCTCTGGTTCTTCATTGTCTGCCCAACCTCTTTTTCAAAATAAAGTTTTCATGAACCTCCTTTGATAGCTTCATTTGCCCTCTCAAGAAACCCCTTGCTTTCGAGCGTTCTGGGGTTTGTACCTGTGCCCCTTGCCTGGAAAGCCCACTCCTTCCCCTTCTCCTGGGATAATTCTGTCCATTTTCCAAGATGTGGCTCCTCTGTGAGATCTTCCTGACCCTTTCAAAGTCTTTGCTATTTACTATTTTTCACAAGCATTTGATACAAATTTCTCTTATAACATTTACCACATTTTACTGCAGTGATTTATTTGTGTGACTGTCTCCCCTACTAAATTGTCACTTCCTCTAGGCCAGGACTATGTCTTCCTTCATTTTTGTTTCTTCTTCCTGCCTGAGCCACAGGAAGTAATCAATGTACTTGTATTGAATGAATTAATTAATGGAGACAGGACATAAATATGTGAAAAGTCAATCAAATTAAGAAACAATGGAAGGTCAATCTAATATTGCTCAAGTGAAGTGTAATTTTAAACTTTAAGTTAAAATAGACCTTCTTGTACAGAAATGCCATTTATTCTAATGCAATATGTTGACAGTCTGTTGAGCTGACCTCAGTAAGACTGGGAAGTCTCAAGTATTTTTCTAGTATATCACCGTATACCTCTGTCATTCAGTTCAGTGTCCCTTTCCTGAGGCCTGTTCTCCCAACCCTACACAGCACTTATTCTTTCTCATCAAAATTTACCTATGTTCCTTAGTCTCTCAGAGGTCTTAGCTCTGCTAGGTGACAGGTATTAATGAGTCAGAGAAATGAAAATATGGTAATTTATTGGCTGGCAAGTATGATTTCCCTCGTAGGCAAAATAACACTTTACACATATTTAAGAACCAAAATTCACTTTTGGTAAGGTATTTTTATTTAAAGATGGCTTTTGTGTTCCAGAATCATACAAATAGATAGGCAGCTGCTCATCTCTCCTTCATGTATTTATATATCCAACACACTTTAAAAAGGTGACTAAGTTGTCTTTGTGTATGCATAGACAATCCCTCCCAGGAGACACCATATTTTCTTCCCCTATTCTATAGGCTTCTTTTAGAAATCACCTTTCTTTCATAAACAAAAATTTGTCATTATACTCTACCTACTTAAGAGATATGGCAGTGACTATCAAACTTCTTATCTCTAAAGATCTTTGAGATTTTCAAGGTATTTTTTTGTAGTAATAAAATTCTTTGTCTTTTGCTATCAAAAAAAAAAACACCTCTTTTTAGTAATGTAAATAATGTAATTATACATATTCCTTTTACCTATAGTGTTTGTCAAGTACTGTCTAAACACTTTACATTCAGTCATTCATTAGGATTAAATAAATAATTTGCTCATTTAATTTATTTAAACCTTCATAGGAGTGAAACATTATTATTAGTCCAATGGTATGGATGAGGAAACTGAGGCATGAAAAGGTAAAGTAACTTACCAAGGTTACACAGTCATGAGTGGCAGAGCCCGGATTTGAAACTAAGCAGATGGCTCTCTATCCCTTCCTCTGACCTCTTTCTTGTGCTGCCTGCCACAACTAATAAGAATAGTTGTTTCTTCTCAGTTATCAGATGGATGTCTGCAAAGTCTGGGAAATGAAGATAAAGTTGAAATATCTTTAATCAACCCTGATTTCCTTGATAACCACCAGACATTAATAAACTTTGCAAACCATATGTGCTGAAAAAACCAGGTGCCACAAGGAGGATTGGAAATGAAATTTTCTTTCCACTCTGATTTCCACTTTTTATTAGTGACACCTCCCAAGTGGTTCAGAGAATGCCTATTAGTGTTCCTGGACATCTTGGACGATTTGCAAGCATCCTTAGAGAGGTCTGGGTGGCTGAACTCCACACCTGCCAGGTGTCCCTCTGCCCCTGTCGAACATCCCTGCCTGAGCAATTTTAGAATGCTTAATAAGCCGAGAAGTCTCTGCATTCACAGGCTCAACATCTTGTGATTTTTCCGTTGTTAAACCAGTGATCATCCCGAAGGAGACTGAGAGCAGATTCTTGCTGGATTTTCGGGTGTCCCCTCCTCCTTTTGGACATAGGTAAATTGGTGACATGAAAACAAGTGGTTATAAATCCTCCAACAGAGCACACATGTGTACTCTGTACAAACTGGATTAAAATACTCTTTGGGTTTTAAAAATTACATCTCAAGGTGGCAGCTTTTGTACTCTTTGGTCCCATGGTCAACAGCTTTAGGATCACTTCGTATTTAAATAAATTATTTTATCATTAGTCCTGAGACTAAAATCAGATTTGTTTATTTAAACCAATAAACAGCATTGGACTAATAAATGTTAAAAAATATGTGGAGATGGATACACACACACACACACACACACACACACACAACATTCTGTTTCTCCAGAATGAAGCACTAAATAAAAGCATTGAGACTGGGAGCAAATAAAGAGCAAATCATGTCTGAAAATTATTCTCCTTGGGGTTAGCCCTTTTGCTAGTTTTCACAGTGACGGATATTTTACTTCTATGTTTGCCTGTCTCACAGAAAGGGATTTGGAAAAGCAGGGCCATTCCTGCCCTGTGTATGGATAGCAGCTGTGCTTACTGCTTTTATATTCCGTAATCTCAAATTGTGCTTCTATTTTAATTTTATTGTGCCCCAAGTGCAGGATTCTTTTCAGATGTTCACACATGACTATTTAAAATTGAAAAGAGGAGTTTAACTATTAAATATTCTCATCTTCTCTGAGAATTTGGTTCTGATGTGATAAAGTGAAATGCTTCTTCACGTCACCCATAATTTGTACTTACACTGTATTGCTCATGCAAACTTTTAAATAGGCTGTAGATGCAAAAGCATATAAAAATCTGTACAAATTTTGTCTGGCTTTGCATTATTGTTAAGTCAGCAAGGATTCTAATGGAGTGTAGGAGATGAGACAACAAGGATCCAATCAATAGATGCAAAAGGCAAATGAACTTGCATAAATTACCACTCTAATAGGAAAAGAGAAATGGATGTTCTCTTTCATCTTTCAAGCAATACATATTATTGAAAGAAGTCTAACACAAAGCTTATAAAAATACCAGTACAAAGTTCTTTAGAGGAAGGTTTGTTCTGTGACCAGTTTGTCTTGGAGAAACTAGTCTCTGATCCTGACATCCAGGCTCTTCCAGTGTTCTTTACATTTACACCACGTCCACTAAGGAGGGAGTTGTCAGATGCGGAATGTCTGGGCGTCTGGGACCTGAGCATACACAGATCATCATCTGCTACTACAGAACCATACAATAATTTTGTTAACTGTCACAATCTCAACTCAAGGAATTCTTGGGGCTTGATAGCAGTGTGCTCTGTTCCCCACTATGCAGTTGACCCTTGAACAACATGGGTTTGAACTGTGCAGGTCCACTTTCACTTGGATTTTTTTTCAGTAAATACAGTCAGTCCTTCACGTCCACAGTTTCCTAACTGCAGGTCGAAAATAGTGCTTTTGATTTGCAGTTGGTCGAAGCCACAGGTGTGATAGCTAGCTACTTGTCGTTAAGTTTTTGGGCAGTCAAAAATTATATGTGGATTTTCAACTATGTGGAGGGCTGGCACTCCTAACTCCCACTTTGTTCAGGGGTCAACTATACCAATCATACTCTGTTTTTTGTTTTTTTGTTTTTTTGTTTTTTGCTGGGGGAGGGGGTAGGGTAGGGGAAGGTATATGATAGTGCTGGCGCAAATATCGGAGGGTAGCAAGTGTCTAGCTCTACAGCCTCTAGCCATAATATAATTAGCAAGATCCAAGAATTTTTTCTACCACTTCTTCCTGTTTGTCCAGCTCTTTGTTTACTGCTCTCATCTGTGGGAAAGGAGCTGGATATATAAAGGGCTGCTGAGGAACCTTCACTGCCTTTGCTAAAGGGCAGAGATCTCAGCCATGAATTTGCCCTCTCGCTTGGGCAGCCTTCAGCCCAGCACAGCAAGCACCCTGACCATTTGCGTTGCTGGCTGATTTCATATGGGCCCATAGGAAATGCCGTAATGGTTTTATTATAATGGCCCTTCCTGACAGAGCTCACCTATAGACAGGGAGAAACCTGCACCCAGGGGAA
Organism: Pteropus medius; assembly: GCF_902729225.1. NCBI lineage: Eukaryota > Metazoa > Chordata > Mammalia > Chiroptera > Pteropodidae > Pteropus > Pteropus medius. The sequence continues at coordinate 3,997,389 of NW_024352785.1, read as the reverse complement.
ATTTTGCATATCCTCTTTCACAATATTAGATAATAGTCTGATTTGAAGTAGGCACTTTTTAAAATAAGTGTAAAACTCACATTATTTTTTTTCACACCTGGACAACTTTTGCTCTTTGGGAAATCTTGTAGAAATACTGTCCCATGAGCAATACCATGTGTATTGTTGGAAGATAAAGAAGAATTAATTCATCAGTGTTGTTTGGATCTCGATCCAGAAAGCCTAAGGAGTTTTAAAATGATGTCTGCTAAGTATCAGCATTTCTTATCTTTTTCTTTGCATATTTTAAAAATAGATCTTTCCTTCGCTCTCTTCCATTATGGTTAACTGTAATCAGTACTTTATGGTTATATTATATAGCTTTGTTTCATTAGGGCAATGTAAATGGTATTGAACAATAGCAATATAATGCAGGGAAACAGTTTGTAATTCAGTTGGAAATTGCTAATGCAGTAGACAGTCGATAATACAATCAGCTTGACTTTCCTAGGAAAACATGAGCTAAATTTCCTCTATTTTTCTCCCAAACCTTGTTATAGGATAGGGTGACAGAAATGCTCTGAACAACACTGGGAAGCTGGATGCCCCTGAGTAGAGAATTTCTTTATGCACTGAATTTTGAATGACATTATAGGTCCTGGGAAGAGCTACTATTTAAGACTCAAATTCTCCCTGGAGGTTCTTTTTTTTTTTTTAAGAGTCTAGATAATTAACAGTCCTGAAGGGAAACAGCTGGATGATATGGTGCCTTTAAGTTCCTCTCACTAGCATATCTCTCTGTAGTCTTGATGCAGAAGTAGGGTTCTTGTGAAATTATTATTATTATGTGCCAAGGGAAAACGAGACTATCTCTTCACAAGCCTATGACGTGCACTCTCTGTGCATTCAGAAATTTATAATTACTGTAGGTTAAGATTATTAAACATGCGTAGTGTCTAGGACTATAAAGGCAAATAACCTGGTGATTTTAAGGAGTGGTGAGTTAGGATTTTGTCACTCTCAGCTCTAGTAACTTGATTGTGGTGGCTGCTGCATCATAACCGATTGTAGAAAGTTGTCTGTGGGAGGAATTTATAGATTCAATAGCATACATAAAACTAGCAAATACAAAGCTGAGAATTCCCTTTTTAATTCAGTTAGTGCTTGGGGATGCTAACTTGCAGTGTACCATTAAGAAAAACAGGAGTGATGTGTCTAATTTTGATTTTCTCTATAAATTTTTCTAGTCACTAGAACCAACATTTTTCTCTTGTGTGATATGAATTTTTAAATGTCCTAATTGTCTAACAGACAATAGCAGTATTTCATGTTTCCGTATAGTTCCAAAAATCTCTGACATCTTTAGAAATATTAATTAATCTTGAAGCCACTACCCTGATTTAAAAAAAACACACACACACGTACATTTAATACTCTACCAGGAAATGCTGCTGTGCATAGCTAAGTTTATTCCTAAAGCTTTTGTGCCAGAAATTCCTATTTAAAATAAAACAAAAAGTACTTTTCATAGTTCCCAATTTTCAGTCCATTTCCTCTAGTGGGTTAGAATAGTTTGTAACTTCTTAGGATTCAAAACGCTAAGTTGAGGTCTGTCTGTAAGCTTCACATGATGCCCAGTCACGTAGTAAATACAACTCCAGTTCAGTTTCACTGTCTACACAGGCAGAAGAAAAAGGCATTTCTGCAGCCAGGATACCATTCTCTCTCCCTTCTAATTTTTTCTAAATATCAGTGCATGCTTTGGGCGACTTAACAGCACTGACAGTGGATACACTCTTTAAAGCCTCATAGATGATGCTTCTAAGCTGCCCACGTGGCCAGCGCGTGTCATATGTTACTTTCTCTAGTCATGTTCCTAAAACCATAGTAACCACCTTTAGTGACCAAGACTAGGGCTTTTCAATTAATGACAAGGTCCATTAAGATGTCCTTGAGTGTGTCTCGCGGTTGTGAATCTTTTCTCAGCTACAGGGAGTTCTGAGACGGATTATCTGATTTTTGTTTTTTTGGTTTTTTTTTTTTTCCTACACCTTTACCTTCCCAGAGATAGGGTTGAAACGTCTACTTTATATTTGTGGAGTAGGAAAAAAATCTAAGTTTGTTTTAGACTGCGAAATGGGTTATGATTTTAATTAAATATTTGACATGCACAGAGTAGATACCTAGATGTTGAATTAAAACATCAGTAAGTGAAATTACCCTATTCTGTAAATATGTCAGTCAGTGAGATAGAGTCACAGTTATCCTCACATTGGATACAGATTCTGTGCTAAGACCCAGGCTTGTTTAATGGCTCCTCTAGGTTTCATGCCTTTGTTGTTTTTGACCCAGCTCATCAACACTTACAATTCCTAAGTAGCTCACATTCTCTTTCTCTTTTGGACTTGAACCATTTGAATAGCAATACCAAGTTAATGTGCATGTGAAAGAAACTTTGGGATCTGGGATTGTACTTCTGAGTGCTGAAGAAAGCCAGTTGTGACCCTGTCCTTTCAGGGTGCTGAGTTGTCAGCCAGCATGGAGTGCCCTTTATCACCCTCTTATTTCATTGTCTTTATGTCCTGGCACTAAGCATCCCTCTGAAACCTCACAGTCCCGCAAGTGGCTCACTCAGAGCTTGTAGTGGGACCAAAAATTCTGAAAGTTCAAGAGGAGGGTCATGTGCATATGCTTTGAATTATAGTTCTTTTCCCAGGTAGACACTTTGAAAGTAGAGCTTATTAAAATGAAAGGGGAAGGGGTAAACAACAACTATATTCTCTGCCATCGACGTGGAGAAACATTTAAGTAGAGATATTAGAGCACTTTAGAACCCCTAAAGCACTGGGATTTATTTCTAAAAAATAAATGGTGAATTGTTTATTTTTTCTTCCCCTAATGTTTCCTTGGGATAGAGCAATTAGTTTCTTATTTTTTACACTTGCATTATTCTTGCATATATCTTTCTGTGGTCCAGGCTATAAAAGTAAATAGAGGATCCAGCCGAATGAACGAGTATCCTTTTAATGAATGTGGGGAGGAAATAATAATACTAAGTAGTGCAAAACCATTTTTATGTGATGAACTAAAGTACCTTTGTTCCCCAGCTCCCCAGTCTAAAGCCACAGGCCACCAGTACATGCGTACATAAAATGATAGTTTTATGTATTCTGGTGTTAACAGAGGTACCTCACAGTTTGTCTTGTCCCCAGAATGCACTTAATATGATTTTTGAAAGGCTGTGGCATATTCTGTTTTAATTTCCAGGGTCAAGGAAGGGTAAAATGGAGTATGTGACTTTTCTGTAACACCTTTCATTCTATCTTTGGGCGAAAGCCTTGCTGAAACAGTGAGATAACACAGTTGCTGAGTGATAATACAGTCGTTTTCATGGTGCCATGAGTTAGTTTCAGAGGTGGAACTATCCTTACTTAGAAAAATAATGTGCCTTCTCCCCGCAGACCAGCCATTTGCTCAGAAGAGCAGATGGGTATTGAGTGTCTCCCACGTGCAGCGTGTCGAGGTGCCAGCATCAGCTTAACTCTGCTCTCTCCGCTCCCCATTATTCTCTTCCTTCCTGGCCATTAGTACCTTGTTGTTTCTCATTGATCCTTTATATCCCTGGCAGTAACCTAATTCGATACCACCCCACCCCCAACTCTACCATTAATTAATTAAATTTTAAACTGCCTGGATTAGTCTGCCCAGGCTGCCATAACAAAATACCATAGACTTGGTGGCTTAAACAATATAACTTATCTCACACTTCTGGAGGTTAAAAGTCTTGGATCAAAGTTCCCCAGGGTCAATGTCTGGTAAAAGTTCTCTTCCTGGCTTGCAGAGGCACATAATGGCAGAGAAGAGAGGGGATAGTCTCTGGGGTCCCTTCTTAGAAGGACACTAATTCTATTGGATCAAGGCCCCACCCTTTATGACCTCATTTAACTTGCCGCCATAAAAGTACCGTCTCCAAATATAGTCACATTAGGGGTGGGGGCTTCCATATACGAATTTGAGAAGTGGAGACACAAACATTTAGTGTATAACACTACCCAAATAATAGGAGAAAACAGATCCTAAAAGAGAGAACCATACCATGACATGAACTTTGTAGTGGTTATTAAACTTTTTTAACCTGATGCTCTGTGCTTCCTCCACCTCGCAGTGGCCCATGTGCACACATTCTGATAATGAGAAGTGTCAGGATAAAGCCGAATGAAGATTCTCAAATACCAGTTTGCCTTCCTATCATCCAGCAGTGACCTGGAGTGGCTATTAGGAGGATGGAAAGAGAGATTTCTAACCCTCAGAAGTGCTAAGGACAGTGGATTAGTTCTAGTCTTCTCTACAGAGATTTGACTCATTATTTGGTAGCCTTGAGGTGACTCTAGTTGGTTCCTGAGAAAGTTGCTTTTCTTTCCTGACCCTGGCGTGAGGAAGAGACTGGATATCCTGGCAGGCGATGTGCAACCTGTGCTCCCTGTGCCTCCTGCTAACTGGAGCAAATGCTGGGTATATCCCAGCCTGGTCTGGGCCTGACCTGAGCAGGAGGGAGCCTCAGAACCCAAAGGTCCTCTGGATTGTCAAGTCATGGTTGCTGGGACACAGCTCAGAGCAGAACAGTGGTTGGCAGGGGCTGAAAGGGAGGCTTGGATGTGATAGGCGGTTGCAGGACTTTGTGAAGCAGTCTGATGAACCCTCTCAAATAGAGGCACCTAATGCCGCTCAGCTGTGTAATTGGGATGGAAATGGGCCAATGAGAGGCAGCAGTTTGTGCTTAACCTTTTGGGAGTCTTGTTCCAGGAGACTGTGTGTGGGGGGAGTAGGGGAGAAGAAACATTACAAATAATAAGCTTCTCCGCATGATTTGTAATGAATTAGTAATAAATGGCCTAGTGCTCTACGAAAGTCTGACGATTACAGAGCAGCTTTAGCTAAGTGCACGGGACCACATCTTATTTTGATCAGCTGTAGCATAGCAAAGACATGTAATTATCATAATCTAACAATTAGCCTGGCATCACTTTCCAGTGTTTAATTACCCCGATAAATGGTAATTGAATAGAGGACTTAATGACAAGAGAGAAACTTTCATTCTGCCTTAGGTGCTTAAGTTGTCTATTTGGCTAGGCATAATTTTCTAGCATTGCTTGAACAACAGTCCTGATTATCATTTTTCTTTTTGCAGTTGGCCATTATTTTGTTTCCTGATCTTGGCCTTTGTTTGTAATATTATTTAGCTCTTCTCAAAATTTGACGCGGGTTCCAGAACACAGAAGGGGATGATTGGGCACTTCACACAGTGTTCCTGTTAAGCATTGCTTCCAATATCCTCCAGCTATAATTACCCTTCTTTGGACATCTATCAAGTCACTACTATGTGCACATACTGTACTAAGTATTAGGGATACCGAGATGGGTAAACACCAGCACTATTTTCAAGGAGCTCTGTACTATATTAGTTAAAAAAGAGTCTACATAAAAATATTATAGTAAAATTAATTGCAGTGATTTGCTTTCAGTGCTGGTACAGTTTTCTAAATCAATGCATTTACCTTGAATAAATGCTTTTTTATGACTATACGTACCACCTAATGTCTAACGATACCAGATTTCTTCTCTCTCCCCTTAGCCTCTTTCCTTGTCCCAGATTTTTATCCAACTGCTCACAGGGTTCTAACCAACCAAATAAAAGTAACTGCTCATATGCCAATTTACATAGAAATAGCAACAAAGTCTGCTTTATATCCTAAAACTTTGTATGAAACACTTATTATTATTGTGCCTTAGCATTACCAAATATGTGTCCCCTTGTCTTATGAAGATCAAAGAAAGCTGTAAAACATTTATTTCCCTTCTTTCAGCTTATTGTTTGTTTAATAATAGTTTTTGAAATGTCAGAACCAAATTTAATGATTCCAGTAAGTTATCATCAAGCCATAATACAAAAATGTATTTCACTCTTTGTGTACCAGTACATAAGAACTATTAAATCATTATTTAAGTTGGTTAATGGAAAGGACATTTAGTAGAGTACTTTGGTTATGTTTTTGATATTGAAACTAGAAATAACCTGAAATTCCACTGGGTAACTCCATCCCAGTAAGATACAAAAGGGCTACCTGTGTGTGAGCAGTTTGGCAGGTGGCTTATTTGTTTGATTGACTCCCGCATCCCCTGAACAGAATCAGTTTGTTTAATCCTTTTCCCCTAGGACAGTGGCTGGATAACCTGTTCGATGATTTCCTGTTTCTGCTTTTGAATCTGTGTGTATGTAACAGGTGCTCGTTCTGTGTGCTTGACACGAGGTAAAACTCTGGATAACGCGGGGCATGAAGGGCAGCTTGTCAGGAAGCTTCTGGCCAGTGGGAGTCAAGAAAAAGCCTATTTTTGCATTGTGGAAATGACCTCTGTTAGGACATATACTGATTGCCAGACAATAATTCTTTATTTATTTTAATCCCTTTTTGGAAACCAGTTGAAGTGATTTGTAATTGTTGGGTCTGCAGAACTCTGCCTGGTTAATTCCTTGTCTGACTTGGCCTGTTGACGTTGACACATTCTTACTCCATGCCCGAGGCCTCTGTGAGGGCTTAGAAGCAATTAGACTGTCACCCAAATCTCCCAGTCCCTTCCCAAAGGAAAGTCTTGTTTAGGTTCTGCCAATTTAATGCTTTGTTTCCTTTGGAGCGCCTTAGTCAAGCTAATAAAACAAACTCCAAATGAGTTAAAACACTGGAACAGAGAACATTTGCAGGCCCTGTATTTGAAACAGGTATTCCTCCTGGGAGATACTAATTTTAAAAAGTCATTCAGACTGATGTGACTTGTACTAGAAAAGCAACAAGTGAAAAAGCTATTGGAAATTTTTATCCATCTATTTGATCTGAATATTAGTAATAAATGTGAGATTTTTAAATCATTTGCTTAAGTACATTCACACAGGCATGCATGGAAAAAAGTGACAGGTTAGTATACTAAACCACTAATGAATTCTAAATAGCTGGCCAAATAAATTATGTCTAATTTTCATTGCCAACAGTTTATTGAACTCAAAGCAAAGCTCTCATGCTACAGAATTTATAATTACCAAAGCATGCAAGTGTAAGAACTTTACTGGAATTTGCATTAATGGATAAATAGAGCACCAACTCTGGGTTCTAAATACTTTGTCAGTATCCTGTGCTTCATTGGGTGAAAATGTATGTGTTGTAACATGCAGCATTTCAGCTGCAAAAGAGTAAGTAGGAAACATCTCTGAAATTCATCCTTGAGTAGTTTTTTTTTTTTTTTTTTGAGCTTGTAAATTCTGTGGGAATTTTAGTTATTATTGGTGTGTTCCAGAGCCTAGAAGAGCAGGATTAGACTTCCTGAAATGATGCGTTTCGGTCATTATGTACTGTATACGTCATTCGGCCTTAACAATTGCCCTGGTGACAGTGAAACTGTCTGTGACTGACTATCTCAGAGCTGAAAATGAAGGCAAATTACCAGTATATTTGAAAGATAGACATATTTCAGCCCACGAGAGAGAAGAAACATTTAAAATCATTAAAGCAAATTTTTAAGTCAGCCCCCGGTGATGTTGTTATTATTTAGCCCCAGTTTGATTCACTATTTATATGTCATGCTTTAACCTCTGCAGGAAAACAACGAAAAAGAGCATCTTCAGATTTAGGATATGAAAGCCATAAGGCTTGCATTCTGTGCTGAAAGGCATAACAGAAGGAGACAAGAAGAGATGTGTTATGCAACGGAGACTGCCGTCCTGCCCATCTCCTCACAAGACATATTTCTAAACCAAATCCCATGTCTATTGCAGGGCCCATTAGGCCCTTCAGGACAAATGAGAAATTCTTCTGGTTAAAAAGAGACATCTTATTCTGAAATTAGCCTTTAAACCAATAATGGTAGAATTGAAAGATAGTGCTGCCAAGATATATTCACTCTAGATTTAGTTTAAAATTTGGGAGGAACCCTAAGCTGACAGATTTGCTTAATCTTTGACCATAAATCATATCCTTTACATTTCAATTTCAGAATGTAATATATTAAGTTGCCTTCTAATTAAAGAAGTGACATTATAGTTCTGTTCTAATAGGAATATTAAAATGATCACCTCTTTGACAGATTAAAATACATTTAAAATGTAATAATCAACTAGCTAGTTCATGAGAAATAACATTTTCATTATTGAATCCTTTAAAACATTACATGAAAGGGGGATAAAGTGTCTCACAGCTTCCTATCCTCTAATAACCACTCTGCCTCCTTTCAGTAATGCTGTTTCTATATTTATGGAATGAAGAAACTTCACTCAGGAGCTGCTTGATAAAATACCTCAGTACATATTTCCCTGGAAGCAGGTGCTCTGCTGTGCCAGCAACATATGCTAAAGGCCAATTTGGAATGTTTTAAATATGCACCATACCCTTCCTTTTCCAGCTACTAAAATAAAATGCATTTTGGCTTTAGCAAATGAGGATGGAATGAGGGGAGGAACACTGCAGGGAGAAGCGGCTGAAGATGAACTCAGAGAAGGATGATTTGATGCTGCTCCGCTGCAGCCTGAAACCCAAGGCATTGCCCATGTGTCCTTTGGACTTGGCCTCCCCAGTTGTCAGTATCCACAGCACGAGAGCATATGGCAGTAGAGGAGGAAGTAAGGTCAATGCCATGAAAAAAAAAAACGTCTATTGAGAAAGAAAACTGGGTGATGCCTATTTGCCATAGCAAAGAAGAATTAAGGGCAGAGGAAGTTGAGAACTTCCACTTGAAGCAAAGGACTAGAATATTCAAATACTAGATGTCTCCTGTGGAGGGACCCAAGTTTGTAAATAAATTAGTTAGGAGGATCAAAATCCTTATGGTTCAGGTTAACTATGGTCATGAAACAACGTTTTGGTTCCTGTCTCAGTAGAAATTTGAGGGGATACATTGCCGATAACTAAATGAAAAGGTAAATTGTCCACTTTTACTTCTATTGTCTTTATTTCATTTGAATTCCGAGACTTAAGTCATGATTCACTTTCTCCAGACAGGTTAAATAAGGAGAAAAATTAATAATAGTTTTAAATTTACAATCAGAATTGCTGTGGAGAGTCATCGGGTAAACACTGAAGACATACTTAGGCAAGCATGCGTCTGCATGTAGACTTTCTAGCTCAAATCTCAATTTTGGTTGTTATTTTTGCTATCAATAGCCCCCATATGTGTTTTATTCCAACCATCCAGGCAGCCTCTGTGTCATTGAGAACTATTATAAGGTACGTATTTCATTTTTGGTAATTAAGTTGATTACAAAGAACTAGTTTCCATGCTAACTTTTATGCATTTTAATTAACTAAATGACCCTTTCATAATATATATGACATTCTCAATCAGTATGCTGCTAACTTTTGATAAATATGTGCAATGTATTCTTGCCATAACAGAAAAATATACTATTATATTTTATATGGAGCATTGATCTAAGTAGCCATGCAACCCAGTGGAGAACAAGGGCCATCATTCTCTGCATACTTGATGTTTTCCTGGCACCTGAGACTTTTGTTTTGTGAGATACAGTCAGTGTAGAAATCATTTTTCTTCAACACAGTCATTTTTCTAAGTATGATAACTATGCATGCTTTTACGTTATAAACCACTGTGATACTTCAGTAGAGATTGTATTGTAATTATTGCTGGCTTATTGGTAATATGTTCATAATATATGGTGATTTCAGAGAGGTAGAGGTCCATGGATTCAAAGGATGGGGTTAAGAATAAGGAGTAAAGAGGACACATTACAAGAAAATTTCCAAGAAATTTACAAATGTATTAAAACAGTGGCCAGGCTACCCATGGCATTTGTTAATATTGGCATGTAGAATCGTTCTTCTCAGGTGTGAATTTGCTCATTGAATATGAGCTAAAGCTCATGAAAGCTGTTTCTTGATGGGGGGAAAAAAAAAACCCGACTTCTTTACGTGAAGGCTAACAGCACTTTATTCCGTGAAAGCCCGGAACGATGTGTGTGATTCGGGAGCTAACCCTGTGACCTGAGGTTGAGGATAAATGTTGGTGTACCCTTTAGCTTTCCGTTTAGGAATGTGGGGTCAGCCTAGTAGGGAAGAGAGTATCTGTTGGATGAGGGGAATTGCAACTGGTAAGCTTTTGGAACCATTGTGGTTAAGAGGAAAGAGAACATGCATCAGAACCGTGTGACATCATAGGTTGAAATCCTAACTCTACTTATTTCCTATGAAAAAAATTGAACTCAGAGAATAGCAACTTCTCTGAAATTCATTTCCTCATTGGTCAGATGAAACTAATTATAACCATCCTCTGAGAATTTCACATGGCAATGTACAGAAAGCCATAACATAGCACATCTGAATGCAGCAAATATCTGTTGCACCAGTGAATGACAAATGAAATGAAACCCCATCAAGAATGAGAATCACTTTTCTGGGGGATACAAACTAGACCTATGAACTTGACATTAGCAGTTTACTCTCAGGAAGTGAAATAGTGAAGAGCTTCAGTTCGGGGATCAGAACTTGGGTTGCTTGGGTTTGAATTCTGCCTCCAACTTTTACTAGTTGTGTAACCTTGAGCACATTGCTCGACTTCTTAATCTCAGTTTTCTCATCTTTAAATGGTGTACAAACAATGTCATTCTGTGGGATTTGTGATGGAGATTAAATTGAGATCATGAATGTAACATGATAAGCATTCAATAATATTAGCCATACATATGTGCTTCTTCACAGTAAGGCCAGAAAAGAATAGTTCAGTGCTACTTTGTAGCCAGAGAGCATGATTTGGGATAGTATAGAATATTTAACCCTAAACTTTGTTTTGGATTGTACCTTTTACATTACACAGATGCCTTTTACAAGTTCCAGTTTATCGTTGTTTTTATTTATATTGGCCCTCCTTTGAGATTTATGTTAGTCAACTAATTTATGTAGATTAAAGATCTGAAACAAAAGTGTAAACGAGTTCTATGCGAATCATCATCTTTACTTTGTCATAGAAATAAAGGGTAGAGTTACTAATTCCTGAGCAGTCATATTTATAAAATAGTTTCCACAGCGATTCACTTAACCACCCCCACACAAAGTAAAATGTCACCAGAAAGGTCAACCTAATGTAAAATGGGTCTTCAATCTCATGATTTGTTTTATTAAAATTTTAGCAGTATTAACAAGGATAAAAGTTGGAAAGGGAAGCTAAATTTGAGGTGTCAGAAAACAATGACGATTTGGAGAATAAAATAATAACAGAGAGTCCGGACAGTTGTGGTTTTTATTTTTGTTTTCACTTTTCAGCAGTGTCAGGTGTGCTAGTAAGAGCTAAAATGACAGACTCTTAGGTAAAGGAGAAACATCCCCCTGGAATGTCTTTAAAATCTATAATAATAATATAATAATAGAAAGTGCATCTGGGCATTGCCTTCTGCTGCAGTTCTTGTCTGGCTCTCATCCAGAACTTGTCAGGCTTCTCTGAGTGCTGATGATTCATAGCCCAGCACCCTTTTATCTGAACATTGCAGTGTCTTTTCTTTGTACTTTGGCAGTGATGTTACCTTGATGTTCAAAAATCTTTTAAAAGCAACACAGGCTTTTCTTGCATCTTGACAAATTGTTGTCTGCCTGTAATGAAGAAAAAGTAAACCTAGTTCCATGATTATTGTAAATACACAGAAATAAATACTTCTTGAGGGTTTTTGGTTTTTAAAAATGGTTATGTATTTTGAGATCCTCTCACCAGAAAGTGATCTGGTCCTCTTCCCTTATTTCCTTGTATATAAATCAGCATGCTGCTTTTCAAAAGCATGGGTCAAATGGAGTTTCTTTAGATCATTTGGTATTTGAGGACAGACTTTAGGATTTCTATGTGATTTTCTTTCTTTTTGGATTTTTAAAAAGGGAAACATTTTATTTTTCATTCTGTCGTATGCTCTTATTGCTGTTGTTTAAAAGTTAACATTTTATTTTTTAGCATTTTAATATGCTTCAGTCTATCCTGATAATAGTAACAATGCTTTACATTCCCATGGTGCTTTTCATACATTTCCTTACCTAAGACATGAAGCAGCCATGTGAGATCAGATTCTCATTATTATTCCAGTTTATATATGAGGAAACTGAGGCTCAGGATGGTTTATGACTGTCCCATTCAACCTGTTGCAGAATCTTTAAATCTAGGTATACTCACTCAAAATTAGTGTTTCCACTTCTCCCATGTTTTATCTCAGAAAGGGAAGTTGGCTTTGGCAATGAATATTCAGCATCCAGAGTGAAGGTGGTATTTCTACTGGGTTGAACATTGGTCATGACCACCTGTGCAAGGTCTTTGTTACGTGTCGATGCTGCATTTTCAGGAGAACACTGGGGGACAAGAGGAGGATCCAGAAGCAAGAATGGCGAGGAGCCTGGGGACTATACCAAAAATAACCAAAGGAATCAGGATTTTCAAGTCTGGGGAAAGGAGGATATGGAGAGACATAACTGACATCTCCGTATGTTTTATGGACTACCTGCTGGAAGAATTAGATTTGTTCTTTGTAGTTTCAGGAGGCAGAAGTAGGATCACTGGAAAGAAATTACACAGAAGCAGATTTATGCTCAATATAAGAAGAAACTTTCTAACACTTAGAGAAGTCCAAAAATGGAATAGACTAGCTCACCATCACTGGGAAGTGTTCACTCTGAGACTGTCTGACTTGAAGATTATATGACTTCATGGGCGTTATATTTCAGCAGTAACACAGTTTTATGATGAGCCTTCTAAGAGCGCAGAGAAGAATTTCCTCACTAGCTAAAAGCAGAGGGGATTGTAGGTTTTCCACCCTGATTTTAGAAAGTTGTATGCATAGCGCCTGTGTTGCATGTCACTAGGTCCTGAGAAATACTGTCAGTTGATGGGGAAAGGCATATTAGTTCAAACAAATAAACAAAACTTTTGTAAGATAACAATTGAAACAGACAATGTGTGATATGCGCAATGTTGTGTGTGTGTTCGTGCATTTTAACTATTTCAGGATGACGTGGCCCTGGTTTTTGCTGTTTTCATCTGGCTTGTTACTTTCACTACTCATCAGTCTAGCTCTAGAATGAAAGTTATAAAATTTAAAGAAACGGGAAATGTCATTTGATTTAAATAGCTTCAATATTCTTAATATAGACAGGGATAGAACATCAAGATCGGCTAAAATAAGTTTGTGACATAAGCAGATTTACTAAGGGAAATGCTTAACTAGGTTCCAAAGTCTTCATTCCAGGTCTAGCTCAGTCACTCACCACTTCATCATTGTGCCTTAGATTTTTTATTTTTCTCTCAAGTGGAAGTATTATTCTAAGGGTTTCCTTTCCAACTTTTAAATTTTATGATTTTAATTCTCTCAATTTTATGACTCTACTTCTCTTGATTTGCATAGAAAATTGAGAAGTCTCAGTTATAACAAAAACAATTCAATCACTTATTCTTTAAATTACTTATTCAAAAACATTTATTAAATGAAACTCTATTTTAGAAATATGCATTGCTTCAATATATGTCATTTGAAGAACAAAAGGAAAACAACATACCATTATCTTTACTACTTAAAATGAATGTGAAGGGTTCCATTTGTAGGGTATTTTGAAACAAATATAATAGAATTCCTCTGTAAGATGACTTCTTGTCGCTTTGATTTGGAACTAACATTTCAAAGCAGGCCCAGAATCACAATGGCATGCAACAAAAACAACTTACAATAAATCTTTTAGTCCTGGCATTTTATTACAGATTCAACCACCGATTCCAAAAAGAAAGCCCTTCCTCTATGAGTAATCCCAGCTTTTCCTTCTTCCAACAGATTCCAGAGGGGTGACTACCACATCGACGTCTGTATCAATGACTACCTGGATGTTTTCTGCCCTCACTATGAGGACTCGGTCCCTGAAGATAAGACCGAGCGTTATGTCCTCTACATGGTGAACTTTGATGGCTACAGTGCCTGCGACCATACTTCCAAAGGCTTCAAGAGATGGGAATGTAACCGGCCTCACTCTCCAAACGGACCACTGAAGTTCTCTGAAAAATTCCAGCTCTTCACACCCTTTTCTCTAGGATTTGAATTCAGACCAGGCCGGGAATATTTCTACATCTGTGAGTATATATAGATATATCGTGTTGTAGGGCAGCGACAAGAATCCAGACTAATTTTTCACCCATGTTTCAAGCTGGACTCTGCATCACAGATGTCTCCTTGTAAAAGCATACTCCAGAGTCCCTAGATACATTAACTGGGAATTGAGAGCACAAATTAGATTAAAGACACAGCGCCTCTCCCCCTTTGAAATTGCGTGTCAGCCTGTTTGGTGAACCACTGCTGACTTGTATTTCTTTTAAATGAAAATTGCCAGGTCTTCTCCAAAGCTGAGGAAAAGAAAGAGATTTCTGGAAAAAAAAAAAAAATTAAAGGAAATAATTAAATTTACATAGCTCAGAGTCATTGGATTTCTTATTCAGGTGTCAGCAATATCCTTTCAATCATCCATATATTTGGTGGAGAAAGCCAAAACTCCTGCAAATGTCAGCATGCTGACGATAAATACGCTCTTTGCGCCAAGGAGAAAAGATAATCGTTAAGGGCAGCTGTGTCTTTAAACAGGAAAGAGCGTGAAGAAGGATCTAGAAAGGGTTCCAAGGGAACTGATATAAGTGAGTTTCCTGCCTGTGAGCATTAAGTGACTGTCCTGAGAGAGCTCTAAAACTTTCTCATCAGACCTCTGTATTAATCACATTGCCATGGTCTTCTTTTATTCCATCATGTACACATCGTCATTACTTCGGTCATAGTAGTCATATATTCCAGGTAAACATGTTCAAATCTCACTGTGCAGAAGTCACCTGGGGAATCTTGCTATAATGCAGATTCTGATTCCGGGGCTCTGCAGTGGGGCCCGAGTTTATAAAGCTCCCAGGTGATGGCAGTGCTGCTTGTCCATGGACCGTACTTTGAGTCAGCAAGATCATAGGTACTGTCTAATTTAGGCAGCTTTCTGTGTATCTATTTGGACTTTCCTTTAACGAGTATCACATTTTTAAGTTATCTGGCTTTTCCCACTTGTTTTCACGATCAGCTGAAGGAGTTAAAAGCATATTTGTTCAAAAGTACATTTATCAAATAGCTTTATGGCTCAGAAGTGTTGGGGGATGCAAGATGAAAAGACTCTCTGTCCTCAAGCGGTGACTGTCTAGTGGGGAGCAGACATGTCAATAGGCAATTAAAGTGTAAATAGACAATTACTGAATGACGATAAATATAAATGCAGGGAGCAGTAGGACCATGGTGGAGGTTGTATCTCACCTGCTTGGAAGAATTAGGACACGCAGCTGCACACAATGTGTGGAGATCCAAGCGGTGACACCCAGTATGCTTACCACTGACCTTTCACCCCGCTTGCCAGACCAACAAGATGAAGGACATTCCTGTTCTTCTGACTCATACCTTCAATCTGAGTGTCCCCACCCATTCCTAACCCACATGTTTTAAGTCTACACAGATTTCTAGCTCCTCTTCTTCTCCGGAAAACAGAGTTTTATAATAAGCCGGATTTCACCATCCATCACAAGGGCACTCTCACTTATATTGGAATTGAATTAAAAAGGAAATTGAACAGTGCCCGTTTTGTTATTTCAGTGCATACTTCAGTCGTTAGTCATGAGAAAACATGTAAAACCCTTGATACTATCTCACATTCGATCCATAAAATAAGAAAAGGAATATTGAATCCCACGGATGGAGGAAACACTGGCGTACAGTGAATTCACACGTTCTCAGGCAGCAGGCTCTTGCCTTTCGCTGATTTTTTACTTTGTGAAAGAATCTCATTCAGTAAATGGGAAAAAGGAAAGAGGAAGACTTCATTTGTGGGGCAGCAACTAATTGCCTAACTCTAGAATATCATACGAATATAGGAGGGAATTGTTGCCAGCTTTCGTATTGGTTTCTCCAATGAAAAACCAACAAAAGCAAAACCCCAAAATGAAGAGAACACTAAAATGGGAAACGTACTCGTAATCATACCAGCTAACTAGTCAATTGCATGGTTATCACAAATTACGGACTCCACTGAGGTTCGTAAGCAAGATGCTATTATTCAAATAGACCCATAGCGCCTGTGACTCGTTTTTCCTCGTGTGTGGTTGATTTCAATATTTCACTAAAAACCATTATGTGTCTTCTATAACATCATTTAATGGAGTCATTTAACTGTCAAGGGCTCCTGTCAAAGTAATTGTTTGAAAATGCTTCAAAATATCAAGAGCTTTTTCCTGTTCAGCTGAGTTTAACCTGAATTACTTTTTTTTAATGAGAGGTAAAATAGCACAAAATTAGCAGCGAGGAGATGTTCATTTACAAGAAGCACAGTGACCTCGTATTGGTTAAATTGAATTTTTAACCATGTTTTAGAACCATACGAGCATCCTCTCTGTCTTTTTAGTAGTAAAAGTGTTTCCTCTCTTTCACTGCGGAGAGCAGGAGCGGCAGAGCTAATGTGGATGGATGTCTTACAGACATTTAATATACCGCGGTCATAATTAAACTAAAGGATTCTTAGGGGAGAATTGACCCTCAGTTGAATCTTTTTCTCTCCTAATATGCATGGAATGAACAAAATGATTGGGAAATGGCTCTTTTCACACTTACTATGTCACAAGAAGCTCTATTGCCAATCTCAGAAACAAGCTGGCTCTCCAACGGTCAGTTTTATAAAATGTTCTTACTAGGCCAGGGGTGTATTTCAGCTCTTCATGGCCTTAAAATCTCTTCCATGTTTTCCAAGAGAAAAAAGGAAGCTGTAGCCTTTCGGCAGTCCTGCTTTCGGGCTCTCTAGAAGGGTGAAGTTTAGTGCTGACTCTGAAGAACCAAAATTCAGATACAAACTTGATTTGTGGGAAGGGAGGAGTATTTCATAACAAGGTACCTTCCTCATCACTTAGACTCAGAGAGGACACAGATTAGGGAGTTCTTTATCAAGTTCTGCTTTATCCTCAACAAGATTTATCTCCTCTTTAATTTCTTTGAGGTATACAAAATTAAGAAAATACAGTAGTTGGAAATATCTCATAGGAAGCTTCTGATTTACTTTAAACATTAAATATTCCTCACAGTTCCAAATCCTTTGTCCTAAGAATGACTCGGTGTTATGTCCTGCTTTCCCTGGGAACAGGCAGTAGTATATTAAGTTGTCATAATCGCTGGTTCTTGCTAAGGCAGACTGAGCCTATTCTCGAATCTGACAAATACTGTTTTTAATATAGGAGTTATTTTGGTCAGTGATTGGCAAGCTAGAGTAATCACAGAAAGTCAGTGGTATTTCTATCAGTGACAGAATAGGTTATGGCAGTAGTCATTTATATAGACTTCCTAAGGTAATGAGTTATTTTAGCAACGTCAAAAATACTCCTTTTCGAAATGACTCATAAATATTAACCCAATGAGAACATGTTTAAAAGAAGTTTTGCTGTTGTCATTTTTAAATTAGAAGAGGCAAAGGAAAATAAATAAGGGCGCAGTAAGTTACTTTTTAAAAGTCAGTAGAAACAGATTTTGAATGTCCTGTTCTGTAAAGTAAGAAGACCCGAGCCTCAAGCTCTTTTCTTGAATTAACTGCTGTACGATCTTGGGTAAATCATTCAGTCTCTCTGGATTTCTAATTCCACATCTTCTGTTTGCAATAGATGATTTCAAACATTCTTTGGAGCTTTAATATCCTAATCTGACTCTATTTATTCTAAGGGTCTGCACCTTACTAAGGTAAGAGAGAACATCTGTAAAATGACCCAGCCCAATGCCTTACTTAGTAGGTGTTCACTAAATACCAGTTAAAGGGATATCTTTAAGGAGAATGCAAAGTGGAGAGGCATATTAGAATTATTAAACTAGTTCTACCCCTGCCACCTTGTTTAAGCCAGCATCATCTGTGGTCCTGACTAGTGCAGCAGGTTCCTGTTTTCCTTCCTCCAGTCACCGTGCTATCAAAGCCTTCCAGTGACACCCTGTCTCACCAAGACAAAAATCCAGAGTCTCTAACCTGGCCAGCGATATTCTCCTTGGTAGGTACTCCTCTCTTCCCCACCCTCAGCCTCTAGGACTTCTTCTCCTACCAGTCTCTGCCCTGTTGTCTCTGCTCCAGCCACCCGCCCTTTTTGTTCCTCATACCTGTCCAGTGCCCCGGACATCAGGGCCCTGGTATTTTATCTTCTCCCTGCCTAGGATTCTCACTGCCCCAGGCATCCATGTCCTTTGCTCTCACTAAAAAATGTCTTTATCAGACAGGTTATCGTATCCTCCCTATAAAAGATACCACTGCTCTCATTCTCTATACTTTTACCTTGCTGTATTTTTCCTCAAGAACCTGTCACTCCTGACATTATATATTTATGGTTGTTCGTTCACAGCTGTTTCTGCTCTGTGCCCTGTGTTATAGAGTTTGTTCAATAAATTAGCGTAACTAATGTTTACATAGCACTTACTCTGTTCCAGGCACTGTAGTAAGGCACCTTACAATTCTGAAAACAGCACTGTGACGTACTGGTTTTATTTCTCATTTCACAGGTGAAAAAAACTGAGGCACAGAAAAGTTAGGTAACTTGAAAAGGGTTTTTATAGGTAAGAAGTGGCTGATCTGAGAGGAAATTAAGTGAATAAGCAACTAAAATGAAGCAGAGATAAAGTCCTAAGTATCGCCTAGACTTAAAAAGGAAAAACGTATTTTATATTTTATTAAAATAAGATTAGGAACAATTAGCATAACTGTTTAGAGAATATTACTTTATAAACTGCTAGAAACCCAAATCAGATACATTTTAAACACATTTATGCATTTTTAGCTCTCCAAAGGATACTTTTCCATCTCCAAAAGATATTTCAACTGTGTCTTCCCAGATGGTTGACCCTTTTAATATAACTTCAGAAGGCAGAAAAGTTGTATTTTCAAAGAAATTCTTTTTAAATCCACTAAATATTCAGCATGTAGACTGAATCATGATTCCATACTTGATGCAGGAATGAGTAAGTTTTAATAAGAGACGTACAATAAGGAAGACAAATGCCATTTTCTAAAAATGATACTCAAAAGACAGAATTCTTCAAGCATTTGCTACATCTAAGTTAAGGTGATTTTCTTCAAAAGAAAATACTCAGAGTCAAGATGGTTTATAGTCACATCACCCAGACGGAAACCAGGAGTTTCTGGGAGATTATTAGGGAACACACCCTGACTAAGCTTACTGGCAAGTAAACTTGGATAGATATGTTGTTTTTAGAATTATTCTTTTATATTGAAATGGTGATAGAGTACAGAGCTGAAAAAAAATCTATTTGTTTCACATTAGAATCCCAAAACTCTCATTAATGAAAAGAACTCTTAGGCAGCTAAAGATTTCTGTTCCAGTCCTTTTGGTATACATAATTTTCAAAATTAGAAAGAAAGTCATAAATAAGGACAATCTGTGTTACTCTGGGCATTATTCTTAAATCCATAGCTATAATGACTTGAATGCATGGTGGTGAACTGCTAATTCTCTGATTTATGTACTTAGTTAAAAAAAGTTTAGAGACTTATGCTATAAACATAAGGCAATTTTAATATGCACTACACAATTTTTAAAACCGACTAAGTAACCTAAATTCTTAAGAGATATCTTATCGATCAGTATTAGCCTCAGAGATCATTTGATTGTACAACATAGTTATTGACTATTCTGTAAAAGGTGTAAGAACATTCATTAAATCCAGAGACTACTTACTATGTAAAGAACGTCATTCACTTGCCAACTGGATATATTCCAAGAGCTTATTTGCAGGTGAGTTTTTTGGAGCTTAGAGTGTAGTTTCTCATAGCAGTGTTTCTAAAATCAGGCAAGCTCTTCATAATGTGGGGAACCTCCTTAACCATAATATTGATTTAAAACTGTATATTTTGTTACCAAAAAAAGTAGAAAACAGCATGTAGAAAGAAGAGTTGTTCAATAAATATTTGTTGAATGAATAAATGCCACAGTAGTAAGCCAAATAGAACAAAAAAAGCAATTAAAATTTTTAAAAAATTTGTTATAGTGTTTGAGAAAAGCAGATAAATTAGAAGCCCTAGGTTTTACTACACCCACTACAGCAGTTCCCTAATTTCTTAATAATGTTTTTTGGATTATATGCTGGGAATACATTACATAAAAAGAGAGGGAGGAACATGGTTTAAAAAATATAAAGGGCACAGACTGGTGAATGCATCCTTGAGCTCACATCCTCTTTCTATATTCTTAATAGCTGTATGACTTTAGGTAACTAAACTTCACTGAACCTCACTTTCTTTATCTATGAAATGGTATATAGTGATAGTTTGTTTTTTTTTTTTATCACAGTCTTATTTCCAAGACTCAAAACAAAATTTTTTCAAAGACTGATTGACTATCAAGTAGATAACTCCAATCATCCACATCCAAAAATGTTTGCATCCTTTGAAAAGTTAAGGCAACTTGAATAGTCCTGATTGATATTTTAGTTTAGTAACAAATTTCATAAATGCTTAGTAAAGAGTCACATTTTAAGTCCATGCCCTACATTCTGAAGGAGTTACATGCTAGGATTACATATGCCTAAGGAAGTCTTCATTCCCTTTGAGATGTCTGCTTTTTCAGCAGCTTGCTTTAGTAATCTACATTAAGAATTATTTGGGTCCTGACAGTTCACACCAATTCGCCTTTTTTTTGAAGTTGTTCTTATTGAAATAGAAGAGTGTCACAATGGCACATTTATCAAAGCAGGAGGTAATCTTTTTCATCTTTCATAGTCTTTTACTCTTGCAGGGGAGGTGACCTGTAGTACAATGTACTTCCCTAAAATGAACAACTCAATATTTGCTTCACCGTGTGTGTGCATTTTGCTTTTATTATTGAAAAATGTTTTTGATGACTGGAATCTTATTTTAGCGTTAAATATTCTGCATATACTTCAGCTGAGATTCAAGGGACTTATAACTGAAATTTCCAAAAGGACTGTGTTTAACTACTGGTTCATCTCTTATATATTTTTTTAGGTATGTAGATTCAGATCGTGGTATTCAGTAAAGCATATTTATATTATGCCGAGAAGGGAGTTGAAGTGCAGTGTTAGTAAATTTACCAATTTTAATATTTTCTATAGGTTTTTCTTTTAGGTTTTGTTTTATGTTGAACATACAGTGGAACAGTTTTTCTCCACTTGGATGCTGAAAGTTTGGAATTATATCAGATTTCTGTTTGAAAATAGTCATCCTATTCCCTTTGTATACTTCTCATGGTCTTTAGTGAACCTGCAAAAATGTACCTTTTAATTTAAAGAATGAATATCTTTATTAGAGAATTGTATCTGTTTCAAGTTGTCCCTAGCCATCTTTTAGGAAAGCATGAATGGATTTCAAGGGCTCTTAAATGAAGGTTAAATAAAGAACACGAAAGAGGATATTTAGGCCCTTCAGGATATTTTTCTGTGTTAATTGTAACTTACTCTTCTGCAAATGGTTTGTAGTTAGGTGCCCTGTTACCTTCTGAACAAGAATGGTCGGCTCAGGCATGGCTGGAGCGCGGATGCGTCACCCAGTGCGTTTCAGGTAGTCCGAGTAAAATCGAAGGTGCGGGAGGCAGGGGATAGGAACATGGGATATTTGAAAATCACTTTATGATTTTGTAAAATCTGGGCAATATTACTTGGTCACGTGGGGAGAATTTTTAAGAGAAATGCATGTCCTGTGAAATGACTTGACTAAAGGGCGAGGTACTGTTAAAGAGAATCCGAGAAATGAACGCCAGGCAGGTCCGTGAAAAAGGAAACAGGAGCAAACATCACTGCTTAATAGATTTCGACTTTGGGAGCCTTCTTCACGTTCACAAAAGAAGCCTTGAAAGCTATTGAATAATTGGGACTTGTGGGAAATTCATGGTATCAGTCATAAGAAACTGAAGAGGCCTAAGTACTCTTCCCATTGTTTAGATTTTTCAAAGGCTGTGACACTCAGATAAGAAGTCCAAAAACCAAATAATTTTTATTTGTGCTCCTTTTATGAATTTCAAATGCTATTACGAGACTGAAGAAACGTTGCTTTCTCTGACCTCCTAAGGGGGAAGAAGGAATTATGTCACCTTTTGCTTCCCCTTACCCCACTGAGACTAAAGGCTGAAATGGAAACAAATTAAAGGATTGTTCTTTTTATCCCAAAATGTCAAAAGTGACCACATCTGCCATTGAGATAATGCACCTGATTAATTGTGTAATTTCACAGGGAAGCAGTAATTCTCAGCCTTATAAACATGTAATGTACTAATTTGATTTCAGAGTTAACTGAAAACAGTTTAATGAGCTGCCGTATTGTGTGGATGTGCAGTGTTACACAGAGCAGATGCCAAGAGAAATGGAAATAACACGCTAGTGACACTTGGAATAACAGTGTTTATACTTCATTGACTTTGGGTTGTCAACATGCTATTCTCTGTGTTTCCCTTAGTAACTTATTAAGGCACTGAACTCCAGTGTGGTGATGTCTAAGTGTCATTTGTTACAAGTTACACAAGCATGCACACACCAAACAAATAGTCGGTCTTCAGAAAAGAAATAATACTTCCTCATGTAGACAACCAAAACATTATCCATAAGACGTGCACACAGAGTGAAAGGTGACTCTCTGAACAGTGTGCGTGTTACAAGAACAGTATTTGGCCTTCCATCAGAAAAAAATACTATTTCTACAGATTTTCTCACTCATCTGTTCTTGCTCTATTTTAACAGAATGGTCGTGTAACTCTTGGTTTGAAAGTTGTCATACAGCCTCACAGCAGGCTTATATTATCTACAGAGTTCTTTATGAGGAAATATAAATCACCACAAATGAGACTTTTCACAGCCAGAGATATGTAGAAATTTGTGTCAGTGCTTTGCTGGCTTGCTAAAAAATATCTCTAGGCTCCAAAGCTCTCTCACAACTCATCCTTACTCCCTACCCTTTTGGGAAGCAATTCTCAAAACTTGAGATTTACGGTCCAGAGAGCTGATAGTGGCTATAAAGTTTTCTATTTTCTCTTGCCTTTAATATTAATGCAGAGAACGAGGCATTATCATTCATTATTTTAGTTCACAAGTGTCCTGTGAGCTTGAAGTATGGTTTCTGGGGACATGGCTTACCTCTGTTTAATAGGGGAAATATGTAGACTTTGGTAACAGGCTTCTTTTCCATTGAATACTTTTAGGCAGATTGTAGGAATTTCACGGTAAGAGAATTTTAATATATATGCCATATCTAGGTTTGGTTTTAAACTCTAAAGCTTTGCAAAATATTAATTCATTCTGAGCCCCAAAAGTAAACTATCATGAATTAGAGAATAGCCAGCCAGTCTGTCGTTGTTTGAAATTTGAATTATATCTTTTCATTTTACTATTTTCAGAGATGTACAATATTTCCAGCTAGCTTCATCTGCATGAATGTTAGGTCAGTTTTAGTTTACAGTTAGCACTCCCTTTTGCTCCCAAATTTTTAAAAACAAATACTATCTCTGAATCATTAAAAAGGAATACATATTGTTTTTAGTTTAAACTTACCCAATTTTTAGTAGCTCCAAAATCTGGCTTCTAATGTAAATTTTCTTATTCTGATTTTTGTTTTTTACAAACATGTTTTAAAGTTAATTTCCTCCTTTAGGTACATTATCATAGGCTCTGACTCAAATTGATGAAGTTTTCCTGTATATTTTGCTTTAACAGTTTCAGTGATTTCAAAACTTCTTGCTCTGTTTTAGGCCTAACTTTTAAAGAAGAAAGAGTAAAATGAGACTGAAAATATGAATAGGCATTTTTTTTAACTTTTAATAAATTGCTTAAAGGTCTTACTCTCTACATGTGAGGCAGTTCAGTTAATTTTGAGACTGTTTAATAAATACTGCAATGGTTTAAATGAAGTTTAGCTATTCAAGGCTTACACATACCTTGACTGATAATTACTCCCCTAAAACGCTTGTTCTGATCATCATAATTATAGTGACTTAGCATTTATTGCAAGTTTCCTGTGTGCCAGGCACTGTATCAAGCACTATACTTGTTTTAATGCGTCAAATCCTCATCTGTGAGGTCGGTACTATTATTATCCCTGTTGTTACATGAGGAAGCTGAGGCTGACAGGGAATAAGTAACTTGACTGAGATTTTGTAGTTAGCAGTGGAGTCAGGATTCGAACCCAAATTTGACTCCAAGTCTAAGCTCTTTATTCACTTACTTCATGATAAATACTTTAAAAGAAGTTAAAAGGAAACAGATTTCAAGCATCTTTGGAAAGTCGTTATTTAAGTCCTACCTACACCCAGGAATTTAAGGCAGACCCAGTTCTAAAAATGGCTCATGTGATGTATAGAGGAATGTTGCATGTCAACTTATTCCTGAGATTTGCATACTAGGATGTATATGGGTTTTTAAAAACAAAGTAGAGCGCTATTGAACAATGTGTGGTGAGAACATAACATAATAAAATGTGTCATTCATTCTCCCTACTTCAATTGTGATGAAGACATTTAATGATTAGCAAGACTATTGAAGGTAGATGTCTCTTTGGAGCTTTAAATTTGATTAACAGAAACAATAGTGCAGGATAGACATTGGTGGATATATTGCAAAGCCTCGCGACCGATGCTTTCAACATCACAGCTTGTTACTATGACATGTTAGGGACTGCCCGACTGTGTGTGTCCTTCAGCCGCACAGCGACTGCAAATGATTGTTTCAGTTATTTTAGTTGTTGCCGCTGTTGCTATTGTTGTTATTTAAAGTCCACTGGTTTTTTACAGACTCGAAGTTATTGCATGTCTATCCAAATGCAAGAAAGAGGCGTAGAGATTCTACATGGGGAAGGGCCACTTTGAGAATTTATAACATACGAAATCTTTAAAATGAAGTTCAGGAATTATGACAGCCATGTGCAGGCACCCGAATTTTACACAGGACGGGTCATGACACTGGTTCATGAGGGTAGTTGCCAGAGTTGGGGACACCACCCAGCAGCCCTCCAGAGAACAAGCTTTGTACAGCTCACATGGATTTCCTCTCTCATCAGCCTTTCCTCTCTTGATACAAAAATCAGGACAGCACAGACTCTGGGATCAGTGATAAGACAGGTCTGACTAGAGCGGAAAGTATTTGCAAAATAAAACTATATAAGTTGGGCCAGATTATGGAGGCTCATTAATTGCAGTCTGAGGAGTTTGGAACTTACCCAACAGCCAATAGGGAGCAGTACCTTTTGAAAGAGATACTGATTTGGGCCTATTCATGTACGTACATTGAAATAGATAGTTTTAGGGCTGGATGCTGACTGGTTATGTAATAATAGCTAACAGGTAGTGAACACTTATCCAGTCTACGTATTTACATGTATCTCATCCATGCCTTATCACAACTGTTAGGTGTTAGTATTGTTCCCACTCATAGATGAAGAAACTAAAGCCCAGTTAGGTCAAATAACTTGTCTAAAACCACACTGGTTCTGAGTGGTGGAGTCAAGTTGGCCACTGCATTCTGACTCATGCTCTTAGCTCTTTTTCATGTATAGCAAGTAATGTTTGGATGCTTATTCCATAAATGGTACTGGTACTTATGAAGAAATTATTTTAATCTCAGAGATAGTAATACCCTTTACCTGAGTTCCTATCGTTTCTGTATTGCCTTCAGCTTCTTTGCCATGGCTGAAGAGTTTTTTTTTTTTTTTCTGCATAGCTTTTATGATGTTTTTATTAAGTGAAATTGCTAAATCAATAACATTTGCTGCATTATTAATTTAATCAAACAGCAGAATTTCTGACCTTTGGATATGAAGTGTTAGTTTATTATTAAAGTTCATTTTAGAAGATTTATTGCAGCTATTTCCTGAAGTATTTGTATTCACAATGCTATATAAATCCATTTATTAAAGTCTACTTGGGCTGTCGGTACTTGTGCATCATTAAATTTGTAGAAAATCTACAGTGGCTATAGAAGGATACACTTCAATATTACATATTATTTTCTCATTAGGCAAACAATTTATCAATACTTAGTGAGCTGTGTTTACCCATCAGGGCAATGTTGCAGACACTATAGAGGGACAATAGAAAATACTTGATATAATCTTTGTCCTTCAGGAGCTCACAGTCCAATCTGTGAAAAATATATGTGAAAATCATAGCAAAAAGAGAAAAAGTAAATTACAAGATTGACACTGTTCATAACAAAGAGTGAGAGAAGATTGCTTCAGGAGGAAGACATTAAAGATTGGAAATGTTGACTTGAAGGGCCAGATGGAAATCAGGTCTCAGGGCTTAAGACCGTATCCTAACTTTAGTGACCCACCTGCAAAGGGGGGTAAAAATGCAGATTCATGGAATGCACTTCCAGAAATTCTGATTCATTAATTTATGAGGTCACAGTAGGGATCATCATTTCTGACAAGCTCTCTAGCAGTTTCTTCTGCAAGTGGTCTGCGTGCCGCACTTTGGGAACATTGGCCTAAAGTGGGAATAGATGAGTCCAAATTCAAAGTCTGGAAGAAGCGGGTACTGGAAGCTTTGAGTGAATGTAAGGGCAGCATCGGTGTTGAGAGAAGGCAGTCTTTGTTATGTGGATGTTTGTATAACCCAAGGGACTCTGGTTAGAGAGAAAAAGAGACCAAGCTAGTGTGCGATAAAGACTAAGAGACTAAGATGCTGGGAGTCAGCTCATTCAAGACGGTGATAACAAATCCTTCCTTCTGCCTCACTAAACAAACTGTCTCATTTGCGTCATCCATAAAAAAGACAGTTTCCACCAGGCTGATCTGAACAAGAACCAAGTAACCCTTTGGAGTCTTTGTATTTCTTATATAATTTTTAATTTTTTTCATTATAAAAACGAATGCCTTTTCTGCAAAGTGGTAAGCTGTGTGAGCATAAAAATCAGCCACATAATAGAGAGGAAAGCAGGCAAGATATTTAGCAATAAGAAATATTCATTTTGGACCAACAGGTTAGAAGGAAGATGTATATTAGTGGAAAACAGGAAGACTAGTGAGTAGTTCCTGTAATATTCTATTTCTATAACACAAGGTTTTTGGAAGGTACATTGAAGAATGAGTGCCTATTGTCTGTGACCTTTTGTGCTTGTCAGTTTATGTTTGCTTCTCCCTGAGGTTTAGTTAGAGTCTGATGAAAAAGGAGTATATCTAAATGGAGCCATGATTTGGTTATGATTAAAGGTCAACAGCGATGTATATTTAATCAGTATTTACTACTCATGTATTGGGTTAGGCAGCAATCATGTTTTTAAACATATAATATGTCCTGATTCCTAGCAAATAAGGCTGTTATTTAATGTTTCTTTCAAAAATGTTTGTAAGTTTACAGGAATAGATGAGATGGGAATGAGGCCATCTGGGTCTTACTCCCATCACTTATTAGGTTTGTTAATTTGAGCAGGAGGCTTCAACTCATGCCTCAAGTTTTTCATATATAAATGAGTTAAAGTGCTATTTTAATAAATGGTATTCTTAATATTGATATTTGAAAGGCAATTAGTTACTTTCCTAGTTTCTGTCAAAATTAATGATAGCTTCCATGACAAATTTTTATGGGTACTTTAAATTATACATTTGCATGTGTCAAAAATAGTTCCTATCATCAACTAGTTTGAAATACACTGGTGGTCAGAAATAGCTTACTGTCATTTACTCACGAGGGCATTTTCCTCTCATTCTTTACAGAATCAAACATGACCAAAGCATGTTAAGTCAGTTCATGGGGGTTCGTTTAGAATGTGCTAAAGTGGTGAAGATGCAAAAATACCAGCCTGTCACTTAAGAGAACCATCGTTTGGGTCACATCCAAATCTGCAGTGGCCAGTTGAAATTGTAAGAAATATTTTTTAGGGCTAAGTAGAAAACTGCTTTACCATTAGTAGGTTTTATGTACCTGTTTTCTTCCCCCATAGATTTTCATACCTGAGAGACATGGAGAAATGTTCTTTCCTAAATTGAAAAGCTCAGCTGTAGTCTAAATGAAACAGGATAAATTATCTTTTTCACAATTATCCATTAAAGGGAGAATTAGAATTAATATTAATCACAGATGTTTCATCAAGTTTTATTATCAACCAGATTGACTGAAAGTGCTTTCTGGAAGACATTTTCTCTCTCTCCCCCACCTGCTACTGAGAACAAACAGTTATTATGGGTCTTTAGATAAAGATTAATGGTTTTGGCAATTCATTTGAGGAAATCTATGTTTTACTGTATGTTCTACTTCAGTTCAAGGCATATCTTGTCACCTCCCTGGTAAATTATAAGATGAAGACACAGATAATACAGTTCTTCCCACCATCAGAAATAGATTAACCAATAAGCAGCCCAAGGTTGATATCACCCGACCCGTATTTTTTTTTAATTTTGGCAAGCCTTGTTCATAGATAAAATAAGCAAAATGCCTATCTAATTCCAGTATATTAGCAGGTATATTTTTACCCATCACACTTCAACTATTTTAATATTACTTATGTCAACTCTCTTTCTGGAATAATTCGTTATCAATCGTGTGACCCTTATAATAATTATGAATATTCAATAATGCCCCATACATTTACCAAGTACACCATAGATGAGTACTACATACATTAAGGTTCTCCACTTGTAAACAATATTTATCAATTCTAGCCATCCGAAACAAACAAAAAATAACTTTTCCCCTACTAAAGATAGGACTTTTTTTTTTTTTTAAACTGAAGACCTCAGGATGGACAGGAACCAGAACAATGCTGAAGATCTAGAACATAGAAATAAGTGGACAATTAGAGTTATCTCATCAAGACCTAGCCATTTGATTTTCTCAACTCTAGCAAGTCTCCATTACCTGTGTCACTCTACTCAGAATTCAAGTTCCTGGGAGAATGAATTTGATTGACAGCCCCAGCAAGGTTGCGTGAAATAAGGAAAGAGGAGTTCTTAAAAGTTTTGTAGTTGTTTGGTTTTTAGCCTGGGGAAGATAGGTAGTGATGCTGAACAGGCAAAAACAATCACTGGGCAATATTAGGCTGTATTTCATTGATGAGTAGTAGCGTAGAATATGTGAAATTGTTCAAAACCTACATAATCTTTTAAGTACAACGGGCAGAGCATCAATTTAACGTTTATATTTCTAGTTTGTTGTACAGTAACATTTTATTTTTGTCTAGCACTTTTGCAGGCTTTACTGTGTTCCAACAAATTAAAGAATGTGACTCATATTTTTCAGTTAGGATTTCTCTCACATTTAATTGCTTTTCTTTCTTTTAATGGGGATAATATGAAAAAAAAAAAAAGAGTCCAGAGAAACCATCCAAAATATCCTATTTATTGATTTCCAGCTTTATTTCGTTGACGTCAACAGAATACAAGAAATGCAGTGGAATGGGTGAAGTACCGTTTCTGCCACTGCCCAACTTTGGTTGGATCTGGTATCAGTCATATAACTGAGTCTCTTTCTTCAGATGTAAAATGAAGGGGTTGGGCCAGATTGGGGATCCCAAGGTGGTTCCAGAAAACAAGAAAGTTATTAAGATGTTACAATTTGTGATGGCAAGTTCAAGTTCAGTTTAGGAAGTTCTGTGTTGGAAAAAAGTTATTATTTTTTCCTCTCCAAGACTTCTTGGGGCCTTAAATGTGAAACCATACATTGTAACTCTCCAGAGAGAGTGATACAATTTGTTCACTTGAACTTACTAGATTTTGGAACTCTTTTTTTCACTGGAACATCTTGAGGGACCTTGCTTCCATGGGATGAGGTTAGATTATTTACAAAATTCTATTCAGCTTTAAAATATACTAAGCATGTACTTCTCCGAGCCATAACAAGTGTGAAATCTATTTTAACATCATTCATCATCCAGCCCTTTCTGTCTAGTCAGCATAACCAGACTCTCTGTAGTGGAATTCACATCCTTGCATCTAATCCTCATATGCGATTAGCCATAAAATGGGCCAGTTGTCGCTTCCTTCAAACATTCATGTGTTTGTAGTGAATTATGCCACTTGTTTTTCTCTGGCTGTTCCCATGAGAGCTATTTTAAGTTCTTAAAATAACTTTTGTCACTTTTCTATAGATCTAAAACATGAAGACAAGACTTTGATTAGATCTGGCAAATAAGTAAACCATTATGATGCACGTTCAATTTGTAATCTGCTGGGTTTTGTTTTCCCTGAGATACACCTGTGCTTACTCTGCCATTCTTCTGTTCTTTATTGAACTTCATCCCACTTGTATAGATCATTTCACTAGTTGTCTTCAAGGGCAAGTCGCTGCACTCAAGTAATTCTACTTACATTCTCAAGCCCATGTCACATCCTTTAATGAAAATATTAAGTAATAATTCCAGAATGTCTAAGCTGGGGACCAGAGGAAGGGAGGCACTCAATTATATGCCTTCGAAGCTGGTCCTGAACATTGATAATCCTATTTTTGCAATGAATAACTTGCTCATTTTACACTCCCCAGTACTATAAACTGTCTTTTCATCTGGTATCTCGTTGTACAGAAGACGTCACGCTGCTTACATAGCTGTTTCAGGACATTGTCCCCACTGCACCCTCACGAGTTCTTTTGCTCCCCCACAGACCTGTGTGGAAAGTGCTCCTGGTGCTTTGAATCATTAGATTCTGCCTGCTGGGGTCCCCAAAGCCTTGATTTCATTAGAAACTACTCTAGGACGTAGCTACAGGGGGGCTTCCTACACTGGTAATCCAAAAATGAAAGGTGAGCCATAGTCCCTACCCTCACGAGTTCAGTTCCTTGGGTGAACATGGATGGCTGGCGTAGGTATTCAGTGACTGCTTTTTAACTGCCTTGTGCCTGGTACTCCCTTCTGATTAGCAAGTGTATCCACATTCCCAAAAGGCCCTAATTGAACCTGCCCCCTTAGAAGCTTTTAATGTTTTTGTATCAAGTTTAATAACACAATTTAGCACTTTGGACTAGGTCCTTTGGTTCAGAGTTAATGGAAACACCACACCACAGAGCCTGCAACTTCTATCTGCCTGTCAAGCTCCTTGCTTCTTCCTTCAGAACAATGATGACAACTTTAAATCTTGTATCTTACTCTCTAAAATGTAAGGTCCTGAGGCAAGAACTGCACATCTCTTCCTTCTTATTGTAAACATAGTGGCACAAGGAAGGGAATGGGTTACAGGAAACAAAAGTGGTTAATTTTTGAAAAGATATCTGTCAGTAAGTAGGAAGAACATATCTGTGAGAGTGGATGCAATTCTCGATGCCCAAGAATTGAGATAAAATTTTATAAACCTGTTTCTTAGTAAGATGGTGGCGTAGTGGTGGTTACGGGGCGGTTATGCGTATATCGTGTTGCTAAGGGCAAGTTGTGGCAGTAGCTCTAGCCTTGGCCGAAGTCGTACATGTGTAATGACAGTACTATACTGTGTGGAGAATAGGGCTGGTAGCTACTTATGAGAAATAACAGTTCTGTAACTTCATTAGTTTTTCAAATTAGTATCACAGACAGCTCCCACTTTTCACCACTGTGCTTTCTGGAAATAGAATCGTAAAGCAGAGAGTTGTAAAGCGCCTCCCATTTTCCTCTAGGAGGGATACCTTAACTGCGACTGTGTCTCTGACTATATATTTGAGAAAAATAAATCATAACCATGACCAACCTTATGTCAGAGACAAACATGCAGTAGCTATAACTTCCTACAGTTATTCAAAATAGTAAAGTTATACTATTTTCTATAAAAGGGACATAAATATATTATACACGTTGATTTTTACATGCATTCTAAAGAATATGTTCAGCAAATAAAAAGTTCAACTAAACTGTTTCATAAATTTTAGCAGAACTAGCTTACTATAAATTTATTAAATATTTAATTCCTAATAATTTGGTTCTTTGTATTGAAGAGGAGCTGTGGGGATGATTTCTTTGCCCTAGTTCTGTCCATGGTAGTTTAAGTGAACCCTTTTCTTTTGATAGATGTCCCTAGGCCAGATCAACCTGTTCACTGTCCTTCTGCCAAGTAAGATGAACTTTAGTGGGTTCCTTGGCCTCTCTGAAATGCCGAAGCTCAGTTTCTTAAACTTGTAAAATGAGGAGCCTGAACTAGACGGTCCCTAAGGCTCAGAACCTTGAGTTTTGTGATTCAGTGATTTTAGCTTGCAGATTGGTGTAAGGATACAAATGTGATCAGGGTTTAGCTATTGATGATGGATGGTGGTAACAGATTTACCTTCAGGTCCGCGTCACCACCCCTCGCCCCTCCTTGCATCTCCGGGCTCTCAGGGCTGCATTACTCCAAATAAAGGCCACCAACAAAAATCTGACCTTCTCTAATTTGGTACTTGGCTGATATTTTGCTATCACCTGCCTTCACCCTTCACAGGAACGCCTTGAAAACGACCACCGGGTTATTAGTAGAACCTTTTTCAAAGATACTTTAGAATAATTTTCCTTTTTGCAAAGTATGTTTTCGTGCATCTTAATTAAATTTGGAAAAAAATAACCCCACTCTTTCTTGACAAATAAGCCACTTATTCACATTTATAACAAGCTTAAGGACCTACATACAGTTCAGGAATCTCACATGCCTACTCAGTTACTGGCTTTTTTATTTTACTTTTTTTACTGCAAACTTGTGATTTTATGGGCATTCATAGAAGAGTGAGCACACCAACATTTTCTTGGAGTGACCTTGTCTTTCATTCATTTATTCTTTCCTTCTTTCATTCAACAGATATTTATTGAATGCATACTGCTGGTCAATTAGTCTTAGATTTTGCGAATCCAGTAGAGAAAAAAATAGGCAAAAGCCCCTGCTTTAAAAGAAACTACACTCTATTTGGGAACAAGAGTGGGAAGGGGGATAAACAAATAAATGAATATGAAATATGTGAGATAGTTGGTAAATGCCATGATGAAAAACTAGAAGAGGGTAAGGAGAATAAAGAATATAAAGGCAGGGAAATTGATATTTTAGATATATTTAACATATATAAAATATATTTAAATATATACTTTTATAGGGTGACCTAACTATGTAATTATATATAATATAGGATGTTCAATTTAATTGTATAATTATTTAGGCTGATATATATGTGAGGAGAGACAGAGAGTGAGCAGGAAAGGCCTTTCTAATAGTTAACACTTGGGGAGGGACCTAAAAGAAGAGGAAGGAAGCCATGTGTCTGTCTGGCAAGGGCCTGAGGAGAGTCACACGGCCACATGGTTGGAGCAGGATGAAGAAGGGGAGCCCTATAGATGTGTGTAAATGTGTGTGATGGATGATGGTTGAGAGGTTCAGATGAGGACCCGGGATTTCACTCCAAGTGAGATGGGAGCTGGGAGCCATGAAGGGTTTTGAGCAGTGGAGTAATGTGGTCTGATTCAGGTTCTACCAGGGTCACTCTGACTCATTCATCCGTCCTGAGTAGGGCAAAATCCTTTGTTTCTCTGGCCGGATGGGATCTTACGGATTCGGTTCATTAACGGGAAGAATATTAGGAAAATAGATGGTGCAGGAATAAGTTGCTTGTGCTGCTGAGTAGGACATTATGGATCAGATACCTACATTGCAAGAGAAAAAGAAAAAAAAAACAACAAAGATACAGTCACCCATAGTGCACCTTATTAATGAACTCTTGTACTTATTGAATTTAAGGTAAAAATTCATGAATCTGCTGCATTTGTTATTCTGAGGCATCAGGAAAGGCCTTTGACTCTGTCTGTATGTAAATAGGCAGGCGGCTTTGGGCTCTGCAGCCCTCCTTCCCTCCTTCTCCCCACCCTTTCCCCAACAGAGCCCTCTCAGGTTTTGGATAAGAGGAATTTCTGCTTTACATGTTAATTTTGATTCTTGTGCCACAAAGCTGTCAGCTAATTTACTTCTCCAGGCCAAGGCCAAGACACCATGGGGGTGGGAGCAGGCAAGAGCTGCCCAGATCCCGCGGGATGCCATGAGGTAGGGACAGCAACGCCAGGATGAGAAACCTCTCTTTTCCCTGGGAGTGTGTACTAAGGACTCTGCCAATTTACCCAGTTTTCTTTTTGGAACATTGGGTTACTGTGTTTTGTTTCCTGCTTCCTCCCTCAGTGGTGCATGGGGGTACTTAGGAGCGCATCAGTTACAGTAATGTAGTATGAAAAAACTTCTTCCTGACATGCACCTGATGAGGAAGGATGCACAGGGCGTGTCTCTGCAGGCAAAACTCCCACTCGATTTTCTTACTGAAACCTACTGTGAATGCTTCCGATTACACGGTCAAGTTCTACCAAGTTTTAAGCTGCCCCCAGACTTTTTGGGGAGGATTTTTAAGAGTCTCTGGGAAATTATGACACAAATTTTTGAAGTAGGGCAGCCGTGAAGAAAAGTATGCTTTATACCGTAAACTGAGGTTGTGCAGTTTTGGCATCAGAAAGACTTGGATTTGAATATCCGGTCTGCCATACAACTAGCTATCTATGTCATGGATAACTACTTATCCCTCTAAGCCTCAGTTTCCTCGTCTCTGAAATGAGGATAATAGTACCTCCCTGGCAGAACTGTTTGGAGGATTAAACTTAATAAACCTGGCACAGTGCCCGGTGCATAGAAGAGTAGATAAATGGGAGCTCTTAAAATAATGTTGTTATGCATCCTGAAGTGAAGTTCCCTCCCACCAAGCTCCATATCAATTAAGAAATAATTTCATGTTTCTAATTTGTATTTGGTCAAGTTAGAGAAAAAGAAACATGGAGAAATAATATCCTAGAGTAATTGGTGCCAAAAGAATCCTAAAATAAAAATATAGGTCTTGTTATTAATCCCTCAAAACAATCATTTGTTAACCATTCTGTGAGAGATTTATTGACTGTAACATTCATTTGGAAATGCTAAACTAATGAGAACTTGGCCATTAGTTGTGATAATGGTCTGTCATTTCGAGTTTGTACCATGTGTACATATTTGGCCTTATTTCGAAATTAGAAGTTATTTCAAATTCATTTCCTTTCTTGAAAATGGCCTTATGATTTAGGTCATGCTTTGGATTATATGAGCAGTATTCCTATAATCCATCGTCCCAGATAAACTAGATGATCTGGGCTATTTTAAGATCGAGAAACTTCAAGCATTTTTTTTTTTATTTTTCAGAAATTGCATAAAGAAGTTACAGAGGCTTCTCAAGCCTCTAATTTATCTTTTATGCCTATGCTTGATTGTTATTCCATATGAAGGTTTATTTTCCTTTTAAAATAGCTCTGCACAGAGAGAATATACTGCTAAATACTACTGCAAGAGAATGTTTACAGATGCAAATGACTTCTATTTAAGGAGCTCCTGATTAAAACATGAAAGAATGTGGCACTAGAAAGCATGTGAATAACCTTTGAAAAATCTCACAATAGAACTGAATATGGGATATTCATAATCTAGGATTACAGCTTTAAGAGTATGTGTGAATGTACGTTCAATGAGCTGCAAAGGACCTCAAATTGGAACTTATTAATCTAATTTTACTTTAATTTAGATAAATAAACTTCTTTATGATCAGGAAACTGTAATGCGGAGTAAACTGGAAGGCCAGTGCAGCAGAAGGAACTAGTACTGCATTTGCCTGCAACAAGTGAGCCAGTTTCCACAATTGCATCTTTCTAATAAAGACAAGATATCTTTCCGATAAGCTCTTCACTGGGCCATTTCAATCTCTCCTAGATGCTTTGAGGCTCAAAGTCTATTTCATTATTTCATTTTCTTACTGCTCACAGAGCAGGCCGCTAATAAAGTCGGGAAAAAGCTGTGATCTTTGGCAGACTTTTTTTTTTTTTCCAATCTATTTGTATCCAGAGAGGATCTGCTCTTTGGTTTCTTGTTTTAAAGACTAACCTTCTGGGGTCATCCGAGAGATGAGTACAAGTTACGTGTCTCATTTTGGTGGAAATAATGTCTTTCGCCCTTGGGTGTAGTAAGCAGCCTGGTTCCTGCCCTGCGTACGGGTCCCAGAGAATGGCCTTGTTCAGGCCCTGGCTGTGTAGGAGAAGTAATGAACATGTCACGCGCGTCTCGGGTTTTCCAGTCTCTGGCACAGCTGTGGCACTTTACCCCCCCTGCTGGGAGGCACAGCACGCTGGCCATTTGTTGGCAAGTTCATATTTCACACTGCAGGGAATTGGAATGATTGAACAGACAGAAGAAGAGTTTTATTTGCAGTAGCCTACGTATCCCCAGACTCTGATTCGGCATAAAACATCTGCTTCATGATCTGCTTCAAGGCCAGTTCCTTTCCTCCCACAAAGGTTACGACTTCAGGCAAGCTGTGCTTCCACTGGCAGGAGGAAATTTGCCCAAAGACTTGATTTAGTCAGAATCAAAGCATCCTGCCACAGAATTGCTGTTTTTCAATTATCTCCAAAGAGGCAACCAGACTTTAAATGTATCGGTATAATAAATGCAGTGAAATAAGGCAGGCACTCCCTTCCCCGTTGCTAACAAGGAGAGGTGCATTACAGTTGTGCATCCACACCCAGAAGCCTGTGAAACTTATCTAGCTATCTGCTAACACACTTATCTTGATAACAGCCCATGGTAGGTATGGCCTTCTGATGTATTTTGGCCCATCAGCGTGGTAAATAAGCACACACATCGGTTTTACCTGCAGTGTTTACATTTTTCAGATTATAAAAACAAAGTGACATGATGCTGAATGTAATTATCACTATTTTTCATAGCGAAGAAGCATCATACAGCCTGTTTTGGTATGATCCTAATGACTAATTATATTTACCCGCGTGATTTTGTTGCGCATGGTCATATTTTTTGTTCAAGATAGCCCTCGCTAGCCTTACAGACCTGTATACAAAATTAAATGCTGGCATTTTATTATGCTACGGCAATTAGATGCCATCCTCGTAATGAGAAACATGACATCTTCATCGCTCTCCTCTATATTTTCATGTTGTTTTAATGCAGACATTTACCAGACTTTAATATAATCTTCCTCCTGTGTGCACGCGTGTGCATGCACGCACGCGCGCGTGCACACATACACACACACATACATACCCCTAATCGAATATCTGCATATTTCCGAGGAGTCCTGTGGGTGAAACCATGTATTCATCTTCCTTAGTTCTTAGGCCACTTTGGTTTAAGAGGAAGAACTGTTGGTTTTATGAAGTGCCTTTTTCTATAAAGTCAAAACCTCACAGCGGTGCACAGAAAGCCGATGGTATAAAGGAGCTAAGTAGAGTCTTTAATAGAGAGAGCTGGGTTGTAAGTGTTTTTGTTCCTACGGAGCAGATAGATTTGGCTCCATCTGTTCCATATTCATAACAAAGGAGCGCACTTACAGGAGGGCCAACTTCCCAGAGACGCCTGGTAATGATCTTTTCACCAGAAAGAAAGCATCTGAACCCAGTGGCTTGGCCCTGCGGAAAAGCAGCTAGCAGGACTGCCCTTCAGAACCCTGATTTCCTTGTAACTCAGGTTGACATCAATTTTTCCAAAACATAGAATGAATAAAAAAAAAATGACCGATTTCTCATCTTCCTGCAGCACTGTGTGGCTGGGAAGTTTAAAATGTATGCGTTTCACCACCCTCTCCTGCAACCACAAAAGATTTGTAATTAGATAACATGGGGGTAAGTCTGCACTTAAAGTATCTAAAGGTATCACAGGGGAAAGGATGTTCTTCAGACTTTTAAGTTGTTCCTATTCAGACTTTTTAATCTTTTTAAAACCGGGGTTA
The DNA here is from genome assembly GCF_902729225.1 of Pteropus medius. Lineage (NCBI taxonomy): Eukaryota > Metazoa > Chordata > Mammalia > Chiroptera > Pteropodidae > Pteropus > Pteropus medius. Next base: position 3,959,649 of record NW_024352785.1, on the reverse strand, counting down.
ATGAATAGAAATATGAGTTACACCAAATAAGGAAAAAACCCCTGTTGAGTTTGTAATTAGCAAACTCAAAGCCAATTTCAACTGAGACCTCTTAGATTAAAAAGATGAGTTGACCCACGAGTATGTACTTTTTCTTCAACTAAAGCAAAAGAAAAATAGAATGATTTTTTTTTTTTTTGGCCAAAATGTGAAGCTATACAAAAACTTCCTGTTTATGGCATGTAGTCAGCATTGAAATGTAAATGTAAATGATTTCTTTAAATAGGAAATCAGTATTAATATCATGGCTAGTGGATAGAAAGCTGTATTAATAAGCTAGCATCACAAATTTCTTAAGAAATATGAACACATTTCGAAGTATGGTTATCCTTTTCTCCATTGTGTAGACTTTTCAAATACAAGACGCTCCTAGAAAATAAATACATCATTGATTTAATATACTTTATGTTAAAGTTACAATTGTAATTTATAAAACTTTTATTACCCATTTTTGTACAAACTGTGTATTATCATCTCGCTAAACTAGGTTTTTTTGGCAAATCAGATGGTAAACAAATCTCTTAAAAAGTTTGCTGCAGCAGTCAAGTGGGCAGAGTTTTCATCTAGCTATGATACCCTGCCCTATAGCAAGAGGAAAAATAAGTAATATTCACAGAGAGTGAAGAACATAGCTAATCAATCTGTGAAGATCTCAGGTTTCTAGAACACCTTGGTCCCTTTGATTATTTTGTGTAAAATATGGACCTGAATATTTCTGGCTTATTCCATTTTTATTTCATTTATTCATTTCTTCAAAAATATTTTTTTGTGCGCCTACTTTGTACCAAACACTATGTTAGACACGTGATGGTGTATTTAAAAAAAAAAAGAAAGAAAGAGTTCCTGCTTCTGGAGCTTATAGTTTAATTGGGAAATGGACAATAAACCAGGAAACAAACAGATCTCTAACTGCCAATTATGCTAGGACCTATAAAAGGAATTAAATGTGGTGACAGAAATATGGAGAGTAGAAGGTAGACAGCTTTTGATGGGGGCGATCAGAGAAAACCTCTCTGGGGAGGCAGCATTTGAGCCATGGCATGAAAGGAAGTATTGATATGAATTTTTGGTGCAGATAGGATAGTTTTTGTCCATGGGAAAGATTATTTAATGGGTTAGTTTGGATTTAAAATTTGATATTTGACTTATTAAAGTTACAAATTAAAATATATAATTCTTGCTAAAATTTTAAATTTACCGTATTCAAATTAGCTTACACATCTTATTATTCTACATATAAGACTAGTAAATTCAAATATTTGGTTTCATTTACAAACTTGGTTAATTAAACTCCTTTAAACATTAAAGATTTATTACATTCTCTTTTCTTTTTAAGTACTTAAATTGTTTGACTGTAAAACCTTCCTGAGTACTTAATTCTTAGCATCACAATAATTTAAACCTAAAAATGATACAATTTTAGTTCTCTTAAATGTTTTAAAACTTTATGTAAACCTAAGATTTCACTTAGTCACAAGTCTAAATCAATTGTTCTATTATATATTTTAAATTGGAATTACACGTTTGACCTGTTACTCAGAGTTTTCCTCCACTTTAAAAGTATTAGTTTCACATTCTCAGGTGCTTGTTTAACACAAAATACGACCTCTGTGGTTTTTATTCTTTTAAAGATGCCTGTAGTTAGTTTTTAAACTCAACTGTGGCTAAAGTACATATTCCTCAATGCATTTTGGGGGTTAATGTTCTCAAGTAATGTTTGAGGCGCCTTAACTTGCTGAGGCTTCTGAATGACTAGAGGGTTTCAGCCAGGATGGCTTCACCCTTCCCTCTGGTCATGGTCATCCCGGCGTCTCTTTTCCATACTTTCTTCATGGAGCCCATATTCACTTAATTCTGGCATCACCTTGCCTTTGTTCTCCTGTTCACTGGAGGGGCTTGCAGCCCCTACACAGGCTGATCATTTGATGAGAACCTGCATATTTGTGGCTCTAAAGTTACCCACATCCCTTTATGTCTTACCTTCTGGGGCCACACACTCACAGATATGAAAGTGATATGTTTGAATTTTGTATGTCACTCCAGGCTTTGTCTATTAGGTCAAAGGTTCCAAGATGATTTCCTAAGGAGTCAGCAGAAAAGGGAGAGGAACCTTCCAGAAAAGGAGGATTTAAAAATAGTTTTCTTTGGCATTTGCCACTACCCTTCTCTTGGTTTTCCTTTTTATTTTAAACCTGAATTTTGATTTAGGTCTGGTCAACAAATCATGTTGCAGCTACACTTAACCTCTAGATGTATTCTTCAAATCTTTATAGAACACGTTAGGAACAAAGCGGTGGACTCCTCCGAACTGAGACCCCTGCACGGCCCCTGCCACAGAAAACATGAAACTAGTAGCAGAGATGCTGTGTAACAGTAAAATAGAATGGGGTACGTGCTATTGAGGGGGTAGAGACAGATTGGTGCAAGTACTCAGAAGAGGGTTACTGTGTTGGGGAAATGGGGAAATATCTCAAGTGGCCAGAGGGAGCTGGGATCTTGAGAGGCAAAGGACAGGTCACATAAGGGAGATGGGATGATTCTGGGAGGAAATACTGTTTGGAATAGTTATGAATGTGGATGGAAGGAGAGAAAAGAACGGGAGAGATAAAGAAGGAAATCAGAGTTGGGCACAGATTATGGAAGACCCTCGTTGCTGTCCTGCGGGGCGATGCCCTGCATTACACAGCTATTAACTTTACTGGAAATGGTCCTACTCCGAGGCGACCAGAGCAAACTAGAATTTAGTCCCTACCATTAGCTTTATTCGCTTTGTCAACATGTAGTCTTCATCAAGGGAAGTGATTTTGTTGTAAAACAAGACATACAATCCTGGTACCCAACTCTCCTTCCTTGGTAGAACTTAGTTTTCCAAAGAGAGAAATGAATGTGTTCAGGCTTCTAGGGTTCCATTCAGGGCTTGCCGTCCAAAGGAACGGCTGCTCCTGCCTGGATACTTATCTCCCCACCAGAAATGGCAGACACTGGGGAGAATGTGGCCTACTGGCTAAGAACAACAACTAAAATAAAACATACATTTGTGTAAATGTATGTTTACCCAAATATGATCCAAAAGAATACTGAAGATAGGAATAGGTACCATTTACAGTAACCCAGTACCCATGGACTACTGTGGGCATGGTACAGTGTTTGCATGCACCTTTGGGCTGGTTTTATTTAGTGTCTTTGCTGTAATACAGTCTGTGCAGCTGCGAAGGTGATCTTAACTCCCAGCCTCGTTGCTTCCCTGCAGGATTTATGTTCTCATCTGTGGTCAAATCTTTCTGATATGATAGCTCACACTCTTGATTGAAAAAAGAACATAGAGAAACTAGGCATGATTTTCAAAAGAACAAGATCCTCCAGTGACCTTTTTAGTTCTCTAAATTCTCACCCCAGCCTCAAATAACATCCTCACACAAACCCCTCCACCACACACACAAAACTATGCAGAATCTGGTTTTTCTAATTTAGGCTAGAAATAAAGAGTCACGATTTTATGACTCAACTTTTTATCCCAACCATCCATAGTCTAATCTCTTCTCTCTCCTATACATTTGTACTTAGAACTAGAGATTCCTTACTTAGGAAACTGCCGTGCAGAGGGAGCAATTTGGACAGAACTGACAACGTCAATCTGTGGAGTAGTGAATATCATTTCTAGATGTATAGGGGTCGGTCACCTGAGTTTCCAAGTGCAGTATAAAAGTTTAGTGTCCCTCTAAAGTAGGTCATACTTACTTTTTTTTTTTTCCCCAAGAAGGGAAGGCTTACAGGAAAACCTAGGCTTACGTAGGTTAAGCAAACTGACCAGAAGGCACAAAATAAGTCAGAATGGGTGAACCAGAAAGAAAGGCCACTATTAAGTGTGCACTCAAACTACTAAACCCTGTCCCTTCCAAGGCCCTCACCAAGGAAGAGAAGGATGAAAGCGGTTACGAAAGGTTCAAAGAAATGTTACCTTTCTTTTAGGAGCTTCTCTGAATGGTATTAACTTGATGTTTTATTAGTAATGTACTGTCATGCTGCATTAATGCTATATGATAACAACATTGTTTCTGTTAATACTGTACAAATGAGTAATAGGATTTGTGGTTTTCTTTGCTTACAAGGTAATAGTCACCCCAACAGCTTATCACAAAGGTGGCACAAGGAACCTGTGGAGAAGGAATGATATAAATAGTTCCTCTCTGGGATTCTAGGAATTCTGCCTTCCGTCTGAATTTTTGTTTTTGTTATTTTTATTACCTGGCTTTTAGCTGAAGAAGAGTTTTTGTAAGTGAATCATTCTGCTTATTTGTTCTCTTGTGTCAGATTATACATATCTGATCCAGCTGGCAAAATCCACAAAAATTAACCCAAACGAGAGAAAAAGAACTCTGACCTTAATGGCTTGGGACTGTCATTTCAATAATGTGGCCTCAGGCAAGCCCAGGTCTCAGAAAGTAATTACAACATTGATTTATAATAGGAAACTTATTTTTTCCTAACTATTCAAAGATGTTCGGTGTTGTTGTTTTTTTTAATAGTAAAATATCCAATAAGGGACTTAACTATATCTCTTTGTGTTTAGAATTTATTAACAATTAAAATGATATCTAAATGTTATCTTGCTTTCTGTGCCTCTGTGGAAAGGAGTCTTCCAATCCCATCATGAAAGAAAGAGATAAAGTCTAGATTCTAGATTCCGAATGTGAGATTTAAGCTGACTTAAATTTTCCTTAACAAGATTTAGAAATGCTTCTTAGAGAGGATATTTTAAAAGCATTCTCTGAAATCCAGGTTATTTTTTGGTCATGCTTTAATAGGCAAATCATATACTTGTTCAGTAAGCAGTAGAAACAAGTTTATTGTCAATGAGCTTTAAAACACAAGTAAAAGTTTGCCCGCGCTTCAAATAAATGTGTACAAAAACATGATAATGTCCTATTTGTTTATTCCTACAAATCAGTGGAAAGAAACTTGTCCTCAGCTATTTATTTGAGGTCGCTAAGAAAAAGTAATTGACCTACTGAGGCTTAGCTGCTGGAATTTAAATAATACTTAAGTTAGCGTTTGCAGTGAGAATTTTGCCTAAGGGGGTAGAGAGATTGGGGGAGAGCCATGGGTGCGTGGTGGTACCTCTTATTTTCTCTTTTGTCTGAGGCTGCACAGCTGGAACTTATTTTACTTCCCTTGCCCTGAACTTTACTCTAATTATTTGTCTCTGTTACAGTTCCCTGGTGTTGAAACCAAGTTTTAGCTTGAGGAATATGTCGTTTTACCCATTATATTGTTGGAAACACACCCTTCTTCCCTTTCTAGTATTTTAAAAAGAAACATCCCCAGAGCCATATCAGAGTATCTAATATTTACATGATATTTTAAATTTCTCCAAGGCTTCTACCTTTACTTAGTAACCTCATTTTCAAGTTTTCCATCTGGGGCTTTGGCCTTAACCTGCCAGTGATTTAAGTCTGGAGACACCGCGGGCTACGAGACATAAAATGTGTCGGCAAATGGAGCCAGCTCCTGTGGGTGCTCTTAGGATGCAAGTTAGATAAACCTGGAGCCAAGAGCGGGTTATTAAAACATGTGACTTTTAAGTCTCAAAAGGTAGAATGGTGAGATGTATTATTCCATCATAACTGGCGATTTTGTTCTTTATATGAAAATAGACGTGGTGCTGTTTTTAAAAAGGGGCAGATAGCCAGTTGCAAATTGTCGCTAGGGTATTCTTTTCTAAAAAGAAGCCTAATTTTGTTTTAAGATTTTTTTCTGAGGGTGTGGTAACCATTTTCCAAGAAGTCCATTTGGCTTTGGTTAATCTCTGTCCTGTTCCCACAACTTCTGTTCTCTGTCCCCACCCACACACACAAAATAGATTCTATTAATTCATTAAATTCTAGAAGACATTTTCAGCAGCACTATTTAAATGGCTTTACTTTTTCAGCGTTTATTGTGAAAGGAATATTAATGCTTAGTTCCACCATCACCTGTCTAATTTGCATATGTCTGTGTTGTATGTTAAACGACACAAAAACCCACAGAGGAAAAAACTGAGCTCTGCTAACAACTAATAGCCTATCTTTTCTTTTGACTTGCAAAATTTGAGAAATATTGCCTGTGGCAAACATAATGGAAAACTGCATTTTAAATGCTTTCACACACACTCATTTCAAAAAAAAAAAAGAAAAAAGAAAGGAAAAGAAAGCAGCTGACTTTTATTCTTAAAAATAAAACTTCTCAAAGTACCTGGATTGACAAGGGACACAGAAAAAGAGAAGGATTTGGGCTTTTGGAATTAAGATTTGAGGATGAATAAGGTTAGGCAGAGATGTTAAAGTCATCTGATGAATACAGTATTGGGCCTGAAAATGTGAAAAATATATAATAACGAGAGTCTTATTCCTCTCCTGCTAAACTTCAGGCTCTTCGTGAAAAAGGATGTTTGTTACCTTGATTATCTTTGAGTTGCTTGAAATCTCATGATGTTTGTATTTCATCTGATAGCCTGTGTAAAGGATAACTGATAGGAGATTTTCGATATGAAGAGCAGTTTTAACTTATTATGAAAGTTCTTTTATTTCAGCTATTTTTAAGCTCATCTTTACATTCTATTTCTCATATTTGAGGAAAGGCCTTCTCCCTTATGATTTAAGTTTACATTTTGTATCAAAGCTCATTTAGGTTTGCCCGGCAATTTGGAGTTAAAGTGAGGCATCGTTGCTAATTGCAAGGAACAGCGCAGGTTGGCTACATTAGCAAAAACAAACTAAGTGGCATGGGACAGAAAATGAAAAACAGTTTTTAAATGCTGGAGTAAAAACAGATATGTTTTGTAGTATTTCTTCAACAGCAGCTTATAATTACCACAATTCAAGGCCTATTTTAAGTAAACTTTTAACAGTAGCTTGAGAAGTAAACTAGTAAGGGATCCAGTTGTTTAGACAAGAAGGTAGAATAAAGAGGAAACTGCTTTGTGGGACTCAGGGCTAGGCGGTCCTTTAGCAGAGCAGCACCAACGCCTTAGGCCTTAGGTCTCAAGTCACTGTGGGAAGCCTTTGAGAGCACGAGTTGTCTGTACGCAGCGTTGCATCAGTTAGCTCTTGAGTAACAAATTACCCCAAAACTTATAGTTAAGATGACACATCATTTCACAGTTTCTGTGGTGAAGAATCCAGGGGCAGCTTAGCTGGGTCCTGTGGGTCTGGGTCTCTCACAAAGGCGACAGTCAGTTCAAGGCTTAGCTGAGCAGGATTCTAATTCCAGCTCACTCACGTGACTGGACTCGGCTCCTTGCGGGTTATTGCACTAAGGCTTCATTCAGTTCCTTGCGCGCTCTTGGCCGATGTCTCCCCTCGGTTCCTTGCAACATGGGCCTCTGCATTGAGAATCTCACAGTGACACCTTACTTCTGGAACACGAGAAACAGCAAGACAGAGAGTGCTAGTGAGAAGGAATTCAGTCTTTTGCAACATAATCACAGAAGTGACATCCCATCACCTTTGCTGAATTCTGCTCATTAGAAGCAGGAAACTAGGTCCAGCGTACTCTCAAGGGGAGGGGAACACACAAAGGCAGCGTACGGGCAGAGTGGGGATCACTGGAGTCCGGTCAGAAACTGTCTACCACAAGCACATCGACAGGCCTATCGTGAATTGTGACGTGACTATCACATATTTGCAATCCTAAATACAGCTTTTGGGAGTACTGATTTGGAGGCACTGAATGTGGTCCCTTTATGTATCAAACTGGCTGCTAAGTGCTGAGCAGTGCTCACCTGAGGCTCAGGAGACCAAGGGAACAGGTTTTTAGGAATGGCTGAACGCAGAGCCCCTGTCTGAAGTCATGGAACAGAGTGAAGATAAGCAGCCCTCGTGGTCTTATTAGCGTGATACTCTAAACACAGAGAACCAGAGGGCCCCCAGGTTATATTTCATTATGTGTTGTAAGGTTTTGATTAGTACTTTGCAGATCATTAGTGGGGAAGGGACCCTGTGGATTGATTTATAAAGCTGCTATTAAGATCATGGAGTGGGAGGCTGTACTTGCTTTAATGGTCCCCAGTCCCTTACTCCCGCTTCCTGACTCGAAATGTACATTTTCAACAGTAAACTGAGTTAAAGGGATATGGCTTTGGCTTGTGCGACAGATGTTTAAGACATGAGTTGAATTTCTCATTTTAATTTGACAAATTCTACTAGGAAGAGTTCGGGTCTAGGTTTTCTTCACCTGTTGCAAATTAATCTCTTTTTGGTTGCCAAACCTCCAATTTAGGAACTTGGGGATGAAATGTTTTCATTCCTTTGTCCCAGTTGCTATTGGTTAGCTTCCGGAGGACCTGTAAAGCCTCTATAAAATCCCCTCTGATAAACATGTCTGGGACGCCCTCACACTCCCGGACAAAGCTAATTCCCCCCCAAAGATGTGTTGGCAATTCATGCAAACCTTGGCACCCATCAGGGAAACTGGCACATAGTAGGAATTTTAAAAACGTTTGGATGGACGAAGCTGCAGTAATAAACATATCAGTAATTATTCACTATCAGTTTTCAAATGTTCATTATTAATTTTCTAAGGAAAGCAGCAAAAGAACTTAAATATCAATTTTATTTTAATGGAGACCAGTGTTGGTCATGACAAAGTGATGTTTCTAGAACCATAGAATCATAGGGATGAATATTACCTACCTCTTGACAAAAGCCAGGCACATTTTAAGTTTTCACTCCCTCACATCCATGTTCCATTCTTCTGCTCAGATTGATCCTGAGAGGATTTTCTTTGTACAATTACTTATCTGAATATTACATTTTCAATTTCTGGTGTTTTGTTTTTAATGCTCAATCTTCTGCTTTTTGTTTACTTGTGACTAGTAAAGCACTCTTATATTACCTTATAACTTAAAGTAGTACTACTAATAATTAATAATCTACGTTTGTAAGTAGTATAAAGGTACCCTACTTTAGTCAGCCCAGGGCTGTGGGGTTAAGAAACCTGTAACATAACATGGAATAAAACCACACTCTCACTTTTTTAAGGCTTGCATAAAAAATTAAGTTTTGCTGATAAATGGAAAAAGGTTTTATGCTTTTTTTTTTTTTCATCGTAGTAAATAAGAAGCCCAAGCTATAGTGACCTATCCAAGCATACCCTCTCAGGTTGTCTCCAAGGGTTAACAGTTTAATCCTTGAGCTCAGGTCAGTTTATAGATTGATTTAATGTAATCTGCATTTAACGTAATCTGCATTGTATACTCACATAGTGTTTATAGTCTTTGTTCATCAATTTTTCAAGGATTAGCATATAATAGTCAAACAGTATCATGAGGTGTCAGTCACGTTTTCATTGTTGCAGCTCTTCTGGTGATAGAGAGGAGAAACTAATGAAGTTTGATGATAAAGGTTTTTATTTTATATAAGTACATTTTATATTCTTAATTCACAGAAGAATATAGCTCATCCAGTAGCTAAGGCTAACTGTCCCTCTTTGAGAGCTGGTGAGAAAACACTCTTCAGCTTTTTCCTGGACAACTTATTATTTGTTGCCATTTCGTTATTACAATGATTTTTATGTCCTGGATTTATAGGATTTCTCCTACATATAAATCTGAAAGACTTGTACTAATTCCAAGAAGTTCCTCCACTAAAACAAACATTTGATTCTGCCTTGAGCCTGTTATATCTTGCCCTGTCATCGGTAAAATAAGTTATCCTAAACCAAGTTCACAAGGCTCGTAGTGAGTTCATCTCAACTCAGAAATCCATGGAATGGCAGTATAAATATCCATGTGCCACTTTTTCACACCACCTTTCATGAATAAGATGTAAACTATCTCAAGAACCCATGTTTTTTTCTAATGAATCGGAGTCACCTATGTGTACTGTATTTGTGACATGCACATTTGCAGTGGGGTCCACAGGAAGGACACCATTTCCTGGATCAAACCACAGAGTGCAAATATTGTGCCCTAAATAACACACTAGGTTACTGTAAATGTCAGTAGAGGGAGTTTTTCCGACTTTGATTTAATGAAAGCCTATAGCAAAGCCAGCTGTTAACACTTCTTAACTGCTTGTCAGGGCGAACGGGGGAGATGGGAAGGGCTGAAAACATCTTTTCTGTAAACTTTTCGTCTTATAATTAAGAATTTTCAACAGGTGTCGAATAGCAACACTAAGGGTTCTTTGCAGCTTGATGTCTTTTAGGTGGTGAATTTATAAGTTCTCTAGGACGTGGATCTGGAGTTACATAAAGAGATTTGTGTAAAATTAGTTTGGAATTTGCATCTTGAACCCTTTCACGTGCAAAATAAGCATTTTAGTTTTCTGGCCTCCCCCTGAGGAATGGTAAAAGGTCAAAATAAAGAGAAGGCGCGCTGAACACCGGTTGTGTCTTCGTCACTGAAGGTATTACCAAATGAATTGTAAGCCATGTGTTTTTTGATTGATGTCATCTGCTTTTTCTGAACAAAGAAACCACTTGAAGCAAACTAATAGGGAGAAAAGTATGCAGCGCTCGTTTCTGTCATTTTTGTCATTTCTAGAATGCATTAGTAAACATGTGTGATTGTTAAGGTCCTACAGCCCTTAGAAATCCCTTTGACATTATGCTGTGTGTACTGAGCGGAGATGATAATCTTTCAAATGCAGGGAAAGTTTATAGTCTTATTATCTTGAAGAGGGGAAGAAAGTTTCTTCCTCAAATGATTTATAACTTGAAACATGTTGTCATGTTTCGGTAAGCCCACTTTATTAATTCCATCCTTCTCTGTGGCAAATTTTTAAAAATAAATGTATCAGCGCATAGTACTTTCTCAATAGCATATTGTACTTGTAATAGCATGATGGAAGTTGCTGGGCTCGGTTTAGTCACATAGAATGTGGAGCCAAGTTCTGAGTAAAACCTCTAATTGAATTACCTGCAAAGCACTGACAGACAGGCTTTCAGGACAGACAAAGCTTTGCTTTCCCCAGCAGAAACAGGTCATGTTTAAGTTGGCCTTGTAACTATCTGTTATTGGTTTTCGCCAGCACTTTCACCTTGGGCTCTGCTGGGCCTCTTTTCCGGCAGTAGAGGTGGAGTAGCTCTATGAAAGCAGGAGAGCTCAAGCATTATCTTCTTATTTTAGAGAAAATTGATAACAGATCAAGTTAAATGGAAGAGTCTTTGAAATAAAAATCCAGAGTATTGTCTGTAGATTACCAACATTCTTGCGTGATTCTTTCTTGTATTGAGAAGATAGGGGTAGGAAAGTAGCCCTTTCAGTGGCAGTCTGTATCAATCTGAAAAGTATTTTTGTTTTAACTGCTGGGAAGAATTAGAGTATGCTCCTCTTGTTCAGGAAAGAATTTATTGTAGACCATTTGCATTTGAAAATGAAGACTAAACTGTTGTTCTCTCCTCTCCCCTTTGCTCTGTCTAATCCACAGCCTCTGCAATCCCAGATAATGGAAGAAGGTCCTGTCTAAAGCTCAAAGTCTTTGTGAGACCAACAAGTAAGTTCACCCGAATGAGCTTCAGAGGGTGGCTTCACTGTGCATGCTTTATTGTGTGGTCTGGTTCAGAGCGGTAAATCTTTTTTACTGTTAAATCCTGTGTGATATCTGTTTTGTATATCGACATCCATGTTTTAGTTTTCATCCGATTTTTTCTCATCATTCTTCATGATGCTTTTATTTTAAGTACACAGCAGTTGCTAACTTGTTGTTTCTTAGACTGTTGTACGTGCACAGCAAATGGGAACAATATTGGCATTTGGATACATGCCACTGATTGTAAAACAATCTCTATAAAAGGAAAAATAGAAAAAAGAAACGGGAGTCGAAGGGTGTCTTCACTAACATATTTGGCTGTTATCTCTATTTTTGTTATAGATAGCTGTATGAAAACTATAGGTGTTCATGATCGTGTTTTCGATGTTAACGACAAAGTAGAAAATTCATTAGAACCAGCAGGTTAGTATGCTTAGAGAATCTCTTTTAACAAATGCATCTCTCTTGTGCTTCAGTACTTTTTTTCCTTTCTCCTCTCCGCATGTTTGCATGTTAGAGTTGCTCTGCTTTTTGCTCATTGCTAGCAATGCTAATATTACTTATACTCTACCTCATTCCTCCAGTATCTTCGTGTAGTGCATGTGAGATAAAATATGATTTTTCTTTTTTGGACATAGGTGTGATACAATGCAGTATTCTAATGTAGAAGCCCTATCAGAATACTAATGAATCTCACTACTTTTTACCATATCCTCCGAGCATGCTGGTGAATCACTGTGAATATTAATGGATCTGTTTTCATATAACACAGAAGAAATTTCTATTGTATATGCTTATAAAATTTTATGGTGTCTAAATCTATAGATAAAAGTAACGATTAATGCACACAATAGTAACTAACTCAACATAGTTTTCTCTAGAAATTCACATGCATCATTAAAGTGATCTAAAGAACACTTTACTTCAAATATTACTTGTGCTGTTGTCAATAGCAATTGATCTGGAGAAGTATAATCATGTTGCCTCCTAATACCACAAATTCACATACCTGCTACTCCCACACATGTATTTAGCGGTCTGTTGAGCCAAATGTAATCCTCGATTGTTGAGGCAAAACAAGTATTAAGGGTAAATATTTTTTTCTTCTCCTAACTTTCGCACACCCAAATTTTCCCATCACTAAAAAAAAAAAAAACAGAACCCACAGAAGTACTCACTGAAGCATTTACACTATAGCATTCTGTATATAAGGTAAATGTGTTAAGTATCCATTTGGTTACAAATTTGATCTGGCTATATAATGTCACTATAGATTGACTGAGAGGTGGGTACCCCCTATCCCGTTTGACAGGTGTGCCTCAGTGGCCCCTGTATGCTAGTCTTCCTGTGGTTTCCTTACCCCTCTCCTGTGACTATCTCAAAGCTTAAGGAAAATTATTTCCTCTTCACAGAAAGATGTGGGCCCCTTTCCTTATGTAAGCTCAGACTTTTGTTCATCTACTTGCAGTAGGACTTTTCTTTCTTAAGGTTCTAGAAATTAAAGGGTTATGAGGTCCATTTTATCCTTTGAGTATTGTTACTGGGACACACAGTCAGTGAGTCTTAGGGAAACTTAGCCTGAGTAAATGTGGTGCCTCAGGACATACAATAGCTCTCACATTGTGATTGACAGGAGGAGTTAAGTTTTTCCCCCAAGCAGTCTTTTTTTTCTAGGGCAGGCATCTTACCCAGAAGGCAAATGAGAGGTGTGTACAATGAGGCCCCAGGGATCAGTTAGCTGCTTTAGAAAGTTGCAAGAAATGCGTGCTGATGGGGAGCCATTTTAATTGTGTCCGAGAAATCTGGAAGCATCCCCGTGGCTTTTCAAGGTACCATACCAGGCTCCTCAGAAACTCGAGGAACTGGGCCATCACAGAGTCTGTAAGTTAGATGTGATCTCTGAAGGACCACAGAGTCTACACTCTTTATAATTGAGACTTGACAGGGTCATAGCTAGTTAGAGACAGATACGGGTTGAATACACAGATTTCTCAGCTCCCATTCCAATGTTAATATAAAAGTAGGACTCTCTTACTGTTTACTAGAGATGTTCATAAAGAACTACCCTCTCTTAGCTTCGTTAATAAGTAATGCATAGAATGACCAGCAGCATTAGGCATGTTATAAACATGCATACGTTACTCTGAATTATTTTCCGATGCACGTTGTTGCAGAATGTAGGCGTAAAATTCCAGTCTTATTTCCAGGTAAATTCCATCGCCTATCAAGAAAAAAAGAGGCTGTTTAGAAACATAACAGCATGTTTTTCTCTGATAATGAAGAGGCAAACACTGAGGACTATTCTCACAATAGGAAAATTGCCTTTGAATTCAAGTAGTGATAAAACACAAGAAATTAAGATGCATTCATATGCGAGCCTATATCACTGTCTTTTGGGAAACAGGTTCTTTTTCACTGATCATTTAAAATCCACGATGATCCCCAAGTCTATGCACATGTAACTGATGGAAGTTTGGCAGAATGTAGCCAGAGAGGGTTGAGGGATTAGGGTGGGGAGTGTCCATGCATAGGTACACAGGCAGGAAAAGCTGCTTGAGTCAGTCATGACTGTATTTGAGGCTTTCTGGTGAGCATCTTCACAGAAATAGTACGACAAGGTTGAGCTATGATCCCTGGCTGTATAGAGGCAATAATAAATTTGAGTACTTTGCCTTATTCCTTAGAAAATTCAGTCAGACTTGCAGCTCTGCACTGCTGTGTTGAATGGTTGGGGGCAGACCCAGACTTTATGAATCCAGTGAGCTTGAAAGGATTCCACTGCATGTTCTCAGCAATGTGTACTAATTCACCTGTCTTTGGAATGTATTTGTCTTTGTTGTTTGCTTGCACACTCTGCCTGCCAGTTTCCTATCATCAGGGATACAGGATGATCTCAGGGCAAACATATGCCACATAATATGCTCCAAAATATTGCTAGTGTCCTCTCAGTTAACCACTGAAACCCTCGTGTTGTGGAATCCTGTAGCCAGGAGGCAAGACTCTATTTGGCACCTGAAGAGGAATATTTTCTTCCAAGCCCCATGTGCTGTTACAAGGGTTAGAAATTCTCTCATGTTTAGGTGTAATTTCCATTGAGATAGATTTTGCTTATAATTCCCTCCTTAGAATTCTGAAATTGTTCAGGTTTACCCAAATGGCAGCCCGTTTCTCATTTTGCGTCTCAGGCCATAGACTCTCCCACCGTTGAGGCCCCGTTTTAATCAAAGGCTGCTTTGTAGAATCCTGAGCCAGGACCAGCAGGGTGGTGCAGGGAGAACAGAAGAATCATGACACCCTAAAGGGAGGGCAAGACAGTACCTATTGGCTGCTTGCTTAGAAAAGGGCTGATTCCAAAGGTTGTCCATGATTAGAGGACTGAAAAGCACATTTAGCCTCATGATTCACTTATATGAAAAGCAACAGCTTTCCTCTCAATGTCCTGCAAGGTTCATTCGTGCTGGCTTGTGCCGCGGGCCCCCTTCAAGCTCACACTGTGTACCAAAGTGTTATTTAGGTACTTTTTAGAAGTACACTTCCAGCCTTTACGAGGAAGAGGACTAGGTCCTAGCTTAGTAAGGTGGAGAACCCAATAGCTGATGTAATTTCAGGTGTATAAATACAACTGGTATTTCAAAATGAACTCTGCAATCCTTGCGGTTTATGGTTCCTTCACAGTTAAGCCTGAACTACTCTGTTGTTCTGACTGACAACATATTGGTGCTCTTAAGAAAGTGATTTGGATTTTAATTTCAGGGCTGTTAAGGGCAGTTACATCTACATCCTGTTAGCTACAGACTTAATGCGTTTGCAAAGCTCAAAAAGAACAGAGGAGTCCGCTAGTATTTGGCTAAACCTTGTGGGTAAGGGGCTTTGTATTTTCCTCTGCATCTACTTAACTTCCCAGTCTTGCTTCCTAACCTTTTCTTCTAGTCTTCTACACTAACAGCCACTCTGTGCAGGTTTGCTAAGGGCCAAGAGAGGGGGGCGAATCTGGCATAGGGATGCAGCAGCTTCTATAGGATGACAGGCTCGCATAACGGAGCACTCCAGGGCAGAAGACTCAATGCTGAGGAAACATTTCTTAGTTCACACTGGGAATGAATATGATGAACAGAAACAGCCCACATGAGCATATCTAAAGCGGGGGGTGGGGCTGGAAAGTAGTCACTTTAAGACAATAGGGAATGACTCCACCCAGTGAATAGCTTCCTTATTGTGACACGTTCTGTGGTATGAAAACAAAGGGGTTTAAAACAACAGATAGTTAATCCATTAAGAGGTTTGAGGTTGGTCATTCAGGGATAATTAGGTATTATCCTTTGAGATCTACAAAATTGATAACTACTAGCTCTCTCACTTGTCACCATCCTCTCTGACTGACCATTGAGCAAAGTCAGGAATGACAACTGCTGAGTTCCCACAGGAAGGTCCCCAGATACTATAATAAAATCTACCACAGAACCCTACTGTTGGCTCTAAGCACATGTAATTCAGAGATCACTTAATCTAAAAGCACAAGTTAGGCCAGGTGGAAGGAAGATGTGTGATACTAGAGCACAGCATGGCTCGGAGGTAAGCCTCCAGTCTATCTTTGGGTACTAATTGCTGCAAAGTTCCTGTTTTCAAGTTAAGCCTGTTGATCATGCAGTTCAGGAAGGCTATCCAAAGTCAGAGGCACCCTCTCAGAACCCTTGACAGCTAAATAAAAGTAGCTTACCTCACTTAATCCATTTTATTTAAAGGAAGATTTGCATCCATGCTGATAATTTATGGGCCAAGTTTCAGCCTGATAAAAATAAAAACAGTTAAGTTCAAGTCATTTAATCCAAGGCTTATAATGGAAATAGCACCATAATTGATGTCTAATTGTAAACAAACTCATAGGCACTGGCTTATTCAAGTTTAGTGGGCATTATGTATAGTTTACTTTAAATGCTACTGTTTTAGTATTTAATGTTTCATATTTGAACATTTATCTAGGCATCCAACAACCATGCATTCAGCATTAATGCTAAGAAATGGCTAAAAAGAAGAAAATGGGCAGCCCATTCTGCTTAACCACTAATATGCCAACATAACTGCTCCCAACCCCAAACATCCACGCATCTTGGGTTTAAAAGATACATTATCTCAAGTTTGTGCAAGGTGCTTCTGACTGCTAGGAAACCAAAGTAGCTCGTATGACAAAGGTTATTGGGTATGCACAATTCTTCCCTCAGTTTTTAAGGAAACTATTAATATTACTGAGAAGGTTCAATTTTCTCTGCCTCTCCTTTGTTTGCTGTAAATAATGAGTGATTATGCAGACATGAAAGTCAATGGTGGCACAAGGTTCATTACCTTACTTTGCAGAGGGTGGCGAGGTCTGTTAACAGCAGGCTGCTGCAAGAGAGTTATTAAGGATGTGAAATCTCATTGGAATGTGTGCTTTCTATTTGAACAGATGACACCGTACATGAGTCAGCCGAGCCATCCCGCGGCGAGAACGCGGCACAAACACCAAGGATACCCAGCCGCCTTTTGGCAATCCTACTGTTCCTCCTGGCGATGCTTTTGACATTATAGCACAGTCTCTTCCCGTCACCTGTCACAGAAAACATCAGGGTCTTGGAACACCAGAGATCCACCTAACTGCTCATCCCAAGAAGGGACTTGTTATTGTTTTTTTGGCAGATGTCAGATTTTTGTTTTCTTTCAGCCTGAATTCTAAGCAACAACTTGGGGCCAGGGTGGGGGCTAAAGTAGTTGCTGCCTCCCTCACTGCACCCCACCCCCAGCCCTTGCCCTTGACTTTTTGCAGCCCTTCCAAATTAAATGGACTCCAGATGAAAATGCCAAATTGTTGTAGTGACACCAGTGGTCATCAGCTCCTGTGCATTCTCTAAGAGCTCACTTCCGTCAGCACACTGTGTCAGCAGTATGTGGACAAGGAAGAATAGTGGCAGATGCAGCCAGTGATGGTGAGGCCCAGGAGGGTTTTACTCTCCCATACAATATTTATGCCTTCTCATTCAGGACTGTAAGATAATCACGCAGGGCATCATGTCACCATGTCAGGTCCAGGAGGGAGGTATTAAGAATTGATATAATATTACACCATTTCCTCTAGGAGTATATAATTGAACAGGCTTCTGAAAGATTGAGACACTGGTTTTTTTTTTTTTTCTTTAAGATGACTGTCTTAAAGCATTCTTGACAGCAAAACCTGTGCTCCATAAAAGATGCCCTTTTTCGAGGAGGCAGGTATGGTGCCAGAATGCTAGCACAGAGCAAGTGTGAAATCAGAAAACTAAGTTTGGTGGGAGTATGTATGTCTGAGTGCCTCTAATTTTTTTGGTGACTGGACAGTGTACACCAGATTTTTTTCCCTTTGAATACAGATCACCATGGTGCTACAACTATTTTTTTTTTTTTTTTAAAAAAGAAACTCAAAGAGGCATTTTTATGAATAAAGTGACCTTCCCCAAGGCTGACAAGCCAGGGTTGATGAATGCATATGGAATAGCTTTGGATACTCCTCTGGGGCACGACATGTACCAAGGAAAAGATGTCAGTGGCCCGAGGAGACGTGATTTGGCTTTGCTGGAGCGCCAGTGTGCTGTGGCCTTTCCCCGACTCCCGCCCTCAGTACCCATGTTTTGCTCCATAAGCACAGGGGCTCACACACAAACCCCTGTCACCGGAGAGTCAGTCACCACTACTTGGGAGGGCTAAAGGGAAACTTGGAATAAAAATTCCAGAGTTTGGAATAAAAAGATTCAAGTGTTGATTTTATATTCTTTCCCTTTCTGACACAGCCTGAAGCGTAGGGGGAACATGTGTTTATCCGTGGGAGATAAACAAGATGGAGTCCCAAAGACTTTAACAAAATATTTTTTTAAAAATCCACTAGAATAGCAAATACATTATTTAGATATACTTTATGCTGAGAGTGAGTATATATGCTTGTCCTATTTAAACTTGTGAGAAAAAGTGGTATCCCTTGATACATTTAGAAATATGGGGGGTTATCTTGTTTCATTGTGGGGGTGGGGCAGAAGGATGAATAGTGCAGGATGACCTTGTTTAAGGAATTTTAGCATGGTCAGCAAGGGATGTTTCCAGTTGCTTACCAGGCAGTGCAAGCCTTGGGGCTTTCTACTGGTGAGGCTGACATGAACTTTGAACTCCAAAGCCTAGACAGAGAAAAGTGTCCAATCAATGGTAAAGAAATCTTGCCTTTTTTTGCTATTGCACGACATATCAATAGAAAATGCCTTTCAAAACAAACAAAAATATGATGCGACGATCATGTAAGATGTGAAAAGTTGGACGGATTCCAGAAAAATAAGTTTTTTAAAATACATTTTTTAAAAAAATGTATGTTTTAATAAGGGGGTCATATTGTGGACTGATTCCATGAATAGGAATTGGCTAAAAATTGGAGTAGTTCTGAATTAGAAAAATATGTGAACGAAAGGCAATTGTAAAGGCACTGCAGCCTAGAGAGTTGTACACATGATGAAATGTAATGTGGGCTTACCTGACCCATTTGGAGTGTATGTTAGTGCTGGGTCTGTTCACACCGGGACAGTGAGTGGGGTTGCCAGCCTTGCAGATGCAATCAGCCCTATTCCCCAGACATCAGGAACTTCTCTGGAGTGGCAGAGTCTTATCACAGAAGGCAGCCACCATTTCACTGAAACAAAAGTTCACAGCATTGGATTCTTTTTTCCTTTACTATTTATATGCTCAGTACTCTCAGTAATATCTAATGCTTCTTTTTATTAATAGTTACAAGCTTGTTGGTCCAGTGGGATTTGGGTGGGGGTGGCGGGGGAGATACCTTCAAATATGGATCAATAGAACCGAAATAATACTGCATGTTCTATAACCACAAGCAAATCAAATGATCCTATAATGATTCCAGTTAGTCATAACTACATTAGCAGTGCTAACTTCATTTTAGAAATGGTGACTTCTGTGGTTTTTCTAGCATTTGTCTCTAACAAATGATGAAATAATTACTCATGGCCCTCTCTGGCATTGTCTTTCATTTTTCACAGTGAAATTAGACCCCTTTACTTCACCATCATGCCACTACAAATCAAGAAGAAAAAAAAAATAGCAAGACTATCCACACCAGTAGACAGTGTGCTTCTCTACGTATAAATGATGTAAATGTTGGTAATAATTGCCATGGAGTTTTCCAGAAGATTGGCACAGACAGTTTTCATCTTGTCCAAAAAGTGCTGGTGGCCTTTTGTGATGTTACAACCCTCTGGGGGCTTAGGAGGATGTCAATGCAACTTTGTAGCAGCTTTAAATTTCAAAAACAATTCAGAAGTCTGAAGGGCACACTTAGCTGCCTCTCAGCCCCATTTAGTCAAACCCCAGCGACCTTTGCCCCTGGTTGCCAAGGGCTTTGCAACATGAAGCAGGGAAAAAGGATCTGTCTGTTTAGTGGATACTGTGTATCCTTTAATAGACCAGGTAACAGTTGGTGTTAGTTTAGACTATTGTTTTGTACTGTACTTTCTTGGGTGGCAGAGGAAAGAAAAGTAAAACATTAAAAAAAAAAAAAACACTGCGTTCTTTAAATTCTGTATTATTAGCAACCTCTGTTGTATATAGTGTTTGATAATAAAGTATTAATTTGATTCTTATGTCTTTTGTAAGTGAGAACAATAGTCTTTCAGGATATAAAACATGCATTGAGGCTGTGATACATCCAATGTATACTTGCTTGAGAAGAGTCACAAATGGCCAAGACACTGCTCCATACAGGACTCATATGTGGTCATCGTCCTCCCAATCTTAAGACTCCACCATCTTGGGACCTGGAACAACATGACTTTTGATCAATATTTTGTCCTCAATGTTTTCAAGGTCTGATGTTGGAGCCCTATGGTGTCCCCTGCCCCTCCGCAATCCTCAGCATGTTGGTTTGAAAAAGCTTAGGGAATTTAGAAATGGTTCTGTACTTAGGTTTGGTTTTCTCTTTGTGGTGGTTTTCACACACAGTTTCATTTTCTCCCAGGAAGTCTTGCCAGTATCACGCAGCCCACACATGGGAAAGACTGCAAACTGTCCACTGAGGAAGGTTAAATGGGGGCTGTTTCTGTGTCAGTGTGAAAGGAAGAGTCACACAGTACCTGCGGATTTCCAGGGACTCTTTTTCTCTGGTGCCTTAGCAACGGCAGCAGCCATTTTTATTAGTTTCCCCCAAATTAGAAAAACAGTTTAAACTCCTTTCTTCCATTCATTGTTCCACAGAGCTGTGGTCACTAGATTTGCTTTTGAAAACCACCTCCGCCAACACCCCGTTTGCCTACAACCCCTCTTTATTTCTTATGTTTATTTTTTTTGTCTCTAGCCTTCCTCCCACATTCTGTTTTCCCTCAGAACCGTGAATGGACAGGTCTGTCTCTGGTTTGGCATCACTGAGTTTTTCCCATGCATTTGCCCCAGAGCTGCTCGGATGTGAGACAAATCTCCCTACAATGGGCTTGCTCCCATTGTCTGTACAGTTTAATAGATGCTGGCATGTTGGAGGTTACCCATGAGTCAAAATCCGCTCTTCATGCTTACTCCTGACACCCCATTGAAGCCACTCATTGTGTGTGCGTCTGGGTGTGAAGTCCAGCTCCGTGTGGTCCTGTGCTTGTACTGCCCTGCTTTGCAGTTCCTTTGCACTTACTCATCGAGTGCCGTTTTGAAATGCTGACATTATATAAACGTAAAAGAAAATGTAAAAAAAAAATTTAAAAAAAACCCACACACAAACAAACCCATACGATCTGTATTTGTATATACACGTGTCCGTATAAGTATACCTAAATAAAAATTAAAGATTTTCATCATTTTAATTGCAGCCCTTCTTCTACTTCTTTGTTCCTTGAATGACGCCTTTATTTCAGGGGCTACTTGTACTCTGCTGATTTTTAAAAATCTTTGTGGACAGAAAAAATAGAACATGCACAAGAGAAGGCCTGAGAAGCTCAAAGAATGCAGGGTTAAAACGGCCAAGCATCTAGGCACATTCCAGTTATTCTGATGAGAAAATGGTGAGATTTCAGCCTTGTCTCTGTATTTGAGCCTTAAAATAGGCGCTATGACAAGCCCTGCATCCTAAAATGACTATTAAATACGAGAGCTAAATACAAATTATGTTCTTTTACTTTACACGTATTTTTTCAACCCATCAGGAAAGAGACAAACATTTTTGCAGCAGACATCTTAAACTTCAGAAAGAAATAATGATGGTAATAATAATAATCACTTCAATACAACCCCAAACCTCAATCCTTACTATCAAGGAAGAATGAACTTAACCACTGTGTGACCTTGGGCAAGTCACACAATATTTTTGAGACATAGTTTCTTTATCAGTAAATAAGAGGGTTGCATAAGTGATTTATTTTCTGAATTTTGCCCTTGCTGGGTACTGTCAAGCCCATTTTGAATCTGAGTGATGTGAGTTTTTGTCTCTGATGATGACATCGCTATAAGCACAATTTGAAAATTTCATCTGTAGAGGGAAAAAGCCTCAAATATCTGACATAACAGACACCTAATGCATTTCAAGACTTGGCTTTAATTATACCATGTTAACATTAAACTCATTGAAAGCTTTTTATTATACTTAATTATTTGACAGGGCACTAAACACTAATTATAACTTACTGTAACCTTTTTTTACTAATGAAGAATGACAGCTTTATAGAATGAGGAACAACTCACATTTAAAAAAAAAAAAAAGATGTACTGGACCATCTATGTGATAGTTTCAAACCAGAACAGCATTACGTTGTCATCGTCATCACCATTGTCATCAAAAGCATTTAAGTGATCATGACATTGTGCTCAGTGCTGTGCAGAATAAGTTAATGTTTATAATCTGTACTTTCAAAGTTTACAACAAGACAGACATTATGTGTAAGCATAATATAGTAATGATTCCTAGAGAAAATATAAAATTCAAGCATTTATATTATGCCTAATACAAGGGGAGACAGGTTTTTTTTATTATTTTTTTTAAAGAGGATGGAAAAAGAAGTTGGGGGTTTTAAGATTAAGAAGCTAAGAATTAAAGAAAATCATGTTTACAAATAGTCAAAATGAGGTTAGGAGCTGCTTATAAAGTAGAAAAACAGTTAATAACCACTGTAGGCTGTAAGAGAATAGTGAAGTGCTTAGAAGAAAATTATTTATAATAGCT
This sequence comes from Pteropus medius, assembly GCF_902729225.1. Classification (NCBI taxonomy): domain Eukaryota; kingdom Metazoa; phylum Chordata; class Mammalia; order Chiroptera; family Pteropodidae; genus Pteropus; species Pteropus medius. Next base: position 3,936,900 of record NW_024352785.1, on the reverse strand, counting down.
ATGAAAGTAACTAGAAATGAGTAAACCCAAGACAACATCGAGTGCCATTGAGTCAAAGTATAAAGATACTGGTCCAGGGACATTACCATAGTGCCCTAAAGAGGTTGGAGAATTGCTGAGAAGATGAGAATTTCAAATTCTGCCTGAAGAAATAATCAAATGGCTGCCCGTGAAGCCGAGACTGCATCTACACCAAACTGCACGAGACGTCCAGGATCTCGCCAAGGCGAAGGCTACCCAACACAGATTAGAAAAAAGGGATAAGATTGAAAATATGCAAAATTGGGAACTGATAATTCGTAAGTGATTGCGAGTCCCTGATTAAAAGGCCAGTTCCCAATAAGTAGTGGCACCAGTGTCGCACACTCTAATGAGAAAGCAGGCCAGACCAGAGATGGGACTGTAAACTATGTTGCATGAAACTACACTTAATCTGCTTGATAACAAAGTATTTGCAATACTTGACTCATCTAATGTGCTTTATAAAAACCACAGAGGAAATTTTGGTGAATAGAATACATATGTATTTGAATCTTTTGTCTCTGTGAAAATGATTAGAATCTTTGATCTCATTATAGGAATGTATATAATCCAGGTATCATAAAAAAATTCAAGAAAATTCTGATGAATTGCTCATTGACCATTCTAACAATTTCCTAGGAATTGTTTCAAAGCTTAGTTTCATGTTGTGCAGAGAACATAAGCATCCTTCAGGAAAGCATCGGCAAAATACTGTAAAAAGCATTATTATTTTGCATGGTCCCTCTGAAAAACAAGTTCTTCTGAAATGATTATAATCAGGCCAATATTCTCCATCAGTTTTTAGTTTGATACATTTCACTACATTAGTGAAGTAGTTCAGTGGTTTAATACATATGTGTGCCTATTTTGAAAATTAAGTTGTAATTGCTGATGAACCCCGTGAGCAGTAAATTTGCAATAATTGCATGGCTTTTTAAAAAATATAAATGAATTCATAAGATTAAAAAAAAAAGATGGGAATTGCATTGCCCAAGGAATTGGTCTTAGGGCATCGCTAAGGGTTCATTTGCTTGGGGGAGAGGGAGGAGAAGGTGATTAGCCAAACCACTGTAAAAAAAATAGAAAAAGAATTGCATCTAAGTGAAAACAGAGGCCTTGTTGTGCAAATGCAGCTTCCATGCAAGTCCCCTCCCTCCCTTCCCCTTTCCCAAAAGAATGCAGCTTCTAAGCCCTTCCTGTATAGAATTTTTGGAGCCACCCCTTTATAGCAGGAAGCAGAACAAAAACTAAAGGCCATATGTTCAGCATACCCCAACATAGTGACCCTTTCAGCAATTTTCATCAAAGAATGTCACCTGTCTTCCCAAGAACCTCAATATACGCTGAGTAAAAAGTATCATTACTTTTAATTAAAACCACCGCTGCTTCCATTCTAAGTGTCCCATGACTTTTGCTGTCTTACTCCCAGCAATGGCATTGTGTAGGCTCCACCCTGAAGGAAGGTCAGTAAGACAATGACACCACTTCAGATAAAAATAACTCTCAGTCCCTTTTCTTACGGTCTGCTTTTTGACTTGGTTTACTTCCCAAATGTGCAGTTTTTCTGAACATTAATTTAAAAAAAAAAAAAAACGTTTTAGCAGTATAACTCATAACATTCTGGAATGAGGATGCTAACAACAGAGGTACGGTAGGGACATGGGAGGACCCAACAATTGAGGTAAAAGCACTACCTGCTGATGCTATCAGTCAGAGTTAATTCAGAAAAATTCGATCTAGTGGGTGGTTCTCTGAGTCAATAACATGCTTTGAAATATCCTGGATTTTCGTCATGATTATTCAAGCAAGAACTTCATGTCACTTGGTAACACATGGATGCTTGTCAGTCTTGACAAGAACACAAAGAGAAAGACAAAAAAAAAAATCTCAGAGATTACAATGGAAAAATAGAACAAAATATTTTTGCATGCTGTTTTGTTCACAAGTGCCAGGTGTTCCCTCAAACTACACATTATCATTTGAAATGCAGGTAGCCAAAATCATTTTCTTTCCTTCACAGCCACGAAAGAAGACACTAAAATAAGAGAAAGAACATGTTTCTTCTTACACACACCTTAAAAAATGCATTTTATCAACACCCTAGTATCCTCTCCTTTTTGTGTTCAGAGCTTGTTCTTTTGGACCAAAAAACAAAATCAAAGAACGATCGGTGTAACACGGAGTGTGGAACACGTAACTCCTCTGAAATTTGTGCTTTGCTTTACTAGATCTAGACACATTTTCTGCAGTAGACAGAACAAGAAGATCTGTGTCTTTTTAAATCTCTTCCTAAAGACAGTGTGCCAGCCAGAAAGCTAACTCCATTTATTTCTCCTGCAGGGAGCCAGTGTGCTGCTTCTCCCAGAAGATGCAGGTACTTAAAATAGTAATAGGCTTTGTGGTTTATTGAGAGTGTTTCATCCCAAGATCTTACAGGCATAAAGAATAAAACATAAACTAATGGCTCTTTCCAACAAGCTTGGGAAGAATTAAACGGAAAGAAGGATTGTCATCATTCTTCCCTGGAGAAGGAGAGAAGAAAGCAACTGAACTCAGGTAGCCTAGGGAAAGAACCAGAGCCGAGTTGATCCAAGATTTGGACAGAGGCCCCCGTTCTGTTACTGTTCATTCCTAAGAACTTAAGAACTCTGGCTGAAGGGAAACGAATGAAGTGTTTATCCCTTCTTTAAGAAGTTTTGAATGCAGTGTAACTGAGAGAGGGGCACTAGGCAAAGTCCCAAATTCTCCGTGTTTATGAGTCAATGGTTTTATTATAAAAGTGGATTTTTCAGATGTAATTTAAATTCTATAATTTCTCAAGATATCCCCAGTTTATATGCATATTCAAATTTGTCTAGAAATTAGGAAGAATTTAAGAGAAAAATAATCTGTATTGTCACTTCTTTTCAGTAGTTTTCCCCTGGCCCACATATGCACATTCACATTCTTTTACATTTTTTCTAATTTTATATATTCACAGCACCTTTTTTCTTGGCATTGTTTATGCTGAGTGATATGACACTAGACAGGACACTGAGGGTCACTTTAGATACATTTAAACATCAGTCCGATAACATCTAAAACCATAGGGCAAAAACGTAGCGGTTAAAAGAAATCCTGCTGGGGGATAGCCAGCCAGGCACTGTGGCGTTCACAGATCTGACCACAGTATAGAGAATTTTCCAGAGTACTAGATGTAAACAGAAAACTGTTTATACTCGCAGGAAGCATCACTTGGTATTTAGGTGTCCTTGGTGTCTTTTCCTCAGCTCACCTGACTTTCCCACTGACAGAGTTCCATTACACCAATGTTTGGTCCCCAAACTTTCTCAATTGGTCTAGTTAGTTAAGTATGAGTGCGGACTCTGAGCACTGGAGGGCTAGGATCTGTGCCTCTAAAAGCCTGACCAGTCTAGGCACAAGGATCCGCAGAGATGACAAAAATTCATGTTGGTTTGAGACTTCCTTAAATTTCCTCTTTAGGTTAACCTTAGTCTGGATTGTACACTGATGCAAATCATAAACCTTCAATTTACATCTACTTCAGATTCCAAGGTTACCACGCATTAGAGTGCCCTGCATTCTGTGTGGGTCTTGCCCTTCTCTGGTCCCCGTCAGTATTCAACAAAGCAAGTTAATCTCCTCAGTAAGCGACAGCTCTGCCCCTTGTAATTGGCATGGAATCAATTTTTTAACTTGATTTGAGAAGTGAGGAGAGTATCAAGAATTCAGTACTAGCTAGAAGATTCATTAGCAAGCTGAATCAGTTATAGCTGGAATGTGTTTGGCTGTCCTCATCTCTTAGTTCTGCTTTTCTTCCTTTTATTATCGATCCTGCCCACAAGACTTATTCTCTACTCTGTCTACTGAGGACACCAGGCTCCTTTGCTAAGTTGTTCACAGCAGGCTCACACGACCTGCTGCTCGGGTCCAGAGTTTGACAGCTCCATAGAGAGGAAGAAGAAAAAGTGGGTGAGCACTATATCCACAGAAATTTACCAAAGCTTTCCAAAATGCTATGTCGAAGCACAGAGACAGTGGAGAAGGAAACGAAGGTAACTGTCCTCAGGAAACCTAGTTATTGTATGCAGCAGGTATATACAGTATTTTAGAAGCAAGTTGCGGAAATTTTTCCTTTCAAGCGATATGAGAACCAAGAACCTACCTCAAAAGAATTATTATTATTATTTTTTTTTTGGTGAGAGATTTGCAAAAGGAAAGATTGATTTTTCCAATCAGCACAATAGTTCCTTCGTTGCTAAACCCTTTCTCTGCCCTGATCAAGTGGATGTACAGGCAGGAAAACTGAATGATGGCTATGTGATGGGAGGCACGCCCAGCCAGGAAGAGGCCTTTGTGCAGTGTAATTTTGTACTTGGTACTACATCACCGCGTTGCCCACTGTGGTCACAGAATCTTGATGCAATTGTCATCTGGAGACAATCCCATTGGGAAATCTACTGGAGCCTAGTCAAGTAATAGTCATGTCATATGCCTGCAATCCCTATATAGGGGGCTGGCCTATGTATGCTTCCTGTCCCAACCCAATATTTGTGACATCTGTCCATGGCCTTTAGGAGCACACAGTTTAGTGGAAGTGTTCATAGTGTGAGGAGAGATCTCCAGCCTTCCCTCTAAAGAAATAAGCCCAGATCCCCTTGAAATTGGAATACAAATTTATATTCTTCAGAATGACTTTTCTTGTGGATGCTAGAGGGGGCTTAATCTATAGTCTCCATGGTGAGTGACTCCAGGGTACTAAAGAGAATAGCTAGAATCGCAGTAAGTTTCTCATCTTAAAATGAGGTTTAACCTTATGGACTGCATGTTTGTGTCCCTCCAAAATTCATGTCAAAACTGTAATCTCCAATGTGATGATGTTTGGAGATAGGGCCTCTACGAGGTTATTAGGTCATGAGGGTGGGGTGTGCTTCTCTGCTCTCTACCATGTGAGGATACAGAAAGAAGACTGTCTGCAAATGAAGAAGAAGGCCATTACCAGAACCAGGACATGCTGACACCTTAATCTCAGATTTCCCAGCCTCCAGAACTGTGAAAATTTTCCATTGTTTAAGCCACCCAGTTATGGTATTTGTGATAATGGCCAGTATTCATAGAAAATTGACTTGTTGACTCTATCATGATAGCCTGATTCTTAAAATTTAAAAAAAAAAAAAAATCTGGAAAGGATAGAGAGAAAGTGAGATATGTCATGTTTTAGAATCCAGGACCCTCTGTAACTCCCTACTATTGGCAAGTTAACAATATCAAATCACATACAGGCTCCAAGTTACTTCACTTCCCCCAAAACTAGCCTCAAGAAAGAAGAAAATAAAGATTCATTTATTCATTTAGCTATAATTTATGCAGCACCCACTATAGGCCAGAACCTGTGCTAAGCACTATGGATATTTTTAAATAGGAGACTGGCTTTACTCAGGTAAAGCTTCCAGTCATTATGGGGTTATACATATCAGTCATGGAGCTTGTCATAGCCACAATCCCTTCTAAGGAAAAGGGGGCAGTCAGCTGTTACATAGTACACCACATCATCACACCCCTGGGTCATCTAACTTGGAAGGGGAACCTGACTCAGAGGCAGTCAATTCACAGTCAGTGTCTTATATGTGTTCTGGCAAGGAAAAAACATCTCTGCCCTTACTTGCTATTTAGTAATTACCCAGGACAGTTAGTAAATCCTTCTTGAGATGTCAAGTAAATAGAATGAGTCAAAAAAAGACGGGGATAAAAAAAAAAGGAGCAGATACACAGACGACATCTTAGTTGCATTTCTTCTAGCAAAGCCCTAACTTTTGCCTGCTCAGTTCCATAGAGCTGTTTCCTTAAACCCAGAATCACTTTCTAGTTCTAGTCACTGTAATGTCTGGTCATTACCTGGCTTCTTTTTTGAGGTTTTCATGAGATTCTGACTCTATGATTAGCATAGGCATCCTTAAAATAAGTCCTCATTATTTGAGTTAGACTGAATCACAATTCCTTACAAGCAAAATAGTCTATTAAACAAATATGAGAGGACAGGAGGGCTATGAAGAAAGTGCAATGGAAGCACAGAGGGAGTAATTAACACTGCTGAAATTTTTTTAAAAATGATTTTGAATTTCAGTGTTACAGTACTGAAGAAATTTGCCATATTTCAAAGGTCACTACATCTAAATTGACACAATGAATTAGATTAAATGATACCTGATTTTCTTGAAGATTCAGATTTTTTTTTTTTTTTGATGGGGTCAAATATAAAATAGTGAAAGAGCCCCTTCTCCTTGTTGATATCCCATATCAGTTGGCACAGGGAAGAGTTACAAGTGTAAGACTTTAATTAGAAGTTTTTGAGATGGGCCAACAAACAATGAGACAAATGCTAACCACCACCACAAATGAGCTCAAGAATCAATAGTGGAAAAAAAATGACCCACTATAATTCCACAGGAGCAGACCAGGGACAACCTTCCTTAATTTGGTCCTCTGTTTGAGAATCTGGAGCGCTCTCCCATTAACATGTGACACTTCCTAACAAAATGATGTACAGTAGCAGCCAGTCTAACACTTGGATTGGTGGTAACTCATTTCTACTTGGCATAAGTTCCTTGGGGAAAGCAGAACTTGCTGAGCAGTCTTGAATGTTACCAATATTTTCTACCACCTATTAGCCATATGTAAGGGAGGCATCTCATTATCAAATATAAATGCTCAGGAATGCCATGGAAGCATCCTAAGTAAGTGCAGGCAAAGGCCACAAAACATATTGGTATATTTTCTCTATGTAAGCTCATGCCATTTAAAAATTTCTTTTCAGTAGTGAGAATTCTTAAGCTGAAAAGACAGAAATGTTTCAAGGCATGAATCTGTGGTACAAAACAAGACAAAAAATGCCCCACTGGTTTAAATCTGTGTGTTCTGATGGGAGGGGGTGGCAGTGGGGAAGCACATGATTCCAGTTTTACTTGGAGGCTGCAGAAGTTTGCTGGGTTCTCTTTTACTCCACTGAAAAGCTCTCAATACTGATGGAGAGTGTACAGTTTAGATAAACTGGATTAAAGAAGAGAGAGATGGATAACTCTTTCTTAGACACTAAAAATGGGATAGCTGTCTGCTATAATAAGTCCAAGAAAAGGGCCATGCTTATCTCAACTCCAACCTGACGTCAGTAATTACACAGAACTTGAGAAGTCCCTGTTAACCAAAGCAGGGGGTTTATCTGGCCTTTGTAGGCTCCTGGATAAATCCATTAGCAATGCAGCCTCCAGATTCCCATAGTACAGTGTTTACCCTTATCTTCTGCTTGACACAAAAGCATAGTCAAGACAAAGCCAAGGAATGGGTGGCTCTTTACTACAAGTGAATGCCTCCTCTGCTTATCTCTTTTAATTATTATTTATATTCTGCTTTTGTTTTCAGGTTAAAATCAAATAAAGTAGGAAAGCCACCCAGCATTTCCTGGGCTCTGGTTTCATTAACCAGATTTTCTTAAAACTCTGGTACTTCAGAGAAGTTTTGCCAAGTGGCTAATGAAATGCACACAATTGCAAAGTGTTATGAATATTTATGATGGTTTAATGATGGGATTTTTTTCATCCATGAATAATAAAGATTCTAACAAGAACAGATAACGAGATGGGGACAAAACAGTGAAGTGGTTAATATAAGAACTGCTCTTTGAGGGGACCCCACTGAGAACAGCAGGAGCTGAGGGCCTCTTCTCTCTCTCTACCAGAACCAAGTGCAAAGCAGGGCACAGGGGTTAGCCTATTTCCCACCTCTTTTAATAGATATTTTCAGCTAAAATAGGCATTTTATCCCTACTTTGTGCCTAAGCTCATGGTCTCCTTTAGAGGTAAAGGAAGCTCAGAGTGACAGGCATCCTTGTAAAGTGACCTTCCACTTCTAAGGAGAGTATTTATTTCAGCCTTGGGTCACCAGCATAACTTGCTACTTTGTCTTTTCTGAGCCATTTACTTATTAAAAAGCATTTGATGAAGGCTAAGGTTGCCAGACCCTTGCTCCAGAAGCTGCTGACAATCTCACTACCAACCACTTCAGTTTGGGGAAGGCCTTCTGAAAGGTAAACGTTAAAGTTGTTATCTCCACCAATATTTCATGTAACAAAGGCAAATAATTCTCTATGTGACCCTGCCAGGATCTGGCATGTAGGGACACTCTATGTCCCAGTTCCTAGTCTTGCACAGTCTGTCCTGGGAGCATACTGCCCTTTCACACAAAAGCCCTGGAAGACTCAAAGAACAGACACAACATAATGGGGAGTTAGGTCTAGGAGTTATGGGTTAGCTGTAACCTTTGGCTTAGGTGATATACTCATGTGAAACAAACTTTCCCTGATCTCCCAATACTATCCATTCATTCAGAAATATTTACTGAGCATTATTATTATTCATTCAGTAAATATTTACTGAGCACCTACTGTGTGCCACAAAATGTTCTAAACATATATAATACTTCTATGAAAAAGAGAAACAATGATCTGCTCTCAAGAATCTTACAAACCGGCAGGTAGAGAAAGAATATAAAAAAATAAACTAAACGAGTAAATGGTGGATCCTTGGTAAAGTGATTCAGGCAACAAAGATTTAGGACTTAATTTATTCTGATAATAGACTTGCTTGATCTATAAATATAAAAATTCCAGAAAAGTTGTGTGAAAAACAAATGCTATTTTTAAAGCCCTTGAGGAACATGTATTGTGAGTGTGTGTGCCTTTAACAGAATCACATGATGAATCCCTTCCTTAAGTCATGACCATATCCTGCTTTATCTCCTTTGGAAATCTGAATTTCCATATACTAAGTCTGGTATACACAAATATAAATGTCCACTCTTCACGAACTATCCTTAGGATTGGAAATGTTTACTATTAAACCATAATATTGCCTAGTATTTGGTTAACCCCCTGTGTTTAAGTGTACAACCATGCTCTGAAATCTACTGATGCAAATTTATGAGAAAAAATGTTCATCTGGAAACTCATTTAAAAAATAAATTAGGTGCAGAGAAAGAATGTTCATAGTCCTCTATGGTTCCTTTACTTGCTCTCAATCTCTGTATTCCTCACCAGTGTTCTCACACAGTCCAACATCCCTGCCTGCCAATTTTATTAAAGCCTGCTGTGCGGGAATTTCCTTTCTCTGCTTTACTAGCTACCAAGACAACCCCGTCAACGTGATTTTTCACACATTTTCTTTTCCTGTGTTCTGCATCTCAGTGAAATTTCATCTCCCTGACTCACCGTTAAGTGTTCCTCATCTGAAATCACACTCACTCATAATCTCAAATAAAGTGCAAAAAGAAGTTACAAAAGGAGAAAGACAGAACAAAGTCCTTCTCCTTCTAATTACATAGACATTAAGTAAAAGCTACACAAGAATTGCCCAGTCAGCCAATACTGAGTACCAACATCCATGGAATAGATTGGTCTTGGCACACAACACACCACATTCCACTGCACCTCTCCCTTAATGGAGCACATATGTCTGTTTGGATATTAAAATCCGAGGAAATGATGATAGGTGTTTCATAGAGAAGAATAATTGGAAACTGGATTCTCACAGGGTAGACCATGGACTGCCACCCCAGGGAATTAGAAACAGAGCTAGAAGAGGGAAAGCTAGAAGGGAAGGAGGCAGAAGAGCAGATGAAGAGGAAGGGAGGCCTAATGGAAAGGAGACTAAGAAGTGGTCTTGGAAGGAAAGTCTCTGCTCATGCCACCTCTGTAGCAAAAAACTCAAAAGTCTTGTAGAGGAGATAAGCAGCCTTCTATTTCTTTAATCATACAAAACAAAAAGCTTAATCACCCTCAAAAGCTGAAATCTAGGTAGGTACATTCTAATTATCACATACATAATTCCAGAGGACCAGGAGCCCCAGCAATACGCTTGTGCACCATGTCCTGTAATAATAGCTCACAGGACAAAAAAAAGTCATCACGAGTGTTAAGATAAAGAGCAGGATTCCAGGCCTGACTTTTGCTTCTGACTAGTACACCATGGTTACAGTTGGCCAGTTGGAGGTCCTTGCATTGTGTCAACAACTGTGTGTAACACTTAGCTGGACATGATTTCTACTATCAAGGACTTGATGTCTAAATCCGCAGATAAAACATCCATGACAGAGACTTGGGGAAACTGGCCAATTGAAATGGGCAGTGTGGTTATGTGCAGTCAGAAGTCAGGTGGAAGAAAGACTTCCAGCTTTCTTGCTCCTTTTATTTTCGTTTACAAAGGAAGAGTGGGAAATAATGTGTGGGATGAGAGGAGGGATTAAAAGAATTGAAAACCTAAAGCAATAATGATTTGTAGAGAAATGTTAGTATTGGTCTATGTTATCTATTTCCAGTTGACAAGCATTTAATGAAGATAATTAATTCCTAATGGTGGCCTAATTCCTACATGGCACAGGATTATTAAGGTCATATGAAAAACAGACATGGACCAAAACCCTACGTAGAAAAAATTAACACAGTTTTAAAGGGAAAGGTAATTAAATAAAACAGTACCATGTAGTACCATAATGGCTAACTGTGGTTCCTTTGATCCCAAGCATGTGCTTTGAGATCTTAAAAGATGGCCAAGTCTGAAATAAAGCTATCTGATGGAATCTACAGAAATCACATGAGACAGGCTCAGAGTGACAAAAGGGTTGTACTAATTTAAGAGGGTATCTTAGTTGTATCTGAACTTGCCTTCTTCCTAAAAATCAAGAGTGTGGTGTGGGTTTTTCTTAGCTTCTTGGTATAATTTGAGACATCACTGGCTTTGGAATCAGAGAAAATGAGTTTGGATCCTGTCTAGGCCATTTACTTACAGGAAAAAAATTCCTCCTCCTCCTCTTCACTCCTGAAGGACTAAAAAGGACCCCTTCCTTAGATGTAGTTATTGGAAGAGTTATATAAGATATTGTATGTCAAGTAACAAGCATAGTGATTGGCTCGTGGTAAATGTTCAATAATAATTGTTAACAAGAACATCTGAAATAATACATTGGAAATATTTGAACATAGTAACTTCCTCCTCCTAGTTTGTCTTTTAGTGCTTATTTTGTTTTCTCTTCTCTACCTTTCTGTTTCTTTAGTCTAAGCTCCACATGTATAGCTTTCCCGAATTCTACCCTGATCCCTAGTGCTTGTCATATTCCCCAAGAATGGAGGAAATGATGAAAATGTTCTTATCTGACAGAATCTGGAAGGCTCTACAAATAATACACCTGATATGACAGCTTTATAAAAAGAAACACATCAGAATTTGTCCCTCCAAATTAGTCTCTTGCTTCTGAATGGTCCTCTGGAGGCCATACATATACTCCCAATGTTACTACCTTTGTTTTAAAAACTTTTTAAAACACTCCCCTTTTGTAATTGCTTTAAAAATCTTTTCAGTGGCCTGCTGATAATCTATTTTTGTACTTTGAAGGTACGTTTAATTTTGAGAAATAGCCAAAAGTCCTTAAAAGCAAAACTGATAGTACAGAGGGTAGTCTATCTGGTAGTACTGTTTCTAAGCACAAATGAGATGTAATTTATAAAGCATCAGTATATTTTCTTCTATGAATTTTAAGCATTTCCAAGGGAAAGTCTAAAGACATTTTGACTAAATTCAGAGTTTCTAGAATCAATCAGGTTTTCTAAAGTTATTCCTTTGAAGGACATCTATTTTGGCTGTTTAATTCCCTTTGTGTTTGTTTACACACACACACACACACACACACACACACACACACACACACACACACACACACAGTCTTCAGTCATCACCTCATAGTCAATCCGGATAGATCCAGAGAGGTTAAAATTTCTCACATCTATAATATACCAAGTAATGAAAAATGTAGGGGAAATTTAGCAATTAGTAGTGTTTATTATGGAGTGGATCAGACTTATTTTCATCAGTTCGAGATGTGCCTTTTACATGTTATGTGAAAGGAGACTAATGGAAACATCTTGGTCTAGAAACTAGTTAATAAAATTTGCAAAGTATGTGAAACATGGAACAAAACTAACTTATATTCCTTGGCATCTTATAACCAGTATTTTTTGGCACTACAATGAAAATCTATAATCATGGTCATCCCACAGTTGTACAGGATAGCATACTTTATAAATCATCAAAAAAAAAATGATGTAAGTTCTTGTTGAAGATGACACCTTAAGAGGATTCTGAACTCACTTCCTCCCACGGACACATCGAATCTACAGCTATATATGGAATATTTTTGTCTAGAATAAAAAAATACTTACGTGAGTGACTCTTACACCTCAGACAAATGAGAAAAATCTCACAATGAAGTAGGTAGGAGAGGTTGAGACATAATTTAGCCATAAATCCCATCCCCAGCTCTGTGACCCACAGAAGGAACTCAAAACCCCAAACTTCTTTCTTAGGAGTAAAGGCTTTGAAGCTCACCAACTTTTAAGACCCATACCTGAACAACGGGCCCCCATCTAGATTTTTAAGTCAATGAGTTTGTATTCATGTTACGCAAAAGGGTGTAGCAGAGACACAGGGGAACTATGGATACTTTACTAAGACTTTCCTTTGGAGACATAGCAGCTCTGCCTAATACTTGGAAACAAACACAGGGAGGCAGCCAAAATGGGGAGGCCAAAAAACATCTCAAATGAAAGAACAAAACAAAGCTCCAGGAAAAGAGCTCAACAAAATGGAGACAAGCAGTCTACCAGATGTGGAGTTCAAAAACTGGTTATAAGGATGCTTAATGATCTCAGTGAGAACTTGAACAAAAAAGATAAGAAATATGTAAATGGAGATAAAAAACAAAAAAGAACCAGTAAAAAATAAAGAATGCAATAACTAAAATGAAGAATATGGGAATCAACAGTAGATTGGATAAAGCAAAGAAATTAGCGATTTGAAAGATAAGGTAACATAAAATACCAATCAGAACAGCAAAAAGAAAAAAGAATTTTTTTTAAAAAAAGGATAGTTTAAGGGGCCTCTAGGACAACATCCAACATAACAACATTTGCATCACAGAGGTTTAAGAAGAAGAAAGAGAGTAAGAAATTGAAAACCTATTTGAAGAAATAATGATAGAAAACTTCCCTAACCTGTCAAAGGAAGTAGAAATACAAGCCCGGGAAGTACACAGAGTCCCAAACAAGATGAAACCAAAGAGGTCCACACCAAGACACATTATCAGTAAAATGCCAAAGATTAAAGACAAAGAGAATCTTAAAAATAGCAAGAGAAAAGCAGTTAGTTGCCTACAAGGGCGCTCCCATAAGACTGGTAGTGATTTCTCAACAGAAATTTTGCAGGCCAGAAGGGACTGGCATGAAATATTCAAAGTGATGAAAAGTAAGGACCTACAACCAAGATTACTCTTCCCAGCAAAGCTACCATTCAGAATCAAAGGACAGATAAAGAGCTTCCCAGAGAAGAAAGAGCTAAAGGAGTTTATTACTCCCAAGCCAGTATTACAAAAAATGTTAAAGGGACTTCTTTAAGAAGAAAAAAAAAAAAGATTAAAAAATATGAATAAACTGGCAATGATTACATACTTATCAATAATTGCTTTAAATGTAAATGGATTAAGTGCTCCAGTAAAAAGACATAGGGTAACTGAATGGATAAGAAAATAAGAACCATATATATGCTGTCTACAAGAGAACAACTCCAGAGATAAAGACACACACAGACTGAAAGTAAAGGGATGGAAAAAGATATTTCATGAAAATCAAAGTGAATAAAAAGCTGGGGTAGTAGCACTTATAGCAGATAAAATAGACTTTAAAATAAAAGCTATAACAAGAGACAAAGAAATACATTTCATAATGATAAAGTAATCAATCCAACATTAGATGTCTGTTATCTCAGATACATGAGGCTTTTTCCCTATACAAATGAAATTTTCAAATTATATTTATAGCAATGTCATCATCAGAGACAAAAACATCACTCAGATGCAAAATGGGCTTGACAGTATGCAGCAAGGGCAAAATTCAGAAATTCAAACAAATCACTTATGCAACCCTCTTATTTACTGATAAAGAAACTAAGTCCCTTGCAAACATTTATGCACTCAATGTAGTAGCACTTAAATATATAAAGCAAATATTGACTGACATAAAGGGAGAGTTTAACAGTAAAAAGTCATAGTAAGGGAATTCAACACCTCATTGACATCAATGGATAGATCATTCAGACAGAAAATCAACAAAGAAACAGTGGTCTTAAATGACACATAAGACCAAATAAATTTATTTGATATTTTTAGAACATTTCTTTCTCAAAGCAGTAGAATATGCATTCTTTGAAAGTGCACCTTGACATTTTCCAGGATAGACCACATATTAGTCCACAAAACAAATCTCAGTAAATTTAAGAAGATTGAAATCATATCAAGCATCTTCTCTGATCACAATGGTGTAAACTAGAAATCAATTATAAGAAGAAAACTGAAAAACACACAAACACATAGAGGCTAAATATTATGCCACTAAACAATGAATGGGTTAAAATGAGATCAAGAAAGAAATCAAAATAGACCTTGAGACAAATGAAAATGAAATATAATGACCCAAAATCTATGAGATATAGCCAAAGCAGTTTTGAGAGGGAAATGCATAGCAATATAGGCCTACCTCAAGAAACAAGAAAATTTTCAAACTTCTAACCTGACACCTTAATGGAACTAGAAACAGAACCAAAAAAGCCCAAAGTTAGAAGGAAGGAAATAATAAAGATCAGAGTGTAAACAAACAAAATAGTCTAAAAAAAAAACAATATAAAGAATCAATGAAACCAAGAGCTGGTTCTTTAAAAAGATAAACAAATTTGACAAACATTTAATGAGACTCATCAAGAAAAAAAAAGAGAGGACTCAAAATCAGAAAGGAATGGAGAAGTGACAACTGACACCACTGAAATATAAAGGATTATAAGAAAATACTAAAAACAATCACATGCCAAAAAATTGGACAATCTGGAAAAAATGGATAAATTCCTAGAAACATGCAATCATCCAGGACTGAATCAAGAAGAAACAGAAAATCTAAACAGAGAGATAACTACTAACAAAATTGAATTGGTAATCAAAAATCTCCCCCAAAATAAAAGTCCTCAACCAGATGGCTTCACAGGTGAATTTCACCAAACGTTCAAAGAAAAATTAACAGCTATACTTGTCAAACTATTCCAAGAAATTGAAGAAGAGAGAAGGCTCCCAACCTCATTTACAAGGCCAGCATTATCCTGATTCCAAAACCAGACAAAAACATTACCAAAAAATATATATATATATTATATGTGTATATAATATATATACATATATTATATGTGTATATAATATATATAAATATATTACAAGCCAATAACTCTGATGAAAATAGATGCAAAAATTCTCTACAAAGTATTAGCAAATCAAATTCAGCAATATATTAAAAAGGCCATACACTATGATCACGTATGCTTTATTCCTGAGATATAAGGTTGGTTTGATATCTGCAAATCAATTTACATGATATATTATACTACATAAACAAAATAAATTACACAAATCATACAATTATATCATAGCTGTAGAAAAAGCATTTGACAAAATTCAGCCTCCATTTATGATAAAAATTCTCAGCAAAGTGGGAATAAAGAGATCATACCTCAACATAATACAGGCTGAGCCTTATTATGTCAACAAGCCTAGAGCTAATATACTCAATGGTGCAAGCTAGAAGCATTTTCCTTAAGATCAGGAACAAGACAAGAATGTCCACTTTTTCAGCCACTTTTATTCAACACAGAATTGGAAGTCCTAACCACAAGAATCAGACAAGAAAAAAAAAAGGCATCTACATGGGAAAGGAAGAAGCAAAATTGTTATTATTTGTAGATGAAAGGATACTACTCAGAGAGAACATGAAAGAGTTCACCAAAAAACTATTATAAAACTGGTAAATGAATTCAGTGAAGTAGCAAGATACAAAATTAATATTCAGAAATCAATAGTGTTTCTGTATACCAATAATGAACTGTCAGAAAGAGCAACTAAGAAAACAAGCCCATTTATAATTGCATCAAAAAAAAATCCTAAGAATAAATTTAACCATAGAGGTAAGAGACCTATAACTCAGAAAACTATAAGACTTTGAAGAATGAAATTGAAGAAGACACAAATAAATGAAAGCATACACCATGCTCATGGATAGGAAGAATTAACATTGTTAAAATGTCCATACTATCCAAAGCAATCTATATATTCAATGCAATCCCTATCAAAATATCAATGGCATTTTTCACAGAAGTAGAATAATCCTAAACCTCATATGAAACCATAAAACCCCAAATAGCCAAGTCAATTTTGGAAAAAAAAAAAAAAGAACAAAGTTGGAGGTTATCAAATTAACTGATATCAAACTATACAACAAGACTGTAGTAATCAAAACAGCATGGCACTGGCATTAAAACAAACACACAGAATAATGGAAGAGAATCAAGAGCCCAGAAATAAACCCATGCCTATATAGCCAATCTATGAGGAAGGAGGCAAGAATATACAATGGGATAGACAGTTCATTCAATAAATGATATTGGGGAAATTGGACAGATACATGCATGAAAATAAAATGACAACTTTATTATACCATATACAAGAAAAAACTCAAAATAGATTAAAGATTTAAATGTAAGACACCAAACCATAAAACTCCTAGAAGAAAACATAGGCAGCAAACTCTGACACTGCTCTTTACAATATTTCTTTGGACATGCCTCCTCAGGTGACAGCAAAAGCTAAAATAAACAAATGGGACTATAGCAAAATGAAAATCTTTTGCACAGTGTATGAAGCCATCAACAAAACAAAAAGACAACCTACTGAATGGGAGCAGATATTTGCAAAAGATATAACTGATAAGGGGTTAATATCCAAAATATATAAAGGACACATACCAAATCAACAACAGGAAAACGATCCGACTAAAAATTGAGCAGAGGATATGAATAGATATTTCTCCAAAAGAGACATACAGATAGCCAACAGTCATATGAAAAGATGTACATCATCACTAACCATCAGGGAAATATGATTCAAAACTACTATGAGGTACTACTTGTCAAAATGGCTACTATTGATAAATCAACAAATAACAACTGTTTGGTGAGAATGTGGAGAAAATGGAACCCTTTTACACTTTTGATGGGACTGTACACTGGTGTAGCCACTATGAAATACAGTACAGACATTCCCCGCAAAATTAAAAATAGAGCTGTCATACAACTCAGCAATACAACTTTTGGTTATTTATTTGAAGAAAAAAATTAATTTGAAAAAATATATGCACTCCAGTATTTAATGCAGCATTATTTACAATAGCCAAGATATGGAAGCAAACTATGTTTCCACCAATAGATGAATGTATAAAGAAGATGAAGTGTGTGTATGTATGTATGTATGTATATATATATTTATGTGTGTGTGTGTGTGTGTGTGTGTGTGTGTGTGTGTGTATATATATATATAAAATGGAATATTACTCAGCAATAAATAAAGAAATCTCGTTATTTGCAACAACATGCATGGACCTAGGGAGTATTATTCTAGTGAAATATCAGATAGATAAAGACGAATATTATATGATTTCACACATGTGGAATCTAAAACAAAACAAAACAGATGAACCAACAAAGCAAAACAGAAACTGACTCATAGATATGGAGAAGAAACTGATGGTTGCCAGAGGGGAGGGTGTTGGGTGGATAGGTGAAAAAGTTGAAGGGGAATAAGAGATACAAACTTCTAGCTATAAAACAAATAATTCATGGGAATATAATTATTCATAATATAAATAATATATAAATATAATATAAAATAAAAAAAGAGGGAATATGGTCAATATCATACTTTTGTGTGGTGACACATGGTTACTAGACTTATGGTGATCACACTGTAAGATATATAAATGTCAAATCACTACGCTGTACATGTAAAACTGTATGTCAAGTATACTTTAATAAAAAATGAGAAACTGAAGACTAAAAAAAACAAACCCCAACTTGTTACGTATAAGGGATCCCTCATAATACAATAAGCAAATTTAGAAGAAACTTTGCAGGCCAGAAGGAAGTGGCATGATATATTCAAAGTGCTGAAAGAGAAAAAGTTATTAACCTAGAATAATCTGCCTGGGAGAGTTATCCTTGAGAAATGAAAGTGAGATAGCTTTCCAGACAAGCAATGGCTAAAAAAGTTTATTGCCACTATATTGCCATTACGAGAAAAGTTAAAGGACTTCTTTAAGCAACAGAACAGTAATTATTAACAGGAAAACCTATAAAAGTATAAATTTTACTGGTAAAGGGAAATATATAGTAAAATTCAGAATAATCTAAAGTTGTAAAAGTTATAGGTTAATATCTTATAAAGCTAGTATGAAGGTTAAAAGACAATGTAGTAAAAATAAACTGGAAGTATAATAACTTGTAAAGAGACATGTAATGAAAGATGTAAATTGTTTTCAAATCACAAAGAGAGCAAAAGAAGATTAGAACAAAAAATATAACTGTAAAACAATTAATAAAATAGCAGTAAGTCGATACCTATGATTATTAATTTAAATGTAAGTGGACTAAATTCTCCAGTCAAAAGCCAGAGTAGTTGACTGAATTAAAAACAAACAAAAACAACCAAAAAAATAAGACCCATCTATGTGCTGCCTATAGATTTGCTTCAGATGTAAGGATATACACAGTCTGTAAATGAAGGGATAGAAAGAGATGTTCTATGCAAACAGAAACTAAGGAATGCTTGTTTAGTTATACTTAGACAAAATAAACTTTAAGACAAAGACTGTAATAATAAAAATAAAGTCATTATATAATGATAAAGGGGACAATCCAACAAGATATAATTGTTGTAAATATTTATGCAGCAGACATAGGAACACCTAAATATATAAAGCAAATGTTAAAAGTCTTAATAAAGAAATTGATAGCAGTACAACAATAGTAAGGGACTCTAATACCCCACCTATATCAATGGATAGATTATTCAGGCAGAAAATCCATACAGAAACATTGACCATACTTGACACATTAGACCAGCTGGACTTAGACATATATATAACATTTGACCCAAAGAAACAACATTTTTCTCAAGCACAAATGGAACATTCTTTTTGAAGAGATAATACGTTAGGAAAAAAATAGTATTAATAAATTTAAGAAGATTGCCATCATATCAAATATCTTTTTGATCACAGTTGTATAGAACAAGAAGCCAAGAACAAGAATAAAGCTGGAAAATTCACCATATGTGAAAATGAAACATGCTACTGAACAAACAATAGGTCAAAGAAGATATCAAAGGAGAAATAAAAAAATACTTTGAGACAAATGAAAATGGAAATATAACATATAAAAATTTATGAAATGCAGCCAAAGTACTTTAAAGAGGGAAGTTCATAGTGATAAATGTCTACATCAAGAAATAAGAATGATCTGTAATAACCTAACTTTATACCTAAAGGAACTAGAAAAAAAATAACAAACTAAACTAAGAAGGAAATAAAGATTAAGACATAAATGAAATAGAAACCAAAAGGATAATAGGAAAAAGCCATAAAACCAAGAGCTAGTTTTGTGAAAATATATACAAAATTAACAATCCTATAGCTAGACTCACTGAGAGGACTCAAATAAATAAAAAGCAGAAACTTAAGAGGATACATTACAACTGATATCAGAAATAAAAAGGATTATAAGAGACTACTATGACAACCTAAAAGAAAGGGATAAATTCCTAGAAACATACAATTTACCAAGGCTGAATCATAAAAAAATAAAATAAAACATCTGAACAAACTAATTAC
Organism: Pteropus medius; assembly: GCF_902729225.1. Taxonomy (NCBI): domain Eukaryota; kingdom Metazoa; phylum Chordata; class Mammalia; order Chiroptera; family Pteropodidae; genus Pteropus; species Pteropus medius. The sequence continues at coordinate 3,917,030 of NW_024352785.1, read as the reverse complement.
TAGTGTCAAGATTGAATCAATAATCAATAACCTTCCAACATAGGAAAATCCAGGACCAGATGGCTTTACTGGTGAATTTTAGCAAGCATTCAAAAAGGAATTAATACCAATCCTTCTCAAAGTCTTCTAAATAATAGAAGGAAAAGGAACACTTTCAAACTCATTTTATGAGGCCAGCATTACCCTGATACAAACACAAAACAAGGATGCCACAAGAAATTACAGACCAATTTTCCTGATAAACTTAGGTGCAAAAATCCTCAAAATATTAGTAAACTGAATTCAACAATACATTAAAGAAATCACACGCCATAATCATTTATTCCTGGTATCCATAGTGTGTGATACTCCACATTAAAATAAATGGTAAACATTTTGTGATCATCTCAATAAATATAGAAAAAGCATTTGAGAAAATTCAACATCCATTTATATTAAAAATTCTCAACAAAATGAGTATAGAGGGAACATATGTCAACATAATAAAGGCCATATACGACAGGCCCATAACAGCATATTCAATGGTGAAAAGTTAAAAGCTTTTCTTCTAAGATCAAGAACAAGACAAGAATGCCCATTCTTGCTACTTTTATTCAACACAGAACTAGATGTCCTAGGTAGAGCAAACAAGCAAGGAAAAGAGATAAAAGTCATTCAAATGGAAAAGGAAGACATAAAATGGCCACTATTTGCAGATGACATGACATCATATATAGAAAACCCTAAATAATCCATAAAAAAACTATTAGAATAAATGAATTCTAAAAAGTGGAAAGATATGAAAATCAATATTCAAAAATCTATTGTATCTATATAGTAATAACAAACTATCAGAAAGAAATTTAAAAGAATAAATCCATTTAAAATTGCATGAAAAAGGATAAAATACGTAGGAAAAAATTTAACCAATGTTATAAAAGACCTGTACACTGAAATCTATAAGACAATGATGAAAGAAATTGAAGACTTAAAAAATGGAAAGATATTCCATGCCCACAGGTTGGAAGACTGACGTTAAATTGTCCATAGTACACAAAGCAATATACAGATTTAATAAAACCCCTATCAAAATTCCAATGCATTTTTCACAGATATAGGACAAAAATAATGTTAAAATTTATATGAAACCACAAAAGACCCTGAATGGCAAAGCATTCTGGAGAAAAATAATTAAAGCTGGAGGCATCATGCTTCTTGATTTTAAATTATATTACAAAGCTGTAATAATCAAAACGGTACAGTAATGGCATAAAAACAGACATATAGATTAATGGAATAGAAAGCCCAGAAATAAACCCACACATATATGGCCAATTAATATACAACAAAACAGCCAAGAATATACAATGGGGAAAGGATAGTCTTTTTAATACATGATGCTGGGAAAACTGGACAGCTGCATGCAAAAGAATGAAATTCTGCCACTATTTTACATTGTACACAAAAATTAACTCAAAATGGATTAAAGACTTGAATGTAAGTCTTGAAACCATAAAATTCCTTGAAGAAAACATAGGAGATAACCTTCTTGACATTAGTATCAGCAATAATTTTTTAGATTTGGCACCAAAACGAAGGCAACAAAAAGCAAAACTAAATGAGTGGAACTACATCAAATCAAAAAGCTTTTGCACAGCAAAGGAAACTACCAGCAAAATAAAAAGGTGACCTATGGGATGGGAGTAAATATTTACAAATCATATATCCAATATGGGGTTAATATCCAAAAAGTAGAAAAACTCATACAATTCAATAAAAAAAACCCAAACAAACAATTTGGTTAAAAATTGGGCAAAAGGATACGCATAGACATTTTAACAAAGAAGACACACAGATGGCCAACTGGAACATAAAAAGGTGCACAGCATCACTAACCATCAGGAAAATGCAAATCAACACCACAATGAGTTATCGCTTCATATCCGTTAGAACAGTTATCATAAAAATGATAAGAAATAATGAGTGTTAAAAAGGATGTGGAAAAATGGGAACCCTTGTGCACTGTTTGTAGAAATATAAATTGGTGCGGCCACTATAGAAAACAGTACGAAGTTTCTTAAAAAAATTAAAAGTGGAACTACTATATGATCCAGTAATTCCAGTTCTGGATATTTAGCCAATGAAAAATAAAACACTAACCTAAAAAAATATGTGCATCCCTGTGTTCATTGAAGTATTATTTATAACAGCAAAGACATGCAAGCAACATAAGTATCCATCAATAGGTGACTGGATAAAGAATGTGGTATGTATACACCGTGGAATATTATTCGGTCATAAAAAAAGGAAATCTTACCATTTGCAACAACATGGATAGACCTTGAGGGCATTATGCTAAGTGAAATAAATCAAAGAAGCACTTATTTGTGGAATCTAAAAACAAACAAACAAACCCCCACCCCTCCCCGGCCTCAACTAATTCATAAATACAGAGGACAGACTAGTGGTTGCCAGAGGCAGGTGTGTGGGAGGTGGGAGAAATGTGCGAAGGTAGTCAAAAGGTATAAACTTCCAGTTACAAAATTAGTCCTAGGAGAAATAATATACAGCATGATGATGATAGTTAATACTGTAGTGTATAATTGAAAGTTGCTAAGACAGTAGAAGATCTTCAAAGTTCTTAGAAGAAAAAAATCTTAGTAACTGTGGTGAGGGATGTTAACTAGACTTATTGTGGTGATCATTTAGTATGTATACAAATGTTGAATCATTGTTATACACCTGAAACTAATATGCTATATGTCAATTATAACTCAATTTAAAAATGATGTTCATTATAGTTGTAGTATTAACTATAATTTATCATAGTTATGTTCTTTCAAAACTGACTATTCATGTTGATGATTCATGTACAGTATATACAGCAAATTTCAACTACTGCACTTGTTTGACAATTATACCCCACCAAGCAACCATAAAGGAACGAGAACATATGATTTTATCTACAAGTCTCCAACTGGCAACTTTAGTTCTCCCCTTGTCTCCCTGGCATCAATTTTCAAGCCACTACTATGTGCCAAGTCTGTCCTCCATGTTTTCTCCTTCGTTTTCATAACACATTAGAGGTGAAGAAATTGAGCCCCAGAAAGTTTGGGTCTTTTGCCCAAAGTCTCCTGCCACCTAAGGAGTAGAGCAAGATCTGAAGCCAGCTAGGCGAACAAAAGTTCAGAATCTACCAATAGGCCCTTTTGACTAAAACTAGGTTGAGCAAAAAATCATGAACCAAGGTCGGAATTTAACAAAAGAAAGAGGCTGTAGTATTATATAACTAATCCAAGAGTTTTATGGCTGTTAATGACACACTTAGTGAATTTGAATATGTCCTTCCTTTGCTCTTTTCAGGTAATATTATCCATGTGTGTTTGTGGCAGTCTAGACTCTGGATTTCTTTAGAGTTTTCCATTTGGCTCCTCATTACCCCACTGTTAGGGTGAGCAGGGAAAGGCAAAAGAGAAACTAAAAAGGTATTACCTTTATTGTTTATCCCTAAATGTTATATAATTCATATCAACACACTAAATATCACGGCACTTTTTTTTGGCAATTTCCTTTAAACAACAAGATTCCTTCTTTTTTTTCTCTTATACAAACCTTAATTTTCTTCTATGTGTAGGTTTGTCTACAAATACAGAATTTGGTTAGAAAAGTACTTGGTTTCTCCATTTACTTTCATATATGTGGAACTCAATTAACAATTTAAGTGGGATTTATTTTTTAACTCTGAAAATTGGTGTTTAATTTGGGCAGTTTGACAGTTTCCTTTGTTTGTTGTTATTCATAATCTAGTGTCCCATTACTGTGAAAAATTAAGTGTTGCCTAATCATGAGACTAATAAGCAACAAACATGCTCAATTGGCTACTTTTAATATAGCTGAGGATGAAGAATAAACTATATTCTTGATTATGGGACCATGTGTTTCATTCTCTATATTAACTATAATTTAGGCCTTTTTTAAAAAAAAGTGATGAAATGGGCTAACAGAGAACTGGGTTGGACATAATTGAAGTAGGTAGGTAACTGTCAGGGAGTTTGCATTTTAAGAGGTGCATTAGAAACGTCTAGTGATCTAACCAAAAGTTATCCTCTCCTTTTTTGTTAATATCAAACTCCTAAATTTATTTAGGAAAGAGATATTTCCAACAAAAAGTTATGGTCAATGTAAGCTAAATTGTTTGGAGAACTTCGGGGGAAATGATATACAAGGGAGACAGTCAGCTAGTATTTGTTCATACCACTTATTGGTGTTCTGAAGCTTAGTTTCCAATCTGGCGGAGGGATGGTCTCCCACATCTCCAACAAGCAATTCTTAGACACCAGTAGGGTGTCTAAAAATTCAACTCAATTCTGATACCATCTACCCAAAGATAGCTTCAGATCTTACAGCTTAAGAGTTCAGTCCTATAAGACTACATCCCCTGCACCAGCACTTCAGATGTCAGCCACAAGCCCTGGCTGTTACTTGTATTACTGACCAACTGGCTATAAATCAGAGATTCTCATGACCTTCTCCTTGGGTTTGATTAATTTGCTAGAGTGGCTCACAGAACTCAGAAACATTTTACTTACTAGATCACTGGTTTACTATAAAAGATATAACTCAGGAATGGCTGGATAGAAGAGAAGCGTAGAGCCAGGTATGGAAAAAGGACTGGTAGCTTCCATGCCCTCTCCAGGCATGCCACTCTCCCCAAATCTCCACATGTTCACTATCTTAGAAGCTCTTCAAACCTTAACCTTTCGGGGTTTTATGGAGGCTTCATTACATGGCCATGATTGATTAGATCACCGGTCACTGGTAACTGATTTGACTTCCAGCCTGGAGGTGGGGAGTGGGGAAGTGGGACTGCCAGTTCCAACCCTCTAATCACCTGATCAGGTCTCCTGGCAACTACCCCCCATCCTTAGGTGGGGTTCAAAGTTACCTCATTAACATAACAAAAGACATCTTTATTGCTCTCATCACTTAGGAAAGCCTAAGGATTTAAGAGTTCTGTCAGAAATGGGGATGAACACCAAATATATATATTTCTTATTAAAATCACAATATCACATCACTACACCCTCCCCTGTCCTCTTTCCTGCCTGGATGTGGATATAATGATAGCACCCATCTTAGAATATAAGGTGAAATTGAGGATGAAAGATATGCTTTCAGCAAAACTAGGTAGAAAAACAGCAGGAATTGCATCCCTGATGACCATGGAGCCCCCAAAGCCCTCAACTGCATGTCACTGCACTTCCTTTATATGCGAGAAACCCACTTATTTAAGCTATTGTCTCTATTACTTAGCATTCAAAAACACATTCCTAACCGATATCTCCAGTAAAATACTACTGTCTAAATTTAGAAGATAATGGGTCTTGTTAATCTTAAACTTTAATTTCTGTTCAAGTGCAAAGCCTCCTGGGAGAGGTAACTTTGTTGAGTTTAAGGTCATTTCTATACAGCAGGTTTGCAAAGAGAACAAAAGTAGAGATAAAAGGGGTGAGAGTGAAACAATAAAAAGGTGCTTCTAGGTGTCATGGAGGGCATGCCAAAATAAACAACTAAAAAGATTATTAATAAGTTAGCTCACTTTAATATGAATGGAGGAGTGATCAAGAGACTTTGTATTGAGACTTTTAGAAGATTCCAAAACAAAGAAAAAGAATGCAGATCACATCAGCAGGGCAACTTGTTCTAAGCCCAAAGAAAAACAATGCAATTCTGTTCATCTGACCTTTCTCCCTTGAATTTTATAATCACATTTCCCCTCAGCCCTACAGATGGAGAATAACTAGGCAAGAAAGCTCCACCTGAGGGCACTTTCTTATCACCAGATATTCAGCCCCTCCCTGTCCCATCCATAAAATTTACAATGTTATTCTCATATCGATCAGCCCCTGCTGATTTTAAGAGTCAGGGATTTTTACAAAAAATATTTTAATACCTTTCACTCTTCTTTCCCTTTGAAGTTCCAGCCATTATAATTCAGCTATTTCTTGGCTCATAAACTTGGCAAGACTTTCTGGAAAAAAGTCATCTCATGGGCAGAGAGGTTTCTCATATGCTGACAGTTTAACTTATATGAAATCACTGAGTAATAATAGGAAAGATAAAATAAGGATTGTAAAGAGAACAGGAAGCAGAGTGCCCTCCACAAACAAATCCCCACCACTGATTTTTGCTTATCTAAGAAGACGAAGGGCCCTTCCTTTGAGGCAGCTAAAACTGTTTATTCAATGTAATTTTTCCACAGGATGGAGAGTGGTCTTGTCTTCTTCCCCAAACTTTCCTTAAATGCTGTTTCAAACTTAATTCTGAGCTGTCACATCGAAGCAGCCTTCTCTAACCCCTTCTGCTAAGGAACACGACTGGAGGCTTAGGACCACTTAGGATGCCTCACACTCAAGTAGCCTTTCATCTCAAAACAAATCTCTTAAAAATATTCCTTGGAGTGAACCTTTGTAGACCGTTCTATCTAAAATCTCATAAAGACTGAAAAGAGGAGGCTTGTGCACCTCTGAAGAGAGCCCATGTCCATCTCTGAGTCTGAAGCACATGGAAATATTAATTAGCTAAGTTCTTGAGTACACAATGCAGAAGACATCTGCCCTTGTTTTCTCCATGCTAAATCCCCTTTTCACGCTTACTATAACTAAAAAAAAAATCACAGAAGTAAAAATGGTTCGAATTAAAAACACTCTTTCGCACAACATCCTGTACTGCTTAACACTGCCATAATTCTACTGCACTGTAAACAATTAAAAAGGGATATTGTAAAATTAGCTCTAATTTGCATAATAATGCCTTACTGTTATAATTTAGTGACTGCGTCTGCACAAATAACGATTCAGCTTACATTTTTTTGTTTTAATGTATTTTATACAAATAATGTCAAATTTGTAGATTACTTGGTTCCCAAAGCAAGCCAGATGAGGGCATTGAATTTTGCGAGTTTAATATACCACATGATATGATAATTCTAGTGTTCTTAAATTAAAGGTCACCTCCTTTCCTTGTTATTTTTTCTCCTTGTTTAAGAAAAATGGTTTTTGAGACTTCTAATGATCTGAAAGGAAAAAAATATACCCGTTATGTACCCAATGACTTCTAAACCAGAATATTTAAAATATATTTTTCCCCATTTTTCTTTTAGAGAACTATATAATTTAATCCTAAAAGCTACCTTTAAAGATGTTTTTAAGTTTAAAATCAATTATGTTTGAATCCTGGGCTGGCAGTGCAAATTGCATTAAAAGATGTTTTAATTGTATTTATTGTCACAGATGTTAATTCAATGGATCTAACTCATTGTCTTTTGGATGTGGTGTAATTCTACTTGATAAAAACTGAATTGCCACATAAATCTGCTCTTATCTGAGGATTTGTGCTCCTAGGGCCATTGGGTCAATGATGAAATCATTGCAAACCCTCAATGCTTTCCTTGAGGAAAATTTCAATGATTGCTATAACGGGGCATCTCTTTTTCACAAATGAGACCAGCAGTGGGTTTCTTGTAAAAAACTGGAAGGGTTATTACAACATAGAGGTAAGTGACCTAGTGTGTCAAGGTAGTTGATTAACTATTGAAAAACTTGATAATATTGGTTGTTAAACATTCAAATGAGTTGTCAAGAAAAAGCACAACAAAAAATATTTTTGATGATTCTTTAGAAACCCTTGATTCTGGTCAGGGCTGCTCTATATAGTTGTGCAGGTTACTGGCTAAGGAAGGGACTAAATGAGGGCTGAAATCCAGCCTACACCCCATTTGCTAAACTGGGTGCCCTGAAGAAGAGCTACATGAGCCCAAAGGATGAAGCACCTTTTCCAGTTTGCACAAGGGCACTCTGTAAGCTCATGACTGTCCTTAGGTCTGACTTCCCAAGTTGGCATAAATGTGGTTGAGCCTAACCAAAGAACTACTTTTCTAGGAGCTCCTTTCCACCATTCCATAATTTTAAATAAAGCTTGTATGGGATATAAACTGGAATCATTTAAATCAGAATGTTAATCCCACAATAACTGTAACAAAGAGGATTGTTAAAGCTACTAGTAGTAATCCAAGTCAATCTTATTTCAATGTATATTCGTCTTCTTTCTTACAGATTCATTGGGATGTGTGATTATATCTCTACCAGACAAATAATGTCAACGCTTATCTAATAAACTTGATCATTGTAGACAACTGATTATAGCAGGCCAAAATCCTATTCTCTACTCCATTTCCATCTTCTATGTAACAGCAAGTTTTCTATGATTTTATCTAAATTCTTAGATAAGTATTCTTTGTTAACTTTAGATTTTCAAATAATCAGCCTTTCCTTCAATCTTGCCATCTCTGGGGTGATTTATGACATTGACCAAACTCTGCATTTATAGAATTGTCTAGAACAGGAGTCCCGAACCCTCTAGGCTGTGACGGGTACCTGTCCATGGCTTGTTAGGAACCAGATGTACAGCAGGAGGTGAGCACCGGGTGAGCAAACAAGTGAAGCTTCATCTCTGTTTGCAGCCGCTCCCCAGTGTCTCAGTTCCACCTCAGGTCGTCAGGCGTTAGATTCTCATAGGAGCAGCAGTTGGAGACTGCTGGTCTAGAAGACTTATTGATAAAAAATTATTTGATTCAGAGAGATTTTGTACTTTTTAAAAATCTGTGCAATTATTTGCTAAGTGAATAGCTTTATTTGCCATTATTCTGACCTATTTAAAGCCATCTGGCATATTTAAATGACCGGACAGAAAACATATGATAAATAATGTAGGTTTCAAACCAGGAAAGGAGAGAGAAAGAGAGAGAAAGAGAGAGAAAGAGAGAGAAAGAGAAAGAGAGAGAAAGAGAGAGAAAGAGAGAGAAAGAGAGAGAAAGAGAGAGAAAGAGAGAGAAAGAGAGAGAGAGAGAGAGAGAGAGAGAGAGAGAGAGAGAGGGAGGGAGAGAGAGAGAGAGGAGGGAGAGAGGGGAGGGAGGAGGAGTGAGGGAAGTGACTAAGGTAATAAAACAAAAAATCCATGTATGGTTTAGAACATAAATTTTATATGTATGTCTTACATATAGCTATTTAATTACTGGTCTGAAAAAATTGTATTAAATTAATCCCTTCTAACTTGTTTTTGTATAGTCAGCTTTGCAGCGTGGGAAACTTTCTCTTAAAGATTACTTTATATTAGCCATGCTATGTCTCTAAATAAACTGTCAGAGTGCCACTAAGACATACTATACTGAAATCACAAAGATAATATGAATTTTGGTATATTATAAACACAATCTTACATGTAAAACAATATGACTGAGGTCGTCCTTCAATTAAACCTAGAAGGCCAGTTGAATTCCTATTCTGAACTTTCTCTGATGAGCACTGATCAGGGGCTACCCTTAATAGACGTATCCCATGAAATTCTAGCTGAAACCCTTCTAGGACCAATTTGAGGAGAAAATATAACTTCATCAGTGAATGCTAAAAAAGAAAACAAAACAAAAAACTAGATTTTTCTTCTACTACTCATATTAAAATTTGAAGCAACCATACAAAACAAGAAAAACTGCATTTGTTTATTGTCTAGACCAGAGAACAAGAGATCTCATGTACTCTGCTGAGGCCTAGATAATGATTCTTAAATTTTAGTTCTGGATCACATTCATGTTTTTACTTTTAAAATCTGCATGCCATCTGTATTATTTTCTTATATTTTTCCTTAAATTGCTTTTTGAAAAAATACATTTTTTTAAAAAAAGAATATTTATGTACTATTATAAGGGAACAAGTCACTATCACTTAACTTGAGATAACTAAAAATAATAAAAATAAACCAGTTTCAGTAAATTCTAGCTGGGAAGTGTTGCTGTCAAATGCTCTGAGCCTTAACCTTGCTATGTATTAAAAAAAGAGAGGGTGTGAAGGAGGGAGAAAGAGAGGAGGGAGAGAGAGAGAGAATAGCAATTTTAGGAGAGACATTTTAGTACCATCTCAGTTATTCTAAAAGCTTGAAAGACCTATGAAAGGGAAATGCATTTCTTTATATGGCATTCAAAGTTATTTAATGTCTGGTTTATCTACCACTTATAATTATCCATCTTAATGGTAATAGATGTACAGGTCTTGAACTTTTGGAAACACTGAGCAGAGGTTTCTGCCATCAGTGGGATGTCCTTCTTCACACTTCTGACTCAATAAGGTTTCTATCCTTTTGTCTCTTAATGAAATGGCCCCAGATTGTGAAAAGCTTTTGGTAACAGCCAACAAATATCATAGTATAATTATTTTACCTATTTATTCATATGCTTACTAGGTACAAACTAAGGCAAACACAGTGCAGGTTGGTGTGATTAAAAAGATTTCATACCAGTCACTCAAGTGCTTAATCCAGTAGAGAATTATTTATTATCCAACATGATAGAACTTCAATTTAAAAAAGCAAAAAAAAAACCCTGCCTTTCTTGATATTTTGTTAGGCATTTCTTCTATCTTCTTTAAAAAAATGAGGTTCCAGTTCAAGATGGCAATGTAGAAGGATCCTGAACTCACCTCCTCACATGGATATGTTGAATCCACAGTTACATAAGAACAACTCCTTTTGAAGAAATCCAAAAACTAGCTGACCAACTCCTACACATTGGGTGAAAAGAAAAACCCCACATGAAAGAGGTAAGAGAGGCTGGAACATAATTTCCCATCAAACTCATCCCTGGTACAATGACCCCAAATCAGGAGGAAACCCATAAATCCCAGCTTTTCTCTGAGGAATGAAAAGTTTTAAGTCGACATTTGAAGCCCCAATTTTCAATATCTGCACCTGAGAGATAGGTTCCCAAAACATCTAGTTTTGATAGCCCATAGGGCTTGTGTCCACAAGCCACACAAGGCTACAGCAAACTGAGAAATAAATCTTAAAGGGCTGTGTGGACTCACTGTGACTAATGCCCCAGGTCACAGTACAGAAACAGCAGGAGGAAATGTGTCCAGTCTTTCTGTGAAAGAGGCCTACTTGCTTATCTTAAAAGCTTCAGCTGAGGTGCAGGCATCTGATTTGACATACATCTAGGGGCCTCCTTTGCTACCACTCTCTACCTCACTTTAGGTCACCAGTATCTCTTAAAAGGGAGATTATGCATATCTCTGGAACACCAATATTTGTGGATGCAGCTCTGGGGATGCTCCTTGATCACCTGGCTCTGGTGGTCAGTAGGGCTAGCTCTTAACTGGCTACCCCTCCTCTCCTCAGCCCAAGGCACAGGGCAGAGGCAGCAGACTTGAATGTGCTGAGTGTTTCTGTTGGAGAGGCCAATTAGCTTCTCTTAAAGCTTCAGCCTGAAAGGCGGGCTTCTAATTTAACAAACATCTAAAGGCCTACTGGGATACTCTCCAAATATAACAGAGGCTCACAGACCACTAGACTGGCTGCATAAAAAATGTTAAAGGGACTTTGCTAATTAGTAACAGGAAAACAAAAGTATAAATCTTACAGGTAAAGATAATTATATAGTAAAATTCAGGATAATTTAATGTTGTAAAGGTGGTGGGTTAATCACTTATAAAGCTAGTATAAAAATTAAAAGATGAAAGAAGTAAAAATAACTAAAAAAATAATTTGTTAACGGATACACAATATAAAAAGAAATATCAGACAAAGAATTCAGAATAATCCTCTTAAAGAAGTTTAGTAAACTACAAAAACACGCAGATAACTAAACCAAATTAGGAAAACAATGCAAAACAAAATGAAAATTTCAAAGAAATAAAAACTATCACTGTCCCCCTTCAAAAACAACCCCAGAAGCCCTACATTTGAAAAATACAATGATTGAACTAAAGTACTAAATAGAGAGCTTTGAAATCAGACTTGAGCATGTAGGAGAAAGAACCAGTGACATAGAGGGCAGGGCATTTGAAATTATCCACTTAGAGGAGCAAAAAGAAAAAAAAGGAAAAGAGTGAAGTAAGACAATGGGACCTCTGGGACACATTAAAAAGAAGCAATATCTACATTGTGGGAAATCCAAAAGAAGAAGAGAAACTGAAATTATTGATAAGTAAGGACTTACCTATCAATAGTATTTTGTTAATTGTTCTCTGGTTGTTTTGGAGATCCATTGTTCCTTGCTACTTCTTTTTCTGTCTTGTTTTGTGTTTTGGTATATTGGTATTTTGATATATTGGTATTAGTACACTTTGACTTTTTATAATGTCCTTTTGTGTAACTACTACAAGTTTTTCCCTGTAGTTACCATAAAGTTTACATAAAATATCTTAAAATTATAGCATGCTATTTTCAACTGATAATAATTTAAATAGCATTCCTAAACTTTACTTTTACACCTTTTCTCCCTCACATTTTAGGTTATTGATGTTATAATTTACATGTTTTATACTGTGTATTTAATAACAGATTACCCTAGTTTATGGTTATTTTTACTACGTTTGTTTAACTTTTAAGCTAATCAGAGCACCCAAATATATAAAGCAAAAACTAACAAGGCAAAGAGAGAAATACACAGCAACACAGTTATAATTGGAGATATTAATTCCTGAGTCTCAAGCATGGTTAGATCACCCAAAGAATCAGTAGGGAAACAAGCAGATTTGACCAACACTATGTATCATATGGACCTAACAGACATGTACAGAACATTTTATCTGACAACAGCAGAATACACATTCTTTTCAAGTGTGTGGGGGACATTTTCTAGGATGGACCATATGTTAGGACACAAAACTAGTCTTAGCAAATTCAAAAAGAATGAAATCACACCAAGTATGTTCTCTGACCACAACAGTGTGAAATGCAAAATAACAGAAAGAAAAATGGAAAACTCACAAACACATGGAAATTAAACAACACTCCACTGAACAATCAATGGATCAAAGAGGAAATTAAAGATGAAATAAAAAAATACTTGAGACAAACAAAAACTGAAATACAACATACTGAAACTTGTAGGATGTGGCAAAAGAAATTCTAAAAGGGTGTGTATAGCAACAATTGCCTATATTAAAAAAACCTAAAAGATCTCAAACATCCTAACTATGCCCCAAGGAACTTGAAAAAGAATAAACTTAGCCCAAAATTAGCAGAAGAAAGGAATTAATAAAGATTAGAGCAGAAAAAGTGAAATAGAAAACAGGAAAACGATAAAAAAAAAAGATTAACAAACCTAATGGTTCATTGAAAAGAAAAAAATACTGACAAACTTGACAGCTAGACTGACCAAGAAAAAAAGAGATGACTCAAATAAAACCAAAAATGAAAGAGACGTTTTAACTGACACCACAGAAATATGAAAGATCCTAAGAGGCTACTATGAACAACTGCATACCAACATACTGGGTAACTTAAAAGAAACAGAAAAGATTATTAGAAACATACAACCTTACCAAGGCTGAATCAGGAAAAAAATTTTAAATCTGAACAGACCAATTACTAGTAAGGAGATTGAATCAGTAATCAAAATCACTCAATAAAGAAAAGACCAAATGGCTTCAATAATGAATTTTATTATTTAACATTTTATTATTTAACATTTTACGATTTAACACTAGTCTTTTTCATGCCCTTCCAAAAAATTAAAAGGAAGAAACACTCCCAATAAGTAATAATAAATAAATGGCAACAGAATTGTAAAGGGTGTAGTATATTAGGCTCTATTTGCAGATGACATAATTTTATATGTAGAAAATCGTAAAGACTCGACTAAAAATTGTAGACCGACAAATTCAGTAAAGTTGCAAAATACAAAATTAATATACGAAAATCAGTAGCATTTCTGTATGCTAACAATGAATCATCTAAAAAAATAAAGATAACAATCCCATTTATAATAACATCAAAAACAAAATATACTTAGGAATAAATTTAACCAAGGTGAAATATCTCTACGCTGAAAACTACAAGTCATTGATAAAAGAACTTGAAGAAGACAAATGAATGAAAAGGTACTCCATGTTCATGGATTGAAAACATATTGTTAAAATGTCCCAAAATATTAAAATGTACCCAAAGCCATCTATAAATTGAATGCAATCTATATCAAGATTCAATGGCATTTTTTTTTTTTTTTTTTACGGGAGTAGAAAACACAATTCTAAAATTTACATGGAATCACAGAAAACCCCAAATAGCCAAAGCAATCCTGAGAAAGGGGAATAAAGCCAGAGGCATCACACTTTCTGATTTAAAGCTATATTATAAAGCTATAATAATCAAACAGTATCATATTGCCATAAAAACAGACACATAGACCAATGGAACAGAATCAAGAGCCCAGAAATAAATCCAGGCATATAAGGTCAACTAATACTTGACATGAGAGCCAAGAGTACTCAGTGGAGAAAAGACAAACTCTTCAGTAAATGATTCCAGGAAAATTGGATATTCACATGTCAAAAAATAAAACTAGACTCCTAACTTATACCGCTCACAGAAATTAACTTGAAATGAATTAAAGACTCAAATGTAACACTGGAAACCACAGAACTCCTAGAAGAAAACATACGAAAAAACTCCTTGAAGTGGATCTTGGCTATGATTTTTGGACACGATAGATAAAGCACAAGCAACAAAATACAAAAAAAATAAACAAGTGGGGTACATTAAATTAAAAAACTCCTGCACTACAAAAGAAGCCAATAAATACAAAATGAAAAGACAACCTACAGAATGGAAAAAATATATTTGCAAACCATATCACTGATTAGGTGTTAATATTCAAAATATATAAAGTACTCATACAATTCTACAGCAGGAAAAAAATCCAAACAATCTGCTTAAAAACAGGCAAAGACCTAAACAGACATTTCTCCAAAGAACATATACAAATGGCTAATAGGTATATGAAAACCTATTCAACATTACTAATCATAAGGGAAATGCAAAGTATAACAACAATGAGATATCACCTTATACCTATTAGATTGGCTATCATCAAAAAGACAAGAGACAATAAATGCTGGCAAGGATATGAAGAAAAGGATGCCTTGTATTGCTGGTGGGACAGTACATTGGTACGGTCACTATGGAAAATAGTATAGAGGTTCCTCAAAAAATTAAAAATACAATTACCATATTAGCCAACAATTTTATTTCTGGAAATACATCCAAAGGAAACAAAGCACTATGTATAAGAGATATCTGCAGCCTGTGTTCACAATAGCATTATTTTTAATAGCCAAGACATGGAAACAACTTAAGTGTCCATTGATGAATTAATGAATAAAGAAAATGTGGTATATATAATAGAATATTATTCAGCCATAAAAAATAGGGAAATCATCTACTTGCAAAAACACGGATGAACCTTGAGGGCATTATGCTAAATGAAATGAGTCAGACAGAGAAAGAAAAACACTTGTATGATCTAACTTCTATGTAGCTTCTAAAAAAAAATGAACCAAAACAAAACATCAAACTCATGGAAAAAGAGATTAGATTTGTGGTTACCAAGGGTGGTGGGTGCAGGGATAGGGAACTGGAGGAAGGTGGTCAAAAGGTACACACTTCCAGTTATAAGTACTAGGGATGTGATGTACAACATGGTGACTACAATTAACACTGCTATATGGCATATTTAAAAGTTAATTTAGAGAGTAAACCCTGAGTGATGCCCTCATAAGAAAATTTTTTTTTCCTTTTTTTTGTATCTGTATGAGATGGTAGATATTAACTAAACTTACTGTGGTAAGTTTAGTTAATCATTTCACAATATATTAAGTCCAATCATTATGCTTTACATCTTAATGTATACGATGCTCTGTGTCAATTATACCAATAATATTGAAAAAAGAATGAAATT
Organism: Pteropus medius; assembly: GCF_902729225.1. Classification (NCBI taxonomy): domain Eukaryota; kingdom Metazoa; phylum Chordata; class Mammalia; order Chiroptera; family Pteropodidae; genus Pteropus; species Pteropus medius. Next base: position 3,901,261 of record NW_024352785.1, on the reverse strand, counting down.
TTGACACCAAAAACATAAAATGTGTGTGTGTGGATAAATATGTAGAGCTTCAGGACTCATTCAAATTTAAGTTACAATCAACCTAAAATAGAGCATTATGATTTATGCAAGCCTCATTGTAACTAGAAAGAAAAAACCTAAGAAGATACATCAAAGATAAAGGAATACCACTAAGCATACTACTATAGAAAATCATTAAATTACATAGGAAGAGAAGAAGAAGAAACAGGAAATACAAAACATCAAGAAATAACTAGAAACATGGCAATAAGTACACATATTTCAATAATTACTTTAAATGTCGGTAAATTCTGCAATCAAAATACAGAGTGGCTGAATGAACTTAAAAAAAAAGACTCATTTATATGCTGCATACAAGAGACTAACTTCATAAAGACACAGAGACTAAATGGAAGGGATGGAAAAAGACATTTCATGCAAATGGAAACCAAAAGAAAGCTTGTTTAGCTATACTTATATTACACAAAATATACTTTAAGAAAGACTTTAATAAGAAACAAGGAATGTCATTACATAATAAGTGGATCTATCTAACACGAGGCTATAACATTTGTAAATATTTTAGCACCCAACACAGGAGCACCTAAATATATAAAGTAAATATTAACAAATCTAGAAGAAGAGATAGATAGCAATACAATAATAGTTAGGGATTTTAATAACTAACAATGGATAAATCACCCAGGAATAAAATTAATAACGAAACATTAATAACGACACGTTAGACCAGATGTACTTAAAATAAAAATATAAGAACATTTCATCCTGAAGAAAGAAAATGTACATTCTCAAATAGACATGAAACATTCTCCAGGACAGATCATATGTTAGGCCACAGATCTTACCATTTTTTAAAAGATTGAAATCATATCAAGCATCTTTTTTTGACCACAATGGTATGAAATGAGAAATCGATTACAAGAAGAAACCTGAAAAATTCACAAATATGTGGTAATTACACAACATGCTATTAAACAATGTGTCAAAGAAGAAATCAAGAGAAATAAAACCTTGGAACAAATGAAAACAAAAACATAACTTAAGGGATGCAGCAAAAGATTTCTAAGAGAGAAGTTTATAACAATAAATGCCTCTATCAAGAGAAAACTCAAACTATATCTTAAGGAACTAGAAAAAGATGAAAAAAAAAAAACAAAGCGTACAGTTATAAGAAGGAAGGAAATAAAGATCAGAGTGGAAATAAATAAAATAGAGACTAAAATGACAATAGAAAAGATCGATGAAAATAAAAGCTGGATTTAAAAAAAAAAAACAAAAACAAAATTGACAAATCTTTAGCTAGACTTACCGAGAGCTCAAATAAAAGTAGAAAGGGGAAAGTAGAATGAGATGTTACAGATGATACCACAGAAATACAGCGGATCATAAGAGACTACTATGAACAATTATATGCCAACATATTGGACAACTTGAAGAAATGGATAAATTCCTAAAAACGTACAATCTACCAAAACAAAATCACGAAGAAGTAGAAAAACTGAACAGATTGAATCAGTATTTAAAAACCTCCCAACAAGAAAATGTGCGGGGCCAGATGGCCTCACTGGTGATTTCTACCAAACATTTGAAAACAGATTAATACCAACTCCTCTCAAACTCTTCCCCCCCAAAAAAATTAGGAGAAAGAGAAACACTTCCAAACTCATTTTATGAGCAAGCATTACTCTGATACTAAAACTAGACTAGGACATCAACACAAGAAAATTACAGGCAAGTATCCCTAATTAACATAAATACAAAAATCCTGAATGAAATATTAGCAAACTGAATTCAATAATACATCAAAAGAATCACACACCATGATCAAGTGGTGTTTATTTTCTGGATGCAAGTATGGTTAACATCTGCAAATCAATCAATATGATACACCACATTAACTGAATGAAGGATAAAATCATAATTATCTCAATAGATGCAGAAAAAGCATTTGACAAAATTCAACATTGAATAATAAAAACTCTCCACAAATTGGGAACAGAGGGAACATATGTCAACATAATAAAGGCCATATATAACACACCCACAGATAACATCATAGTCAACGATGAAAAGTTGAAAATTTTTCCTCTAAGATCAGATATGAGACAAGGATGTCCACATTCACCACTTCTATTTAACATAGTTATGAGAGTCCTAAGCTGAGAAATTATTCAAGAAAAAGAAATTAAAATTATGTAAATTGGAAATAAAACTGTCGCTATTTGCAGATGACATGATTATATAAAAAACCTAAAAATTTCACCAAAAATTGTTAAAATTAAATGAATTCAGTAAAGTTTCAAAATACAAAATCAATATACAAAATTCAGTTACATTTCTATATACTAATAATAAATGATCAAGAAGAAAAGAAAAACCATTTAAAACTGCATCAAAAGAATAACTGGAAATAAGTTTAATCAGGAAGGTGAAAGACCTGCGCACTGAAAACTATAAGGTAGTAATGAAAGAAATTGAAGAAGACTTAAAAAATGGAAAGCTATTCCATGCTCATGGATTGGAAGACTAAAGTTAAAATGTCCATAGTACCCAAAGCAATCTACAGATTCAATACAATGGCATTTTTCACATAAATAGAACAAAAAACCTTAAAATTTGTATGGAATCACAAAAGACCCTAAATAGTCAAAGCAATCTTGAGAAGAACAAAACTGGAGGCATCGTGCTCTCTAATTTCAAAGTATATCACAAAGCTATAGTAATCAAAATAGTATGGTATTAGTATAAAAACAGACAAGTCAATGGAACAGAAAAGAGACCTCTGAATAAAATGCATATATGGTCAATTAATTTATAACACAGGAGCCAAGAATAGAATAGTATCTTCAATAAATGCTGTTGGAAACACAACCACATGGAAAAGAATTAACCTGGACCACTCTGTTATACCATACATCAAAATCAACTCAAAATGGGTTAAAGAGTTGGATGTTAAGACCTGAAACTGTAAAACTCCCAAGTAGGTGATAAACTACTTCACATCAGTGATCTTTTGACATCAAAATAAAATCAACAAAAGCAAAATAAACGAGTTGGACTACGTCAAACTAAAAATCTGCACAGCAAAAGGAATCATCAACAAAATGAAAAAGTAACCTACTGAATGAGAGAAAATATTTGCAAACCGTATATCTGATAAAGGATTAATGTCTAGTTAAAAGAATTCATACAACTCTGGCACAAAAAAATCAAACAACCCCATTAAAAAACAGGCAGAGGATCTGAATATACAAGAAGACATACAGATGGCCAATAGATACATGAAAAGTTGCTCAACATCACGTATCATTAGAGAAATGCAAATCAAAACTATGAGATATTACCCCACATTTATTAGAATGGCTATTATCGAAAAGATAAGAAATAAGTGTTAGTGAGGATGCTGAGGAAAGAAAATCTTTGTAAACTGCTGGTAGGAATATAAATTGGTACAGCCACTATGGAAAACAGCATGGAGGTTCCTCAAAAATTAAAAATATAACTACCATATGACCTAGCAATTCCACTTCTGAGTATTTAAAGAAAATGAAAACACTGACAAAAATATATCTACACTCCCATGTTTATTCTAACCTTATATATAATAGCGAAGACATGGAAAAAACCTAAGTGTCTACTGATGGATGAATAGAAAATGTGGTATATGTACACAATGGAATATTACTTAGCCATAAAAGAAAGGAAATCCTTCCATTTGTGACACCATGGATAGACCTTGAAGACATTACACTAAGTAAAATAGGTCAAACAGAGAAACACAAATACTGTATGATCTCATTGTGGAATCTAAAACAAAACAATGTCTCCCGCCAAAAAAACAAACCCCGAAAAGATAGATATAGAGAACAGATTGATGATTGCCTGATGTGGGGTGGTTGAAAACATGAAGGTGGTCAAAAGGTCCAAACTTCTAACTATAAAATAACTCCTATTGATGTAATGTAAAGCATGGTAACTGTAGTTAATAATACTGTATTATATATTTGAAAAAAAATATATAGCATGAAGCAAAAAAAATGTTCACCTCAGGCAATCACTCACAATTCTTGATTATGATTATCCCATCTCACACAGCGATTTCTAATTCTTTGTAATATGTGTTAATTGCTAATATATAGGACTACTTTCAAAATCAGGAAAAAAAATGCCACCATATAAGTCTATGATAGCAAAGCAATAACACTTTGCTTTAATAATTTTCAGAACACTGCTATATATATTTTTTCATTTGAACCTCATGAGGTTCAGATTCAACTTTCCTTTTACAAAGTAAAGAAACTAAATATCCAAAAGGTTGCCAGTTTGCCCATGGTCCCATGGCTATAAATGGGAAAGTTAAGTCACAATCTTTTGGTTATTTTCTCACCAAAATACTCTCTCATCATGGATAGTTTTGGTGCATTCTTTCTCTGTTCAGTTTTCTGTTCCATGTTCATGTTAGTTTATATTTTTTGGGTACCTAATTTGTGATAGAAACTGCTATAGGTAAGGATATGAAAATGAATGATATACCATCTATGTCAGTAGTCCCCAACTTTTTGGCACCGGGAACCGGTGCTCCTATGAGAATCTAATACCTGATGATCTGAGGTGTGGCTGAGGTGGGGATCCTAGAGCTGGGGAGCAGCTGCAAATACAGATGAACTTTGCTTACTCACCCGCCACTCACCTCCTGCTTGTATGGCCCCGTTCCTAACAAGCCACGGACCGGTACCAGTCTGTGTCCTAGGGGTTGGGGCCCCTGGTCTATGGAACTTGGATTCCCAAGTAGGGTTATAGTCTTTATATGCCACTCTTATGGAGTAGTGTAATAACTGGGATTAGGAATGAGGGAAGGGGCAGTAAAGCAGGGAAGGAGGAAAAGAAAAGGAAGCATTACTAAACTTGCCAACACTAAGTGCAACTGACAGCGGATCCCTCAGAACCATTCTCTAGAAGTTTTATAACCTTTGTTTCAGAACATTACATTGTGGGGGTTGGAAGGTTGTGGAGAAAGGAAAAAAAACTACCTACCAGCTCCTATTTCTCATTGGTAGAAAGTTTGACCCTTCGAGTGTTAACTTTTTCATATTTAGGCTTTGCCCGTATGTGAGCATCTAGGATGTCTGCTTATCTCTCATCTCTGTGTCATCAGGGAAGCCTATGGTAAGAGGAGTGGGGCATATGGCATGGGCATAAAGTGATACACTGCTGGGTGGGGCTGGTAGAATTTGCAGGTTGTCTTCCAGTAAGATGATGAAATGAGACTCAAGATAGGCCAAGTGTGTCTGAGGTGGTACATGAAAATGTTAGGTAGCTAGTCAGACATGAGCAACAAAGGAACAAAGGAATGGAGACCCAATCCAGAGACTGCCCCCAAAACACTTTATTGGTAGTTAGAGAATCCCTCCTGCAGCCCCAGAGACAAAGGACAGGAGGTCCATAATCTATAGCTGGTTTTATACGGCCACAGACATGTGTGCAGAAGGTACTAACCTAACCTGCCCACAATCTCGGCCTCATTATACCATCATAAGACCATGTTTATGCCTGGAAGTTCATGATAACAGACTGAATCCTGGGTAAGCGCATGCACACTAGGTAAAGAGTTATATAGCACAGGTAAAGACTTATATAGCATCCAAGTGTCAATAAAATGACCTCACATGCTAGGAATGCCTTTGTAACCACCCATCACGGCCCAAGTATAATACAGATCTTCCCATATCTGGGTTGTTACTGCTCTCTTCTCTGAAAGCCCATTCCTCTTTCTAAAATATACTTTTAATAAATCTTTTCTAAATCTTGCTGACCTATGATTTGCTGTGTCACTGAGGAAGAACTTAGGAAAAATGCTAATTACACTCTGTGTCCTTATCCCCATCATGCTGCCAGGGCGACACCATAGTTCAAATTGCTCCCAAACAGTAACAAAAGGTGTCGATATCATTCAATGCGAAGATTTCAGCACTCACCGTCCACATTTGCCTTCCTCATTCCTGGCCAGTAGGAATCTTCACATAGGCATCTCAGCATTTCTAATCTTACACGTTTCCAAATCAGAAGTCTTCACTTTTCTCTTTTCAAAGTCAACTCTCCTCCAAAACAAACGGTAACAAAATGATCCATTTTCACTGTGATGATGATAATTTCATGCTTACAATTAAATATCCCATGAACTAGACTTTGTGTTAGGAGGTGCTGGGATACGAACACTATCAGTCCTCACCTTGGAGAAACTGACTACCTTGGCTGCACTTAGAATTCAGCTGGAAGTTTTAAATAGAGTGCTGGACCAGGTGCCTTGCCTACAGCTTCTGATTTAATTGGACTAGGGTACAGCTCAGGCATCAGGATTTTTAAAAGCTCCCATGTGATCTGTGCAGGCAGTGTTGCAACCTGTGATCTAATGGTAGAGAACAAACTATGATCTAGCCCAGAGGGTCTTAAACTTCAGTGCATCAGAATGACCCTAGGAATTTGTTAAGCATGCTGATTCCCAGATTCCATAGCCAGAGTTATGATCCACGGTGTCTAGGGTGGGGCACAGGAATCTGCATAGTTAATAAGTGCTCCAAGAGAATCATGTGTGGACAGCTTCGACTTCTCTTCAATAAATATTTCCAGTCTTAAAAGGGTAATAGCAAGGGTGAAAAGGTTTCGGAAGAGTGCACAAAGGTTGTCCATGGATTGAAAAATAGTATGGGGAATATTAAGACTATTCCTATGACAGGACCAAAGGAAGATTTAAAAAAAAAAAAAAAGAAGAAGAAGAAGAAGATTGGAGACTGTTTTTCCTGGAGAGGAAAAGCGCTGTGTGGTTACCAGCTGTTCTTTATCACCTCCAGGGCAGATGAAGAGCAGAGGCCTTTAAACTATACCACGTGGGCTTTACCTTATATGCAAGAAAGGAATTCCTGGCAGTGAGAGTTGTTAAGTGCTGATTTAAGTTATTAAGGAAGGCTGTGAAATTTTTTTCTCTGGAGGTTTTCAAAACCAGTAGAGATTCTCATCTGTCTTGGCTGGCTAAGGTATTATCCTGCTCAAAGGCAGAGGAAATAGACTAGATAACTTTTTAAGCTCTTGAATGGCTTATGACTCATGGATTTGTAACCAGCAGCAACGGTAGTTAAATGTGAGTGTGAAGGGACTTCCAGAATGACAGAGTGAGAAGCCTGGCAGACCCTTTTCCCAGAAAAACAACAATTTAACTCATAAAAATTATGAAAAAAATAATCATTTTAAAGCTCTGGAAATTGTCCTAAGGGCATAGAGCAAATGGAGAAACATTCATTCAAGAAAATCTACTAATCTTAGAACAATGACAGTCCTTGGCACAGCCTCCTCCCCATCCCCTCAGCTCTGTGTTTGGAAAACTCTTTTCTGGGAATTCTACTCTGGGTAGCGTGGCCAAGAAGATAAGGGGTATAGTGGTGGAGAAGAGGAAGCTACCTCTTCTCCCAACTCCCAGTCTAGGGCTTTTTTACACTGCAAGGGGCAGGCGGCAGGTGCTTATCATTCCCTGCCCACCACCACCCTTCCCATGTTGCAGAAATTCTATTTAGGGCAGGTGTGGTTGAAAAGACTGAGGTTCCCATCCCTACCAGCCCCTACTTATAGGGCATAAGCTCTACTCCAGCTGTGTAGGCCAAGAATACTAGGGCTCCAATTGTCCTGCCACAGCAGTGTGGAGGCTCCATTCTGGGAAAGGGGTACCATCCCCTACTCCAGCACCCACTCATGGAGCAGGTGGCACTCCAAGAGAGGCAGCCACTGTCCCTGCTCCCAGTTCCCGTGCTGTAGTGTAGAAGTTCTGCTCAGGGAGAGAGGTAAGCTGTAAATAGCTCTGTTGAAGGAGAATGACTACATTTGGAACAGAGTTTGGAGAATTCTAGGCCTAAGGGTGTTGTTGAAACAACCGTGATCTTGGTGGAGAACAATTAAGAGTGTTTGGTAGCTCCACGATGCTGGTAGTAACAAGTGAGAGAGCAGAAGAGCCGGGAGTTTAAGAGAGGACCACAGAAAGAGCAAAGAATAACCCTCCTGGAATGACAGTCAGCTCTGTGGGTCTGGAAGGTTGTGCCCATGTACTAGGCACCTACTTAGAAGCAATCAGAGCACGAGTTGGGGCCATTTTGAAGTCATTCCCCAAGCTGCACATAGATCCATCGACACAGGGTGGAAGCCTCACTGGCACAAAGGATTTAAGCACAATCTCTGACCAAGCACTAATTGGACAATAAGCAGCTCTGGCCCTGGGGCAACTTCTAGGAAGCCAAGTTTAAAAATAAAATCACATGCATCCTTAGTGGTTTGGCAGACTGTCTGCATACCCCAAACTGCACCCTCAGGAGGAGATGAAGAAGGAACTTCCAAGCTACTAGTCTCTGGCTGATCGAGGGGCAAAAATGTAAATTCTCTGAATTGTGATAGCAGCCTCCAAGCCACCTGGACATCCAATGGTAAAGAGTAAAACCTAACTGAACTAGGGGGCTTAAAACAAATTTTGACCAAAAAGTAGGCTCAAGGGCATTCCTTAGGAAAACCAGGGTAAAAGAGAAAAACAAAGGGAAAATAATCTGAACAGAGATATCAGAGACTGTACATCATAGAGTTAGTACAATCATGGCACTGAACAAATAAACAAATGATAAAGCAAACAACAGCAACCCCCCGGGGGATATCAGTATCCAGAGTTGCTACAACATATTCTCTAAAATATTCAGTTTTCAATAAAAAAAATTACACATGTGCACAGAAACAGGAAAGTGTTACACACACAGGGAAAATAGCAGGTGATAGCAACCGCCTTTGAGGGGCCAAGATATTGGACTTAGCAGACACAGGCTTCAAAGTATCTATCAAAAGTATGTTCGAATAACTTAAGAAAACCATGTCTAAAGAATTAAAGAAAGTATGATGACAATGTCTTACCAGATAGAAAATATCAAGAAGAGATTGAAGTTTAAAAAGAATCAAATGGAAATTGTGAAGTGGAAAAGTATCAAAATGAAAAATTCCCTGGAAGGGCTCAAAAGCATATTTGAGCTGGCTGAAGAATCAGTAAACTTGAAGTTAGATCATTAGAGAGGATGCAATTTGAAAAACAGAGAAAAAAGAATGAAAAACAAACAGAACCTCATAGCAATGTGAGACGTCAATAAGATACCAACATATGTGTAAAAGGAGAAATAGAAGAAATATTTGTTATGCTTCTTGGACATGTAATATTTTTCATCAAATTTAAAGGTTTTCAGACATTATCTTTTCAAACTCCAAGTAGGATACACAGAGATCCATACCTAGACACATTATAATTAAAAAGTCAAAAGCATTTTATGAACTTTATAGATGTCTAACCAATGTACTGTATACTTGAAAGGAATTAAAATAAATAAATTTTTTTAAAAAGTCAAAATCCAAAGATAAATCTTGAAAGTAGTAAGAAAAATGACAATAGAACTCCAATAAGACTGATAACTTCTCATCAGAAACAATGGAGTCCAGAGGCGGTGGGACAGCATATTCAGAATGTGAGTGTGTAACAGAAGACTGAAATTTGTGGATAAGATTCCCCGATGACTTCATGTCATATATGTGTCTCTCTCCCTGTATTCTATATTTTTTCATTTTTTATCACATTATCTCATGATGGTTTCTGAATCTTTGTGTAGGAAATATTTTACTATTTTAATTAGTATAAATCCATCCAAGTTTTCAAAATAGTCCTAGATCTTCTATCTCCTCTAGGATTAAGTATGTATCTTTGATTCTTGTTTTAGGTTGTGAGGACACAGTTCTCTGTCATGGACATCTGTTATTTGCTCTGTATCTATTCTTTCTTCTTATGATGATATACCTGGTGTTCTTTTGGGGGAACCACACCTCACTCTTTCTCAATTCATGTGGTGTATCCGAGGCTGATGTAAAATTCTGGCTTTATGGGTGAGCATATAACAGAAACCTGATCAATCAGAGATTTGCTCTGACATATTGAACCCTGATAGGTTCAGGGCACATACCCAAGCCATACTAATGAGACTCCATTTGGGGACTTTGACTAGAACAACTGAGAAGATGTTATTCCATCAGCATTACTCGGCTGGTAGCATATAAGTCCGGGGCTGTCATGGGCCACCAGGAGGAGTGAGCCTCCCAGGGACGCAGGCCAAAACAGGAAAAAAAATAAAACTGAGAGATTGGAAGAGGAAATCTTGTTGTTATGGCATTAATTTGAGCCATAATGAATCCAGTTGTGCCTAAAGCCACTTTCAGCTCTGATTACCTGAACAATATATCCTATACTGCATATCAAGTTTGAATTGAGTTTCTATTGGTTGAAACTAGAAATCATGAATAATGATATGGTCTTCTACACTTTTCACATACTTATGAATGTGTTCGTTTTACAACTGAAACAAAAAAAGAATTGATGCAAGAGGCAAAACAGAAATAGGTACATAGAGATTCAACAACAGCTTAAGATGATATCTTAGGAAGTCACCCTCTGGATTTTTTTAAAATACTGGAATAACTTTAATAATGAATTCAAGAAACTGATGCCAATTTTAACTTCTAACAGCTCACATGTTGGCCAGTGTCCAGTAGGTGATGCTGATCTGAGTGTGAACACACTCATCATTAGTGTGCCTATTTCTCGTTAACTATCCAGGCTCGGAAAGGTTGTTGAGGTTAGGGTTGAAGGCGGGGTGGGCAGAGGTTAACTAGCAAAAAAGCCCTGAACATTAACTCAGGGCCTTGTTGAGCTATGTAGGACATACTAAGAGATCCAAGGAGGCCACATTTAAAAATAGCATAATGAAATTAGTACACTGCAGTCTGCCCTGAGGAGCAGACATGACCTGACTTGATGAAGCTTCACATACAAAATGAATTTTATTTTTAGGGCATTCTATCTGGGATAACAATGGCTCTGCTGATATGAAGGTGGTAGGTATAGTTTGTCTTAGTGGCTGGCACTTACACTTGAGAAGAACAAAATAGCATATTTAAACTGTCAAGCCCTAATTGTTTCATTAGATGGTGGTAGTCTTTGACAAAAGGAGCCGGCTAACTGCTGAAAGCAAGAATGATGAACAGTAATTCTGGCAGGGCACTGGGGCGCTGCACTAGTTACCTCTCCTCCTTTGTTTCTTCCCAGTTCATCTCTGTTACAAGGGGAAGTCTCATTTTCTAATGTAATGACTGCTATTAAAATCAGTTAAAAGCCTTTCATGAGCTCTGTGGTATATATCTTCTATATATTTTTAGATATGAATGAAACACTGAGGCAAGTTCTAGCATTTGTATTTATCTGTTGGTCTCCAGCATCCAGTTTAAGATCAATTATAGTAATGATAGGTATTTATTTAGGACTTTGAACCCAGCAGGATTCTAAAATGATTTACACATTTCATACATTATGGATTAAATGTTTTGTTTACCACTAACTTGCAGCTACCTCACCTTTGACGGTGAACATCACATCACCACTAACTGCTTCTCCTGTATAGAACACGGAGACCCTCTTATCTGACAGAAATGAGGAAGGACTTTTTGGTAGGCAGAAGGCAAGGACTCAGCTTAATATCGTGACTGGGCACTGAAGAAAGCCCCAGGCTAGGCATTTATGGTAAATAAAGCAGTTTCCACATATTAATTTTATAAAGCACTTCTGCTCTTCCCTCTAACGCTGCACATCTGTGAGGTATCAGGGGAGAGACTGAGTGGGGGCGTGAGGAGGGGAGTTCTGATTTATTTCTTGATGCTCAGTGGAATAAAGACCCACAGCATGTTTTCCATTTACACACATTTAAGAATTTAGAGGCTGCTTAGAATGAGAGAGTGGTTATATTTCATCAAGAGACATCATAAAAGCTTTCTCCAGTTTGAAACACAAAAAATCAGATCCTATAGATAGCTATTTTTTCTCAGGTACAAGGAACCAAATGTGATTAATGCCTTTTTCAAGGGCCTGAGCTGTCTTCCCCCATCCAAAGAGAACTCGCAGAGGAATCCTCCCAGCCGCCCTAGTCTCTGTTCTTGGCAGGGGGGTGGGGGACTCCTTTGCCGGTTCCATCGCGTGGACCTCTGCTTTGGAGGCGGCCCCTCGAAGTTCAGAGAGCTGATTTATCTTTGATTTGGGTTTTTAAATTAGCCTTGTTTAAAATCATCTATCTTTTTCCAAGGGCAGCTTTGCTTTTAGCCAAGCTTCATATTAGGCCCCAGATATAAATTTCAGCTGAGTTGTTTTCCAGATTGGAGAGTCTGAAATGTCCAAGCCCATTTTTATCATCATCTGGGCTGAGCTGGGGCAAGCTTATCCTTGCCAGACATTGGTTCCGAGCCTGAATGGCCCTTTACTTTGTTGGTTCTTGCTCAATAGTGAAGAATGAAGATTTTGTTGGAGAGATGCTCATCATTTAAACCCATCTTTCCTTAACTTAGATAGACGTAGACGGATGAGGGGTTACAGTAATTGAAAAGCTCCATTAAGTGAGAAGAATCCAGTCAGAAAAGTGTGGAAAGTATATTGAAGAGGAAAGAGACTCCCTGAGCTGAACTAAAAACTCAAGTGGAGGGACAGTGCTTGTGACCACTCTGCCCATTCTGGTGAAGAAATGCTGTAGAACATTCCAGAATCCAAGGAAAAGGTCACCAAGGAAGAAACTGCAATCTGGGTACACCAGGCCTTGTGGTTTAGGGAATGAGCAGGCAAAAGCTGATAATTAGTTAGAAGGGCTAACTACCTGGTTGTGGTAAAATACTTTTTTAGTGTAGCCTGTCTTGCTACCAGTGTAGACAGGACTTCCGCTGCTGCTTTCAGTGTGTGCTGACACAGGGCTTCTCTTACTTTTACAACTCATCGCCATTTCCACAGGCTTAGCTGCCACGCAGCAAGTTCCGTGGAGATGAGAAAGACTCAAAAAGCTGGAGATGGGCCCCTTGCTACTGGGGAACATTGAGAAGAGAGAAATACGGAGCCTTCTTTTCAAATATTTGTTTGCAGTCTGACACATGTAAAAATACATTTCAATGGTCTAATTTGGTAATCTGGTTTCCAAGTAATAAAATGAACGAACAAAAACCTCTAGTGATGATTTCCTTCCCCAATTTTGTAATTTCCAATAATGTATGAGCAGATGCAGGGGAGAAAGGGATTTATTTAACAATTATATAATGTTTTTGATTCTGAAAAAAAAGAAACTTCTAAAAATTGAATCATTGCATATATTCCCAATTTGTTTCTTTACTAAAAGCAAACAAATAGCTTGAAAGCCTGGAAGCTATAGTTAGTGACATGGTTTTCACTATTGAAGCAAATTGCTGACCTAAGGTGAAATTAAAATATATAGCAATAAGTTTCTTCTAGGTCCACATAGGACTATATTATTGATCAAAATTGCCTCTGTATGTTACTAGATACACTTAATTATTTTGTTTATTTTTTTCACTCTGAAAAATTAGTATTCACATTATTTTCATGGATTTTATACTATGTTTATTAATTGATCAAATATTAAATAAATGCTTTGGATAGCAGCTTCTCTAAGTTTAAGGAGTTATCATCAAGGCATTAACAATAATTCACATGTCTATAAAATTGCCAAATTGCAATTTTGGCTATAAATTGAACCAGGAATCTGCCATCATGAACCCTTTTGACAGGCTTCATAAGACTATCTGAGAATATGCATGGAATTATAGAATGATGGGTCTGGATATAAACTTAAGGGCATTAAGTTCATCAAAGAAGAGACAGGTCTAGTGAGGTTGAGCTGGGCTCCATTTATCCACTGTAGCTAGAGTTCCTTCAAAGTGCATCTAGGAGTGTCAACTAGAAAAGGTAACAATGATCTCAGTGATTCTGTTGCTATTTTTGTGACCTTTACCTTTTTAATAATCCTTCAGAATTTCTTTAGGGAAAAGAGTGGTCAAACTTAATAATCAGGGTATTGCAATTTTTGAATATCTTTTATAAATACTCGAATACAAAGCTTAAATTTATGCTCTAAGTGGGAATAGGACAGCACAAGAAATATATCCCATTGAGAGAATCCTTCTGCATTTGCCCCAGCCCTAATCCTTCCTAAGAAATGTGAGCTCTAGAGGATCTCTAAGGTATCCTTCAACCCAGAGGTCTAAGATTCGATGATAAAACATGTGGGGAAATGCTATTTGCCAAAATGCTTTATGCTTATGGTTCACATTTATAACATTTGTTCCCCCAATCCTTGCCCCCTCACCCACTAAATCTCCCAGTCTTGCTTTTATCCATCTAGGCTATCCATTCTGATTCTTGTGAGTGTTAAATGAAAATTCAAATAATTTGGCCAGGATTGAAAAATACAATATAGTTTTGAATAATTCTCTGTACATTTTGGGGGGTATACATTCTAGATTTTAATAGGGATGTTATATAAAATGGCTTCAGTATAACTGCTGAGACTCAAGTTATGGAAATAAGTAAAACTGAAAACACTGAAATTTCCTTATGCTTCAATATACTCATATGGAATAACATTATATGTAAAATATTAATGCTTCAAAGTCACACTAGGTCAGTTGATGGTAGCGTGACTGACATCATAGAAAAAATGAAATCTGGCATATCGGATGCATGATACTGATAAAGTCAATGGGTACTTGGAGGGAGGAATACTTAGAAAATATGGTTCAATTGACTATGTTCCATTAGAGTTAAGTAATTCTTGATGTAGACAAAATGGTAATAATTCCAGAGTGGTGGGATGTATCTCATTAAAATAAAACAAACAAACAAACAAAAAGCACTCTAGTATGGTTCCCAGCGGGGGGTGGGGGGGTGGGGGGGTGGAGATATTGGACTACTAGGGAAGCTGCATAGGGAGAATTTCAGTGATATTGTAATTTTCATCCTATTACTTCCAAATCTCTCTCTCTCAAACTCTACTTCCAATATTACTTCCTTTTCCGCGACAGACATCAACAATGAGACATCTTGATGTTACCTCAACTGTAATACTTTTTAAATAGAACTTCTCTCTCCATTGAGCTGTTTTCTAACTCCCCAGGTCTCTGATAAAGATCTCTAGTTTAACCAGTTTTGAAATCCTGGAGTTACCCTTGACTTATGCCTCTGTTTTATTAAAGAAACCTGGGAAATTTTCTAAGAATTGACTATTCTTTACTCATATTTTGATGATGTTATTGTTATGTAGGCCAGTCTCTTAAATAACCTATTGGCATCCCACCTCATTGTTTGCCTTTCCTCTGGTTCTATGAATTCATTAAGATTCAGTTCAAGGCTTATTTTTCCATGTAATTTTTATGAATTTTACCAAACTTATACTTTTGCTCTTTTCTTTCTCCTCCAAATCTCAACAATAGTTAATTTATACCTCAAACCTACTAAATTATTGCCTGTTTAATGATGTTTGATGCTGTTTGCACATAGTATAATCTTTCCACTGAAATGTAAGCTAGTGGAGTGCAGATACTGCCTCTCATAGTTATCCTAAATTTCCTACAGAACCTAGATGGTGCTGGGGAAGTAATAGGATGCTAAAACAGTATGTGTTAATTGATTTCACATTTACTGAGAGCTATCAAAAATATTATTTATATTTTCTATGAAAATGATCTTCATGTCTAGTTTCAGAAAATTCAGAGTAGGCTACATATCCCAAAAAAGTCTATGTTTGACCTTTGGATAATTTTTGCCATATATCTGTATACTTTGCTGAGAGCTAAAGATAACACCTAAGGATGCAAATGTATGGGACTAATGCATGTTTAAAGAAAAAATTTTTTCTTATTTCTGTGACATTTGAGAACCTTCAGAAAGTTATATATATATTTGTCTTTATCTTGAAATTTTTGGCCTTTTGGCCATTCTAAGGGTGGGTATTATTGAAGTTATATCAGATTATATGTTGAGGGGCCGAAAACTGATATATGTCAACAAAATTCCTAAAAGATGAAAACTGAAAAACATAGTGAAAATGCAAATGTTTCAAATTCTCTCATGTCCTATGCTGTATTGAGGCTGACTCCTATAACTGATTATGTACATTAACACAAATAGCTTAACCAACATTTTAGAAACTCAGTTCAGTGGTACAGATATCATCCAAAAAGAGAAGATGAGCAATGATGCATCTGATTCACAATAAATCTGTGTGATACTCTGAATTTTAAGCAATAGCTGTATTTATTTTTATTATATTTTTTATGAGGATGCTTTAGAAAGCTTATGTTCCATGATCTGATGTTTATGGTCAGTTCAATCTTTCTTTGAAGATGAGCTACACCCATTAAATAAGCCATGACTCATCTGGATGCTTATGACTACATGATGCTCATTTGTAAGGTTCAAATCTTTACAACCTCATGGACACACCTCTTCATGAAGAGCTGAGGTGCCTGAGCTTGGTAGAGATGTGTGTGTCGCTACAGGCTTAGGAATGAGCATGCTCTCTCATCATCCAGGCTAACCTCAGTGTCTCTGGCTATATAAACTATAAACTAGTCTGTCTGTTGTGAACATTCATCATGTTAGCTTTAAACTTGGGAGCCTTTTAAAAGAGAAGCTTCCCACTCCTCAACAATAACAAACAATTTAACATTGTGTTTAGCAACTTGTCAGCTACTCCATCTCTGTCAAAGGCATCTCTTTGGTGATTATATCTCAATTATGTCTGGACCAGTTTGCAATATCCATTATACAGAAGTGAGATGTCCATAAAATAGTTTAATAGCATTTCTTCATGTGAAGAAAAAGTGAAAAGGGGGAGAGGAAAAAAAAAGTAAAAGAATATTACAGCTAATACTCCTGGGGTACTATCTACTTGCCAGGAGCTTCTAAGAGCTTCAGATGGATTGATTCAGTTAATCCTGAAAACAACCCCAAGAAACAGCTATTATTATCTTCATTTTTTCTGATGAGGAAATTGAGGCACGACAAGTTAGTTAAGTACAGATTTAGGATTCGTACCCAAGCAATCTGACACCAGAGGCCAACTTTTAAACTTCTATAGCATATTTTCTTTCTACATAAAAATTGCTGATTGTTCTTTTAAAAATAGTCATAACAAAATAAATTGGGGTTCAAATTTTCTATCTGTTAGACATAGTTCTACAAGATACTTTGACAATCTATTGAACATTAAAATATTTCACCAATCGTTTGATCATGAGTCTATGAAATGGAACTATTCGTTTGGTTAGTGGTGGGTGGAATGAAATGACAAATCATTTTCGCACAATGGAGAGACAATGAATGTCATTTGAAATCTCATAATGGTTAAGAAATGCATCTATTTTGGGGGTTCAATTGGCTTCTTTTCATCAAGTCTTATTCTTGATCACTTTACTAATTTTATTTTAGTGTTTTCATGCAGATGTGCCCAGCTTTTGTAAATGTCAAAGCATTAGCCAGCAAATATTTATTGATTAAATGTTCATTTTCCCTCCTAATGTACATGTCTGGAGAATAGGGTCTTGTAGATGCTTTACTGAGAGTTGATAGGTAGAATCAGTAATTCAGTAAAGGGTAAAGTGTGAATATGAAGTGTATAATGTTTTATCCACAGACCACTGAAAAATTGGTTTAGCTTTGATAGTCAATATCTGTTCATGTAAGGTTAGCAGAACAAAATTAGAGATCAGGAGATTTTATTGCCTTGTATGAAATTATTTCCAGGCATCACTAGTTGGATATTTTGTCAACTATGGTGATAATTTATTGTTTTGCTGCTTAGCATCCAAGTTATACATCGGAAGAACCTCCTCTCCCCCTGTCATAGCTCATGTGAACCTGAAAAAGTTGACCTTATTCTCAGTTCTAGGGATAGAGCACATGACCAAAGCTTAAGGCAATCAATATATCACATTCCTTTAACATTTGTAATTAATTCAAGTGTGACCTAAATCAATCTATTAGGACTACTTGTACTTTTGAGGATGTAGCCATGGGAGCTTCTGGCAGCCAGTTAGAAGCCATAAGAATGGAGCCAACACTGAAGACATCAAGTTGAGAAATGATGGAAAAAAATAACCAACAACAAAACATCATGGATAAGACCATCCAAGCTCTGGATCATTCCTGAATCTAGAATATCTCTTTCTTGTTCAACTATGCAAGCCAGTAGATACTACTTTTTTTTTTTTTTTTTTTTTTTGCTTAAGCAAATTTGAATTAAGGTTTTGATAATTGCAATGGAAATAATCCTAAATATAAAAATAAAAAGAAGTGAAAAAGGAAACAAAGCAATAAGCTTCTTAAAAATATATATAACTTTCTGGTGATATTAAGGTGTTAAAGTTAGGTAGAACTATTCGAAATCATCTTTCTCTCTTTTCTGTTGTTGTTGCTGTTGTTGTTTAACAGACTTGTTTTGAACCTAGCAGAAGTCTTCCTTTTTAAGTTGGCACCAATATCCTTGGACAGCACCTGCTAAAGTAGTGGACCTAGAAGGCCATATTGGTTCCATTGATATTAAGCTCCATGCTACCTCTTTTGGAGACCTGACACAGGTTGGGTCAATCTAGAAGTTAAGCAGAGCCAAATGCTTTATTTCATTTTAGTATTTGTACTATAAGACAGGATTACAACCAGAGAATGATAAGCACTTGAACTGTGGGTCATGTTGAGTCTGGAGGTAATTTTCATGCATGTGCAAACTAACTAATAAGCAAAAAAGTTTGAAGAAATGAGAGACTTCAACTGAGAAGCAAAACAAACAAACAAAATCAGAGAGAGAGATAATTATGAGTAGGTTTCTGTTTCATGAAAACAAACAACTCCTGACTAGAACACTTATAAAACATTTTTCATAAAAGAATCATCTTTCTAATTCAATATCATGTAAAATACCTTACATATAAAAGAGATGAGATCAGTATTATTGTTGAAAAATTATTTTAAAAGCTCATATTTGTAAGATTTGCTTAGTATACAGCCAAATTAATGAAAAAAATGACACTTTTAATGAGCATAAAAACATGAACTCTGGGTTATAAATGATAGATGCAATCTGAATATTCGATTTTATTTTTTAATTTTGCATTGCTTGCACAATATTGAAAAAATCCCAATTCACACCAATAAATAGGTGCAACTGATAAATGATTTTTAACAGCTCACCTTGAAATCTGTCTTTTCTTCAAAAAAATTTATCTCGAAACTTGAAAGTGGAGCAATGATTCATTTTCTTTAGCCATTTGTATTCTTTTCAAGATCTAACATATTTGCATTCTTTATATTAAATATAAAAGGGAGACAATAAACTTACAAAACTCAAAGAAAATGTTAAAGCTACTTACTTATAGTATCATAAGATATGTGTTATGCTTCTTCGTTGTTGCATAGGTGACTGGTATGCTGTGGCTAGAATGTACACCAAGTGGATCTGGCTGAGTCTGGGCTGCAATTAACAGAGCGTAGTTGGCTTGTGATGCAGGAGGTACTTCCTTGAATCATTCTTTACAAAGTGCATATAGAAAGAAACAAATTTATTGAAAGACCAGGTCAGAGCTACAACCTACTTGATCAATAATTCAATTTCAAGAAGTTCAAATGTATGCCCAGAGATCATTATGAGGTCTGTACAAACATTTGTTAACCTGAATGCATAAATTATCAGTTGGTAGTTTTCCAATGGGCTAAAATTTGGTATAAAACAGTACTTAACTACTATTTGCTCTATTATATTTAAATTATTTTAAAAAATCAGTTTTTAAATCTAAATTTTGCAAAACCAAGGCATTCCGGTGATATCTGAACAATTCTTTAAAAATGTTGAGTAAGATTAACCCTCAATATCACAGATTTTGAAATTAAAGCCCAGTGAGGGAACCTGGGACAGAGGAGTTCTAGAATGAGAACACAGATTGGCTGGTCTTGTGTCTTGAAACTCTTACTACTTTGAACACTTGTTATTTTTTTTTCTTAGTACCAAATAATGAAAGTTCGTCAAAATTTTTGACCTTATAAGATTAATTTTTGAGTCTTATAATATAGTTTATGAAACACATTGTAACATCTTTACATTTATTTCTATGGTGTCTGTAAAAGGATGTGAAAATCTGGAATGAACTTCTAGTTACCAGAAGTAGTTTTTATTAAAATACTTATGTTGTAGGAAAAAAGCCAAAATCCCCAAATCTCTTTTACACGCAATTGGACACCTGTTTCTAAAATGAGACATACAGGTCTGTCTCACCCACTAGTATGTACTCTCCATGGAGTAAGATCCTTTTTGCCTTGTTTACTTTTGAATCACAAGCTTCTAGAACAGTGTAGATCACATAGTAGGTATTCAATAACTTTTTGCTGTCTTTTTGGCAATGAAGCCAGAAGAAGCAGCTAAGACTTAATTTCCGGAAGCCTTAACTTAGACGAGTTTATAAATAAAAAGTTATAAAGGCCAGCTTTGTTGAAAGGTGGGGGAGGGGAGTCAGCCTAAGTTCATTAGCTGATGTGTAGATTCAGACCTTAAAGTCACTTTCTACTCCATTTTAAACAGTTGAGAGTCCACTCTTACCCGTAAGATCTCTAAGTTTTGCAAGATTTCTATTTCATTTAAAAGTGTTATTCTGAAACTTCCAGTGTTATGGCTCACATCCTAAACATTGAGGAACAGCAGACTGACTTGTCTTAGCTGACTGGTTGGCATGGATGTTTAGGTAATTAATGCTTGCCAATTTTCAATGGATGCCATGGATAATCTGAGTTTTATTTATTCAATAAATGCTCTATTGGTTAGTTCCTTTGCTTTACTTGGAACCTGGATATGTGTGCAGTAAAAATTAAAGATGGGAAAAATTATAGAATCAAAACTATATTTACATGTTACTAATATCCAGTTGCTATCTTAGGTTCTCATCCTGTTCAAAACCTGTCTCTCTATCTCTCTGTCTCTCTGTCTCTGTCTCTCTCTCCTCCTCTCTCTCTTAAAAAACAAAACAATAGAAAAAAAACAAGAACCTGTCTTTTAAGCCTCCCTTTGTTTGGTATTATGGATATCACTGATTTAGTGTGCAATTAACTTTGTGCCTGAGATTAGTTCCTCTCTCTCTTCCTTATTCCTGGGCTGCCACTCCTTACCTTAACAATGGCCCTTTATGCCTCTCTGCCAACATCTTACTGTTGTACTCATGTGTTGGATTATTGCCAAGGGTGAAACTCTGAAAACTTTATGGAAGTCTTGACGCCAGTAAAGCACCAAATGGAAGAGTATAATAAGAATATGGTCTTAAATTTCTAGGAGCTGTTCAGTCTCATCATGACAGTGATAGAGTTTTTCTCAATTGCCTCCTTCAAGAAGTGGCTACTCCTCTTCCAGTGAATGGTCTCATCTGAATTGCTGGAAGGCTATGGGAAGAACGATAGCCAATACTTAAGTTTTGTTACTCTTCAGGAAGACATCATTGTTGTGGGTTGAACTGTGTCCCCCCAAAACATGTATTAAAGTCCGAATCCTGGGTACCTGTGAATGTGACCTCATATGTAAATAGGGTCTTTGAAGATGTAATTAAGATGAAGTTACCTTGTATTAGGGTGGGCCCTCACCCAATGACTGGTGTCCTTATTAGAGGACAAGAGAAAAAGGACACACAAGGTAAACATCATGTGACAACAGGCAGAATTTGGAGTGGTTTGTCTGCAAACCAAGGAATGACAAGGATTGCTGGCAACACCAAAGCATGAGAAAGGCATGAAACAGATTCTCCCTTGGAGCCTCAGAGACAGCATGACCCTACCAACCTCTTAATTTCAGACTTCTGGCCTCTAAAACTGTGAGAGAATAAATCTCTGTTGTTGTAAGCTATTCTGTTTGTGGTAATTTGTTACAGCAGCCTAACACATTAGTGAAAATAAAAATGCAGGTGACCTAAAGGTAATGGATTTTAACCTTGTTAGTTGTTATAGTCTGATCTTTTTCCCAATAAAACTTCTGAATGAGCTTCACGAATCATATATATATTTCTTTTTTCATCCTCTATTATCTAGCAGACAAAAGCAAAACTCTTCTCTCCCCAACCCCCAACTAGCTGAGTTCCTTGGCACCCTTCAGTGGCCCTCTTTGGAGATGTCCTCTAGATCTTGACCACCCTCTCCCTTATCAATGCCCATACTCAGTACTACATACTCAGGATGGCTCCCATTACTTCCTTTATTTCTTCTCCCCTCTTTTCCCTATAATACAGACCTGCCTAGTTTCATATTCCCTCAGAACCTTGAGCTATGAACCTTGAGCCAGGAAATACGTTATCTGGTCCGATAAGTAAATTGGGACACTGTATAAGCGACCATTACTGAGTTAAGATGCAATGTCTCACAAGTAATGAATGTGTTTCAACAGAGTCCATCTTTAGGCATGACTGACAGAAAAAATAAGGCCAGAAATGGAAATTTAATGATGGGGAGGGTGTGGGTGAAAGGAAGGGCAGATATCTTGGGGTGAATACACCTGTCATATCCTTCAGGTTATATCATACAGCCAATTGCCTACTGTCCCATCTTTGAACTCTGCTGGTGGGAGTTCAAGTACTATCTCAAGGGCAGACTACAGGAAGAAGCACCCAGGAGCCTAAATAGAGCACAGTTGGATAATTGCCTCCTGAATAGTAAGAGCTTAAAGTTGGTTCACAGTCCTTGTGCTGTTTTTATTTTACTTTCTCCATAATTGGACACTTATTTTTTTTTTTCTTTTTGCAGAGTTCCTCCTCTGTGAGTGCTTCCATTTACCACCAAATGATGTGAATGAAAGTGCTCACACATGTAACAATGACACATGAAGCTTCCCAATTATATTCTAGGTTTCTTTAATTCATCAAGCACCCCAATAGTTATGAAGAGTATGTGTGTGTGTGTGTGTGTGTGTATACACACACACATACATATATACATTTATTTATGTGCTACTAAATAAATATAATTTGTCTATAATTTTATACTTTAAATTTTTGACTGATTGAGTGAGCAAATTAATAGATTTTTTTTTCCTGCCATTGTATAGATACAACCCAATTCAAGGGATAGATGCCCAAAGTTAATTGCTTATCTGTTGTGACATAGCCTTACAAAATTTTGCATTTTTAACTTCTGTTTTCTGGGGTCTAGGTGATTGAATATCTGTCTTCTCTCATTGAGCACCCACTCAGGAAATAGCTCCATGAGTGTAGTGCCTCAGAAACAGATTTAAATAATGACAACTCCTACTGATTTTCTGCCAGGGTAAATAGCTGTAAGTAATTTTTGAAATAGTGTTGGACTAACTGATCATCCTTAGTTAATCAATATGAAAACATCCTAGAACTTATTCAGGTCTAACATCCAGAAGGTATCAATCTTGAAAGGAAGGTTTTTTTTCAGGTAAAATGCTAATTTCCTTTTATTTTTGTCATTGCTGACAGCAATCTTAGGGCTATTACAAACAAGCAATTGTTTATTGACAGATAAAACTAGAGTCTTCTATAAGGAAGAAATGTGCAGACTCTGGAGCCAGAATGTTGGAGTTCAAATCCCAGCTTCACTATCACAGGCACTGTGTCCTTGGGCAAATTATTGAACTTCTTTTTACTTTAACGTCTTCATTCATAAACTGGAGCTAATAGTAGTACTTACCTCACAGAGTTGTTGTGATGATTAAATGCGCTAGTATACATTAAGCTCTTAGTATGGTTTCTGGCACATAATAAACATTCAATAAATGGCCTGAACTGCTCTCCATGATTGCTTTTGAGTCTGGGCCCATGTCAGATGTGTATATAGCATCTGATGTGTATACAGCATTTTCAAGATCTCTGTAGGAAATGACTGGCTTAGAAAACATTTGACAAAGTTCAAGTCTTTGTTAGTCTATTATTTTACAGAATGCTAAAACCAGGCCATCAAACAAAAGGATTGTCCAAAAAGTGGTGTTTGTTACCAGGCTGGAGATGGGCCCAGGACCAGGACAGAAGATGAACCAGCAAAGAGGAAACCTGAGTGAGGGCAGGGAGGCTGAGTCAGGAGGCAGATTATGTGCAGAAACGAGATTACTGTGGAATTGTATTTTATCAGGGTATTAGATTAAAAAGTCCACACTTGTAAAAATTACAGTCAAAATTACCCTTAAAAATCCCTTTTATCCCTCATGAAGTATAATGTAGATGGTTTTGTACATACAACCCTACATAGCATATGTAATAATGAAAACTTAATCTATGAAAAATTAAATAGTATATGAAAAATAATACCTATACAAATGTAATTTTACAGTATTTTATAATATTTAAAACTGAATCTTGACCATAGATATTTGAATTCACTTAATTAAAATGTACCTATTGTGTTATTCTTAAAACTGACGTTGGGCCCTGGGACAATTTTTTTCTCTGGGTTGCATGTTCAACTACTTTTATTTAGCTTGCATACTTTTTAAATGCATATTGACACCTAAAGACTAATGTATTTTTTCAGGAAAAGAGGTAGTTGGTAAAAGGTGATGTAACACGTGGACCCTTTGTTCTCCAAAGTTTTTAATATTACAGGCAGTTGAGTATCAGTTTAACCAAGGTGCCTCTAGGAAAGTAAAACAAGAAATTCTTGTATCCATGTCTGGTTCTAAGGAGGGTTGGCAGGGTTTCCACCTTTCAGTGGATTAGTAGAAACGAAACGAAACAAAACAAAACATGTGCCATCACTTTAAGATAGGTCACCAAAATGAGTGAGCATCTTTGCTCAATTCTTGGTTTACTTCTTGTTCACTTCCCAGTGAGAACAGAGATGGTTTATACAGGAACAACCTTAAATACTGAATGAGGAACCAAATGACTGTGGTCCCCCATATCTGGTCTATAATAGATACGAAATTTTATTGTAAGAGATTAATTTCTTTGTTTTAAGGTTAGTCCTGTTTTAGAGTGGTAACACATTCGACTTGTCAATCATTGTGCTAGTGTCAAGTTATACAAACCCCCATTTCTTCTTTCTGGGTAATGTAAACTTGCATTTCCAACCTGCCTTGCAGTTAGGTTTGGACTAAAGGAATGTCAGCGGAAGGGATGCCTATCATTTCCAGGCTAGGACTTAAAAACCCCTGCTTGATCTTCTGAGATCTCTTTCCTAGCTTGGTGATTGAGACAATTATATTGGGGATCGCGTCATTACAAAATAGAAGCAGCCTGAACCCCTGAGAACTCTTTGAAGGAAGTACTCCTAGAAGAGCTTCTTATTTACATCAGACTAGGTACAAACGAGAAATACACCATTTCATTTTTAAGCCTTTGGGATTTTGTGGTCGTTAGTTATAGTAGCTAGAGTTATTTATCCTAATAGAGACATTTATACCAGAAGTGAAGTAGTGCCATTAAAAAGCTAAATTAGGTGGCATTGACTTAACTGTTGATAGTTAAGTAGTGAGAAAACTGATACTAGAGTCTGGAAAGAAGGCTATCCATGTGACACAGTGGCAAAATATTTGGTACAATTGTCACCCGACATAAATTTAAGGTCAGAACCAGTCCCTACTCAGCCTGTACCTCTAGGGGACATGGTAGAAATGAGTCAGAACTTTAGTGTGGGCTGGCTATGCTAGGCCATATTTTCTAAGGTATTACAAAAAGAAATGGGCTCAGGAAAGAACTGGCCGGTTTACATAAATGAAGCATGAATAAAAGGGAATAGATGAAGTTCAGAAATGTTTGTGTGGAAAGTTTTTCTAAATCCTAAATAGAAAAAGCTGGATTTAAAAATTGTTAGTTGAATCGAATAACTCAGGGAAAAGATTACATCAAGGGTATGTGCTTCTCTTAGCTGACTATCAACTAATTCTTGCTGGTGGTTTATTTTAAGAAAGATTACTCACCCTCTAGTTTGCAGACAGCCTCATGATAGCCATCCTTAAGTTGGAGGAGAGGCATGAGGGTGAGAAAACAAGTAACAAAGCTCATTTAAAAATTGTATCACAGAAAGAATGTTAGAAGTGTTTACCTTCTCATGGCAAATGTATTGGAATCCTATTAAGTTGTTGAGGGAAATGTATTGCCAAAACAATAACAACAACAACAACAAAACAAAAAACCCCAATGACTCTAGGCTACAAAATTCCTTGACTGTTTGAATTTTAAGTAACTCTTGGTCCCTGTAGCAGATGCTGTCATTGCATCATCCTATTTCCTCTGTCTATTCTAGGACACAGATAATATATCCTTGCCTATTTCTCCCTGCTCTGGGGGACTCTGTTCCCTGCAGGACCACTTGGAATTATACTGCCTCAGGAGTGATTTTAAATCAATGAGTGGCAAAAGTTTCTGCACCTATCATGGAAATCATATTCCACATAGTCTCTCAGAGGGTCCCTAGAATTTATAAGCTCAAATTTCTCTACTAAAATCTCTCTAGAGGCAACCTACTCATGAATGCTCCCTTTACTGACTTTCCTTCCTTCCATGTCTTACTTCTCTACTACTTGTAATGCTTCTCAAGATTACCTTTCAGATAAAATGCTTGCATCTGAATCCTTGTTCGAGGGAACGCATATTAAGACAGGTCTCTACTTTCCATGGACAGGAAGTAGGGCTTCAAATGTTTTACAGCCTCTTAAGAGGCCATGCTCTAAAATATCTCCATTAAATGTCTTCAGGGAAGACAATGGGCAAGAACAGACTGCCCAGGAGATGGAATCAGGGGCCACAGAGAACAAATGATAAAAGAGTTTCTCCCAGTGAACAAAATCAAAGCCAAATTAAGGAACTGTTCCATCTATCTAGCAAAACTTTGGGTCTGGACAGGACCATTTACTACTCTCTGATTTCTATTCTTCCTTTTTCTAAATGAAAGTGTCCACCATTGTATAGGGAATGTGCATATGAGGAACCAAAAACTTGTCTTTTTGTTTCATATGTAGCAGTAACTAGATTAGTCCTATCTATCCTGGGGGTGAGGACTATGCTTGCCCAGAGATATAAGATTTTGTATGTGATGTAATGACCAAAATATATTGTGAGAGGAAGATTGAAATGGATCTTTGATGACTAAAAGGGGGATTTGTGTAACAGATTGATTAGATGTTCATCAATCCTGTTTCATTCTCCTGAGAACAAAAGAAAAATATGCTTTTTACATTCCCTTAAAGTTATTTAGGGGCCATGAAATGCGGGCAAATGTGATGTTTGCAACTTCTAGCCCTGGCCATTAAACTCCTGTATCATTGTCTATGCTCTCACTTCTCTTTCCTTGGTGAAAATGGAGGTCATCTGTGGAAGATGGTGGCATAATGATGATGAAAGGAACTTTTATCTCTAAGCCACTACTCAGAGGAGACTTACGCAGGAAAGCTGGGGAACCTTTTTGCACTGTGATGTGAGCAATAAACTTTTATTTTGTTAAGCCACAGAGATTTTGGAATTGTTTGTTACAGCAGCAAGCATAACTCATGAATACTCATAGAGACCTGCTTCAGTGGGGGAGAAGGCAGACTGATCATGATAGGATCAGTGAATGTTTAGCAAGAAAGGGATTACTTCAGAAAGAAACCAGAAGGTGCCAAAAAATATACCATGCATTTCAGCCTGGCAGTGACTCTTGGTTCTCCATTGTATTCTATAGCATTATACATGGTATTTGAGTGCGTGTGTTGGGGGGTGGAGGGGGGTAGAATGTACCAACAGTATCTATAAATG
>NW_024352785.1:3588533-3873578 GCF_902729225.1 Pteropus medius | reverse complement strand
GTGCGTGTGTTGGGGGGTGGAGGGGGGTAGAATGTACCAACAGTATCTATAAATGTGAGGAGGCCAACTGTAGGTAGTGCAGTAGAGCATGTGGCCCGCTTTCTTACCTCTCCTTGCAGTGACCCTTCATCTTCTTTGCCTAGTACCAATCCCTCCATCGTCCTAAGTACAGAGACCCTGGGTTGCTCTTCCAAATCAGGCTGACTGGGCAAACTCTGAAAGGAAGAGCAGAATTCACAGATAAGGAAGAATCATTCTGGGTCAAGAGTTCCTTTCATTTCCAGTTTGCTATCAGCTAAAAATGTACTACTTTTTTGCATTTATATTTCAATTGGAACTTCCAGAAGACTTCTATAGTTTAAAGAAAGTCTTTTTTCATTTGAAAAAAAATACATATTTTTAATATATATTACATGGTAATACATTCACATGGATCAAAAGAAAAATAATACCTACCAAGAATACATACCAAGATGATACATTCTGTATCATCTCTTTCACCTCGTACATGTAAACACTTTTAGTAGACTTTTATGTAAAACCAATTTTTAATGACAAAATCCCCAACAGCAGATGGGAAATATTTTAAGAAGGAATGCTCTTTTCAAATTACACACTTTTATAGTGTTATGGCCATTGATTCCAACTATTACAAAATGGTCCTAAAATTGATAAATAAACATTAAGAAATTGTCTCAATCCAGCACCCCACCAACCAAAGATCAACCAGTTGATTTCCATGATATCAGATTAAAATAGTTTAATTTAAGCTCTTTGTTGTTGAGATAAACATCCAAATATTAACTCAGCAAATTTTAATTCTGAGCAATTTTAATCTTTGCAACATATTACAAAGATTATGTATTTATCTTATCCCTTCTTCTCAGACATATTTCCTATCCCTCTGCTGGTATCCAAGAACAACCATGCTGTAACTATCATATAGGTAATAATATCACATCCCTGCTGTGTTTCCCCAGTGAAAATACAATCAGCTCCACCAGACTTTCTAAATTTCTTTCCTATAGATTTTTCTATTACTTTTCCCTATGGCAACAGCCCCAGAAATTTAACCCCCCTTTTATTTAGAAAAACCAATTTGATTTGAATATGAAACCTTGAATGAATTTAGACTTAAAGACATAGTTGATATTATCTTTTCTTTGAATTTTACTTCTTGTGACAGTTTCATTCAAAATTATAAGTAGAAAAAAATGAAGTTCTGGATGTTAAATACTAACCATGTGTTGGGATGGTTGGAGGGGAGGTAGGGAACTCAAGAGTTTTTGGATCTATACAACAGATGGAGAGATCAAAAAGGGAAAATTAGGAGTACGAATGTAGGAAAAATACTTTGAAGTGTAAGTGTTTTTTACCAGAGGAAATCAATTTTCCCAATTTACTCATATAACACTGGGATGAGTAAACCCTCGGTATGCATAACCTGATGCTGAAATGTTGGTAACAGACTAACAGATGGAATAGTGTGCTGCTGGTTTTCTGCCTTCTCATTCTTTTTTATTATATGAAGAGAATACAAAAATAAAATAACAAACATAAAAAACAAAAATAGGATTTGAGAAGATTACTTGGGACTACTTAGAATTCTGAATAAAAGGACAAATGGGGAATTTTGAATAACTGAGTATGTCTCTGTAAGCATACCATTAATTAATCAGCATTTAAAAATCTCTGCTTCTTCATGTTTTAAGTAGATTACAGAAGTATATTTATGAGATACTATCCTTTTAGTCTGAATAAAAAAATCAAATTCATTTATGGTTTAACATAAAGTATATATAACCCTTTATACAGTTAGAAACTATTTAACTACTGATATAACTATTGTCTAAAATTTTAGCAGTTCTGTTATTGCCCTTAATTAATGAGTAATAATTAGTACTTGGGGCATCTTCAAAGGTTGCCTGCCTTACGAAACTCTAGAAGTCTTAGGGCAAGAGTATCATGTGGTTTTTTAGAGCCCTTAGCTTTTGTTTTTTAATTTTTTAAAGTTTCAGGATCATCTGTTTCCTCTGGCTTCTCCTGAAAGACTGTGGACAATTTCGCCCTCTTCCTTTGGTGTACGTGTCTGATGATCTCAGTGAACAACATGTTGGACTCTGTGAATTTGCTTCCATATGGAACAAGTTAGCAGCTATTTAATTTCTAAAAATGTTTATGAAGTCCACAGCCATTGTTATTTTTAGAGAGGCCTGTTCAGATCTTTGCCAGGCGGCTATTTCAGGACTTCAGAGATTCATTATGAAACTCCCCCAGAAAACACATCACCTTAAAATTATACTGAGTTACTGTAAAGATTTTTAAAAGGTATTGATTCCTTGTCTTGGTCACATTAGGTTTCTTTTAATAGGAGTTAGTTTAGTTTGTATTTAACCACATAACAAACAATTTTTTTTTTTTTTAATGAGAAGATTTGTCCATAAGCTTATTTAGTTTTATAATCAATGACTGAATTATATTCATAATTGACAAAAAAATGCATATGACAGTTTTAGGAATCAAATAAGCCCTTAAATAAACATATTTTTAAAAGGTGATTTAAATCTATCTTTTTTTATCATGTAAACTGAGCCTTAAAAGACAATATTTTACTTATGTTGTTTCCAGGTTTCCAACGTCATGGTCCTTAGGTAATTTAATTTTTCTTCTTGGCCTATTAGCTTAAAGTTACCCATTTGTTCAAGGATTTGGTACTTTTTAGTATTCAGCCTTCATTACTCCTTCTCAAAGCTTCTTGTGGCTGAATGTTGAACACTCATACAAGCTGAGAAGTATTTAAATGTGAAAATGAATTCTTATAATTAGATTTACTCTTTTTAATCAAGGATGTAAAATACTGTTTCTTGTTCTCAATGAAATTTAGGAGATAAAGTTGAGAAAATGTAAAAGTAAATACATCTGTTTCTGCCTATCTGAAAATCTGTATCTTTCTTAAAGTGTTCTTATTTGGTAATGTTCTTCTCATTACACAATTACTTAGTTATAGCTGTAAGGGAATATTTAAATTACAAAAATGTCAGTCCAGTGGCATTAGAAAAACATATTGTGGGTGATGCTTATCTCTGGGTAGTAACTTAGGGTAAAACAATAGTGGAAAAAGGAAATGCCATGAGAAAGGAAGCAGGAAAGGAAAATGATTCATGCAAGGAACTGTAATTTGGCTCCTGATAAGTTTAGAGTTGTAGAGACCTTAATAACTTTTTACACACAGTCCCTGTTGTGAAAGACATCATAGGCAATATAGTAAAATGCAAGCTCTTTTTTTTTCTTTTTAAAGTTAGTAGAGATTCAATGGAGATTTTTTTCTTAAAACATTAATTTTAAAATAAAATGAATTTGTCAGTCTCAGGAACCAGTCTCTCTCTCTAAGATGAAAAATAATTTTGTTTTGATTTATGCATTTAATATTTCACACTGGAAATGTAAAACTACAGCAGTTATTTTATAGTGACTGAGATCAGGAAATATGAAGGTAATTCATTATATTTATTATTTTTCTTTATAAAACTATAAATCAATGTTATTGAAAATTAAATGTAAGGTCTACTGTAAGGACATTTTTGAGTTTTAACAGTACTTTCCATAAGGCTTTCTAGAATCTTACAGAAACTTGAATTATTCATAAAAGCCTTGGATTTTCCTTTAACCTAATCAAATTAATAAAACAATTTCAATTCTGAAAGCTATTAATGCTCTGTGGAAGAGAGCAAAGAGCATACATTTATCTTCAGTTTCTTTTTGAATTTTGTATACTTCTGGGAATTACCAAGACCAAAAAAGGAGATTTAAAAAAAAAGGCAGAGTACTTTATCATTGTCATTTCGCTAGTATAACACAGTAATGTGATAATTTTTGTTGTTCCATTGTCATTAAACTTCCAAGGAAGACTATTACTTGTCTCCCAAAAGGTCTTTTCAACTCTTTTTTTAAGAAAAAAATATTTAAAAATAATATAGAAGCATTCTAGTTTTTAGGATTAAATCGTCATCCTATATCCAAAATGTTTTGAAGTCTCTTGTAAGTGGAATCATAACATGTGATAAGATAAATATAAGCAGCTATATAAAACAAGGGTAGAAAGAAATAGAGATGCTATGTCACTGGATATAGTAGATAAATAAATTCACTGAATTGAATTGATTTGAAATTTTTGGCAACTAAAACAAGAGGCAAATTGATTACATAACCTTTACTGTCTAATCCAAAAGCAAGTATATACATTAGTCTGTGGAAACAAACTTATTTCAGAATGTATAGTCAAAGGAAATTTTTATGTGGATCTTTGTATAGAGTTTAATAATAAAGTAAACACTGTCTTCAGCTCCAGCTTCATCTTATAGAAACATTGTTCAAATTGACCCTTCTTGAATCGGTCCTCTCTAAAGGTTGAGGATATGATATTAAGCCATTATTCAGTAAAGGCATTCTTAAAGGGGCTCAGATAATAAAATATAAGTATTCCACTTGTTGACGATCTGGCTTAATATAGGGATAGAGCTGGGAGAATCTAGAAGGAGGAAGTGCTTTCAAGTACCCTGGGCGGTCTCTCTCAAATTTCAGATGCTTTAAGTAGCCTTTTAGTAAGTAAGAGCTGGATCACAGTCAATTTCAGGATATAATTCTGAACCAGAAACCCACAGGTGAGATGAGAAACAACTGTTCTATTATGAAAGTCCAACTTGCATTCTCACCCACTTAGAAAGCACTATGTGCTTTAGCAGTCATGGGTAGCTACAAAGCTTGAAGATAGGGCCAATATGTTTTCCGAATCTTCATTATTTTCCTAACTACTGCAATCATAAAGCATGATGGATTTGAATTAGATAGAAAAAATTTTATCCTACCTGTGGAAAGTCCAGTTTCTAAGGAGAACAACATGTTGATAAATCTGCCAGGAAGAGTTAGCTGCAAAATATACACAATATACTCAAATTTGTTGAACAGTATTATTTGAAAATATCTTTTTAAATGTTAGAGGATGCCTACCAGATGTTACCAATTTTGATAGAAATGAGATTAAGTGACTCCTTTTGATTTTTATGAACTGATGAGTCCAATGCTTAAGGCCTTTATTTGTTTTATTGTCAGAGAAAATTCAACTGTTTGTCCAACATACAGAAGGATGTTTGGCATCTTGTTTGCTATAGCAGGAGTTAATACAGTTTATTCATTGAATAGCTTTACCATTTCTTGTAGTTGAAAAAATAAAAGTGGTGAGGTTAGGATGCAGTACTCTTGAAGGCCTATTTAAAATTAGACAAGTGCTTGCCATGATGTCCATATGTCCACACGAATACTCATAGTCTAATGATCATATCTAGTTTGGGCTGTTTGTCCCATAGACCAAAAAAAGATGGGTGAGCTAAGAGGGCCAGGGGTAAGACACTGAAAGTTAAATAATAGTGCTAGAAATCAGTTTGTGGCTTAGAGTTTAAAGGGCATGTCCAACAGATCACGCAGCTGAAATTAAGGTCACAAAGTGTTCATTTGTAATGTTGGCTATTCTGAATGACTTTGCTCTCTAATTTTATAGGGATAAGAACATGGAAAGAATAGATTGGAAATAGTTTTGTACATGAGAGTGGGTCTTTTAAAATCATTAACGTGATTTACCCAGTGCTTTGTTTTAAATATTGTTTTATACTCTCTATAAAATATATAGTTGTATGAACTTAAATGCATATTTCTGCTTCTATTCTCTGTCAAAAGTCAAATTACAAATAACCATTTCTCCTAATCTTCATTGTTTTCTACGCCTGAATTCAAAGCTTCTCATTGAAATCATGTTTTATAAAATATATATTTAAAATATATAACACATATTATGTGTACTTATATAATCTGACACATTTTTGAATGTGGAAATAAGAGGAGGGGAGTGAAGAAAAGAGAAATGTATTAGTTTCCTAGGGCTGCCATAACAAAGCGCCACAAACTGAGTGGCTTTAAACAATAGAAATTTATTATTTCACTGTTCTGGAGACTAAAATCTGAAATGATGGTATTGGCAGAGCCATGCTCGCTACAAAGCCTCTAGAGGAAGCTGCTTCCTCTAGAGGAAGCTTATTGGAGTCCCAGACATTCTTTAGCTTGAGGCAGCATAACTCCAATCTCGGCCTTGGTCTTCAAATGATCATCTTCCTTCTGTATGTCTCTCCTCTTCTTGTAAGGACACCAGTTATATTAGAATAAGGGCCCGCTCTACTCAAGTATGACCTCATCTTAACCTAACTAATTACATCTGCAACCACCCTATTTCCAGATAAATCATATTCTGGATTAATGGGATTTGAACTTCCATACATCTTTTAGGGGGGACATAATTCAATCCATAACAAGGGGATATTTTGTTTTGTTTGTTTGGTGAAGGGCTGTCAATCTTTATACAATCAAGAATCATGTAAAGCCAGACTACTGTTTTTCCAGATAAAAAAACCCAAGCCTGGGTTTACTTCTCTGTTACTTGTGACTTGAAAAGGAAAGTAGAGGTTAGTTGAAGAATTGATGAGATCCACCTTCTATCTTGACTTCTTCACTGTGCTATAGTTTCCTTATATTCTCACCTGACTAGTTGTGGAGTCAGACTCAGGAATAATGATATTGAATATCAAAGTATGTTTAAAGAAGAAGGAAACAATTTCAGCAGAGGCGAAGGTATCAATTTGAAGAGTGAAAATAAAATAAATTATTATATTAATTGATCATTAACACTGATGTCCATCAGATAGCCCAGAGGGTGCTATTTATGCTATAAAGTTACAGAGAATGAGTTTGACCAGCTGTTTCACCGAAGTTTCAAACATTTCTCTCTATTGAAAGAGCCCATGGGAAAATAATTTTCTGATCTAAATTTCCTTTCTGTAGAAGGATATGTGAATTCACCATTCATTAGTTTAATGACCTTGGGTAAATAAGCCCATTAATCTTTGAATTTTTTTTTTTTTTGCATTTTTAACACAGAAATAATGGTAACTTAACCATTAATTTAATAGGTCATTGTAATATAAAAGCTGTTCATACACTGTAATATTTAACAAAAAAATTTACGAATTTATTTCTGGACAGTATCTTCATGGAGCCTCTAACAGGCACTATGAGATAGCAGTTGTGAGCACAGGTTCTGAGTAAAACTGATTTGGATAGAATCTCAGCTCCACCATCTAGTAAGCTGTGATATTGATCTGTCTGTGCCTCTGTTTACTTATATGTAAAATAAGGATAACAGTATTTACTTTCTAGGTTGTTAAGAGGATTTTACAAGTTAATAATGTGAAGCAACTAGAATAGTGCCTGGTACATAGTAAACACCCAATAAATGTAAACTAAGGATGATGATTATCATAAACTCTGGAATCCAGGTCTTCCCAAGGAGTGCTTGGATCATATATTATAAGATAATGAAATTGGTTCCAGAAATACAGGATGTTAGTTTACATATACAACATAACTGTAGCTACACACACACACACACACACACACACACACACACACACCCCACACACAGTTTATATAGTAGCTATCAAAAGTTTGGAGGTTTGTAGCTGGTGGAGAAAGAAGGATGGAACCTGAGAAAGATCACATAGGATGAGATGAAGATGAAGGTGTAGTGGTTGCCTGAGGAAAGTCAATGAATGTTGAAAATAATCACTGTTGTGAGTGATTATGAAATTAAAGGATAAATAAAAGATTACTTTTAAAAATTATGAGACTATGTCACCCCAATTACGAAAAATGAAACTAAAAAAAGATTAAAAATTACAATACTATCGTAGGCCTAGCTAAGATTGAACTCATGGTATTCCATATATGGAAGTACCAATAATTTTTGTGGGTTTCTGTACTGCTCATTTGCTCATTGGCTTTTTTACGGATTACGCAACTGAGGCTTGGCTTAACTAGAAGAGTATAATGTGAGAAGAAATAGCCTCTACATAATGATTATGAACCTAGGTCTTCCTTTATTGAAATTGCAAAAAATATGTTTTCGCTCTTTGAGTCTCATGCGTAATTTGTGAATTTTTTGAGTTTAAGAGTTAATAATCATTTGATTAGAAATAAGTGCGGAATGGTTTAAGCAGTCAGGATATATTCTACTACAAGTGGGACATAAACCAACTGAAATCAGCTTAAGCAAGGGAAATAACTGAATTTAGTGCCCAAATAATATCAATGATTTCTCTCCATCTCCTAGTTTTGTCCCTTCTCTTTTCTTAGTTCTGGTAGTGGACAAAAAGCTATCTTCATCATTTCAGGATAAATCCAGTAGAAAAAGGATGGCAGCTCTTACAGCAGATCTAAATTTCACTGATTTAACAGTTTTAGTCACATCCCACCCTTGAACCAATCGCTGTGGCCAGGAATGGATGATGTGCTGATTGCCTTAGAGTGGTTTAGAGATTGAGACTGAAAGAAGGGTAGGGCTGTTGTTGAAGAAGGAAGGATGGATGTTGGCAAAGCAATTATCAAATACTCACTGAAGGCCAGAGCATCTTGGACAGTTGCCTAAAATGCCCTTGACATGATTATGTATTGAACTAATTATATGAAAACTGTATACAATGGAAGCATAGATTTTATTCTGCACAGGAGATGATATATCTTGAATTATTAGAAATATAACTGTTAATTTCAGGAATCTAAGTTATTCATTGCTTTATTTTTGTTTGGATGCGGTAATGATTGAGACTATGACCATCTTTATTCTTTTTCATTGCAAAATTAGGATTCAAGCTAGTCACAGATTGAAAGGCTGTTTAGATGAACCTCATGAATGTCTAAAAAGCAACTAAAGTTTATTAATTTTTTGTCTAAAAAGCAACTAAAGTTTATTAATTTTTTTCATTTTAATATGATAGATTGAAAAGTTTAAAATTAAATTTTTGAGTGGTTTAGACATTAATATTGGCTTCGATTTTTTAACGTTTTCATTTTTAATTTGTATTATAGTGTTAATGTAAGAAGATATTTGAATTAAAACTGGGTTTGACAGCTAATAAAATGGTTATGATTGAAATAAAAACAAAAACTGTAGATACATATTTTTATTACTCCAATCTTTACAGAAACTCACTTTAGTGCCTATGGACTTTATAAACTATAATTTTAAAAAGTGACTACAATTACATATACTTAAAATAAAATGAATACAAAGAAAGAGTATATGTTGCCAAATTTTACACACTATTCTAAAAACAAATTGGGTTTTACTACATTACCTTTCTTTAGAGAAAAAAAGTAGCCTAATGTAAAAGTATTAGATAGCTGGGAAAATGTTACAAAAACCTTAAAATTAGATTAATGTAAATGATTTCCCCAGTTCTTCTCTGAAAGGGAAAAACACTGGCAATAGAGTGGAAGAGAAAAACTCTGAAGAAATTATAGAGCTAGACACTGCTTTGATGTATAGGGCAATTCCAGCAAAAATATGTCCCAAAACACCATGAGAATTGTCTGTTAAAACAACAGTTTACTTTGTGTTTCATGGATCTAAATGTTTCATTGCATTTTGACATGTTTACTTATAGGAATTATAAATTAATCACTTAAGAACATTAGAAAAGTTATATGGTTTAAAGATTTCAAAGATGGAGAGATATCTTTTACTTTTATCAGAAATTTTGTTACATGATTATTTCAAATTGAAGTGTTAGTATTTATAAAAACTCGAAAGAAATGTGCTTCATTCATGCTATCCAGGGTAGATGCTGTGTTGCTTGATGTTCAAGAATAATAACAGTGAGTATGCCTGATACAATGCCTTTATTACTAAATTGTTGGCCAACTAACTAACATTCATTGGCAAACTATTCTCTATTGTATTATGACTTGGTGTCTGCATGAGGACAGCAGTCTGGTTCAAGGCTGACCAGACTGAAGTGGGTGGTGTTTTCCTAACAGAGCTGGTTTGGCCCAGCTAGCTCCTTAAGCAAAAATGTATTATGGGAATCGGTCTGTTCTCTCACAGTGAGGGGAATTTTCCAGCCAATACATTTGATTGTTCTTGTGTAAACAGCCCAAGTATTAGAAGAGAACTGACAACTTTATGTGAAACCAGTTCCTGCCTGTTTCTGCTGGACACACCTCGTTCAGAACACTCTTTGTTAAATTACCAGGATTTGGGAAAGAGGGCAATGCAGGCAGTATCGGTATGGCCATGAGAGTTAAAATACTGAATTACTTCTGTACCAGCTGGTATAAAGCCATTGTCTAAAGCAGCCTTTCTCACCAACACCTGGACATCTTCCTCTAGACTCTGGATCCCTAAACCTCTCCATGATCAGCAACTCAAGGTGTAATTCTTAGTAGAGCAGAGGCACACTGCTCTAGTGTTATAGATAGTATCTGTTCTGATTGGCCGGTGCCTGAGTGCTTCTGGTTCTTGAATCTATTGAATATCACCCTGACAAAGAACTAGGAAAATGTTATTTCAGCACATCTGTTGAAGACCAAATCCCAAAAACCTCAGAATAATGGCAGTAATCAAAACAGAGAATAGGGACACTGGCATGAAACCAGGTGGACTTCAGATCCCCATGCTTCTTTAAGGATAGTTTTGATACTGAACATCATGTAGTTTGTCCTTCTTCATGCTTCCCTCCACTTTAGGAACTGGTTCTGTTTATAATCCTTCTTAGGGCTTATTGCTGTAAAGTTCTGTGGTGGAACATTTCTGCTAATGAGCATATGCCGGAAAACGTGTGGGTAGAGTGATAACCACCCACCCACCTTTAAGCTTATTTTAGAAGACACAAACATTAGGAAATGAAAATTAATTAATAAGTAAATTAAGGCAAATGCCAAATCTCATCAATTAGAGATTTCTGTATTTGTTTCTTCTTTTCTATTACCTAGAATCTTTTACAAACTTAAATTATGTTGTGTCTCTATTGGTTTAAAACACTCAGTGCCTTCCCTTTGCTCTGAGAGTAAAATCCACACCCTTTATTATGACCTGTAAAGTTCTCTAAGATCTGGCCATCGCTTTCCTCTCTGGTCTGATCTCATACTGTTCTCCATTCTCACTCTGCATCTGGCACACTGGTCTTCCAAAGATACACTGAGCTGATGCCTTGCCTCAGGGCCTTTGCCCTTGTTGCTCCCTCTGTTCCAAATGTCTTTCTCCTGTGTGGTGCTCACTTCACAGCACATATACAAATGTCTTCTGTGTGATTCCAGCTATCATTAGTCCTTATCTCTTTAGAGAGCTATTTCCTGATTGTCCTATATGATACTGTCCTCTTTTCAGGCATTCTCTGGTTTATCCATAGCTCTAATCACTATCTGAAATAATTTTATCTATTTATAAAATAATAAATTATATATTAATAATAATAAATATAATTATAAAATAATATTTTTTTCTGGCTTATTCACCTATGTTATAGGCTTCTTATGAAAATTAAATGAGCTAATATATTAAAAATCTAGAACAGAGTCTGGCACATGATGAACACTATATAGATAGTTGATATTTTTATTTTTTAATTTTTTCATTA
Source organism: Pteropus medius (assembly GCF_902729225.1). Taxonomy (NCBI): domain Eukaryota; kingdom Metazoa; phylum Chordata; class Mammalia; order Chiroptera; family Pteropodidae; genus Pteropus; species Pteropus medius. Next base: position 3,862,062 of record NW_024352785.1, on the reverse strand, counting down.
GAATATAAGTCCCATGGGTGCAAGATTTTGATGTTTTGTTTACTGACCAATCCTTAGCACTTGAACAATGTATGGCTAATTATTAGCACTCAAAAATTAATATTGAGAAAATTGTTAAAAGTATTTTTTTAAAAAAATTTATTAACTGTAGGAATTAGAGAGTAAGCTCTTCTAATTTCCTTTATAATCCGCCCCCTCACCCCCCGCATACACACACACATCTTTAAGTACATAATGCTATGGTTAAAAATTACATTTACTAATGCCCGGAATTTCCCAGCTCTGATCACTATAGTCTATACAAATTGTTTCAATTTGTTAACTGATGATAATACTCATTCTTCCTAAGCTTGGCTGGACCTTAGAAATCCTTCTTAAACCAGCGTTGCAGGATGATAACACCAATCAGAGTAGGCATGCAAAGCAAAATCTAATTGCTATCCTAAGGTCTAGGAAATGCATCGGTTCTAGGACTAATATATGTGGAGTCTGTTTCTATTCTATATTCATCTGAATGACTTTTGTGCCCCTGTATCTTACTGGCCACTCACGAGCAACAGAGATAAGAGAAATAAGGACTGCTATTTCTGATTTCTCACCATGACACCGTGGGACTTCGTTTTCTCTTTTACGGGGTGAGGTGTGTTCAGATGATAGATAAAAGGACTATGAGAAATTATTACATCTCACTGCTTTAATTAAATATTCTTCACCTGACTAATAGCAGCAGAAGTGGTGCAAACTTGAATTCACTCTACACTCCTTAGGTGTTAACACTGCTTGAATATGAAAATTAAGTACTACTAATTTCTCTCACTTTTCGAAAAGTAAAATAGAACAAAATAAATGATGCATATGTGGAAAACCTTCAAAACACTGAGGTTATAAAAAAAAAAACATTCACAGGAGAAATCTCCTATTATTTGAAAATCTTGATTTTCTTTACAATTTAGAGATTATATTTGTAATGTTGATGTTGCATTCATCTTTATTTTTCACTTTCTGACCCAGGTATCATTTAAATTGGTTAGTTGGAGCTTGGCATTAATGAGATCATAGTCAGTGGTTCAGTTTCCTGTCTTCCTGTTAGAGTCCGTTAGATCAATATTGAGAAGGCTGTTCTGCAATCACCGACTCTGCTGTGATTCTGCTTATCTGTCCCACATGTGTGGCCAGTTGTTTACAAGGTAGGGGCTTTATTCTTGGATTCAATTACATAATATTTATTAACTCTTGTTACTATTATTCCCTCAACTCTAAGATATCATTGATGATAAGTTGCACCATCACTTTCTATTGGGAGTAAAGAAACCTTATATGAAATAAATCCAAAGATTACAAAATGTATAGAAATTTAAAATGTGAGAAAACATTTTGTCTTAGAATCTGGAAAACATGGTTTGGAGTATAACCCCTTGCTGTTCCAATAAAACAACACAGAAGTATATATTTTATACTTTTGATGGTGACATCTTTAATACATATTTTATTAAATCATTCTCTGTAGGAGATTAAACTGCTTGCCCTATGTATTGAGATATTATTCATTCATTTATGTATATATACTTATGGTATTTAAATATATATTTATATATAACTATGTACTTTATAAATGTAAGTATGTAATATATTCATGCATATATTTACATTTGTCCACATTATTTATATATTCATTCAGCAAATATCTACGGATCACTAAGTACTGTCTAAGTGTGGTAACGACATTCAACAGCAAAAAGTCATGTTTTCATGTACCAGTAAAGAAGAAACATTGAATATAAAACTAAAATAAATGATAGTGAAAATACCACAAAATATAAAACAGGGTAACTGTTAAGGAGTACCTGGGAAGAGAAGCAATCTCCTTTTAAGTTGGTCAAGAAAATCTCTGAGGAGGTGACAGCTGAGCTAAGACCTTCATGATGAGATGCAGCAAATAACAAAGCTATGGGGAAGAATACTCCAGATGGAGGGAACAGAGAAAAAGTTCCAAGGTGGAAAGAAAATTGGTATATTTGAACAACAACTAAAGCCAAAGAGTCTGGAGCTAGAGAATGTGGAGGAGATGATATCGTATGAGCTCAGGCTGGTAGAAAAGGTAGATATGGTAGAGTGGCTTTTTGGCTATGATAAGGAGTTTTTATTTTATTCTACGATCAATGGGGAACACTTGGTAACTAAACAGAGTCATAATGTGTTTTGCTTTTCATTAAAAAGAAAAAAAGCTTCCTGATTGTTACATGTGTTCTGAAGGGGGCATGGATAAAGGTAGGAAGACCAGTTTGAAGGTTACTCTAGGATAGAAATGATGGTGGCCTGACAAGGGTGAGAGCAGTGATGATGAGTAGCAATGGGCAGAATAAGGACATGTTTTGGGGACAGAGGTAACAGAACTTGCTAATGGATTCTTTTTGGAGCCAGGAGAAGAGGAATCAAAAAAATTTTCACTTGATCAACAAGGTGGGCGGTGATGTTATTTTCTGACATTGGGGAGGATTAGCTTTTTTGACAGAAGAGAGGAGAAGTCAACACTTCTATTTTGACCATAATAGTTTTGATAAAAGCCTATGACACATTTCAATAAAAATCCAAGTAGTCATATAAACAACCATATAAACAACACAAAGCAAACTGGTAACATGAAAATGTTAATGTTTTTTACCACTTTTGAAGACATGAGATATTTAAAATGAAGAAACGAAGGTTATTGAGACTCAGAACTATCTTATTGATCCTAGAAAATGATCACATATGGTCATTCTTTTCTTTAATTATTGTTTGATGTGGAATATTGTTCTGTATTCATAAATGCACTATATAGTAAGATACATTTTAAAGATATATTTTAAGAAATGTTTATAACATAGTAGAAAGAAATTACAGAGGAAAAATTTATTTCTGTAATAATGACATTTGAACTACTGTCTGCAGACCAAAGAGTATTCCAAACACTGAATCCAAGACAGCTAAAGAATGATGAACAAAAATTTAACAGATTCTACTCTGGCAAACATTTGCAAGAGTACATGATACATAATAAATTCTTTCTAAAACATGTTAGCTTTGATCCATACAGAATATATCACATTCTTTGGGATTCTTGTAGGTGTATTACATTTTGTTAAGTATAAATAGCTTTAGATTTACTTAAGAATAGTGAAGCATGAGGCTTGGTAACCTAGTCTTGTTTACAATACCAAAAGTATGAGGTATTCAAATTTATGCAACTGGGGATACCAGAGCTCTTATTTATACAGTGCTGTAAATGTACAGAAGGCTTTATAATAAATTGAGTTGTGCCAAAAACCAAAAAAATAAAAAATAAAAAATAAAATAAAAAGCCAATTGTTATAGTTTGGGTTCCACAGGAAGCTGACTGCAATGGAGATTTGTGTGCAGCTGGCTTATTTGGAGTGGTCTTGGAAATGACACTTTTAATGGGAAGAAGGAAGTCAGATTTTGTACAGGGGGATGTTGGGCTTCAATGCATTTGCAACAGAGCCCTTAGCCAACTCACGTGGAAATTTCAATTTGGGATGGCTCTTTTGAGATGTCTTGGTCGAGGTAAGCCCTGGATGTTATAACCCCTTATTGACTAGTGATTCAGTGTGGGTGTAACCTTGAGTAAAGCAGCTTCCCGCAGTTGAGGGCAATCCCTGAGGAGCGACACAACTGAGGGCTGTATCAGACAACACAACCAGCAGCTGGGCAATGAGTACTTTAGTTCTCTGAAAAGGGTGCTAGAGTCCACCATTTGTGCTGCTGAGATTCACTTGCCTTTGATGTAGGTTCACCCTATCTGGGAATGACTCCTCCAACATTCCAACTGAGTTCTTTTCCTGGGGGAAATTTACTACAGTAAGGTTTGTAAGATGACCTATAGCCTCCACCATAGTCTCAGGGCTGCAACTGCTATCATCTCCCTTCTTTACTACCCATCCTAGATTCCTCTTAGCTTCACTTGGTACCTCTTTTGAGTTAGGTGGTTTATCTGGTGGGCTGATGCAGACTTTAACCCTGGGTGGTCACTATGCCCTTCTCAGGTCATAGCTGTTGTGCTTTTCCAGTTATTTTCAAATAAATTACTCCTTGAGGAAAATGATTCCTTTCCTTACCTGCTGGTCACTTGGCTCAAGCAGCCAAAAATGACTGGGCAGTAGCTTAAAATGTGGTGGGAATCTTGCTTTCTCCCCTCATGGAAACATTATACTTCAATCAATTGCAGGCAACAGTAATTGCTGCTAGCAACAGAGACCAACACTGAGCTCCCAATGGCACCATCCCTTGAGGAATAAAACATTCTTTGGTGACAATTCTATTACACTGGACCTCTTCTATCCTTGAATCAACTATTATAGTACCTGTTCCAGGATGGAAGAGGTTTAATGTAACTGGCAGCTTGCCACCATACGATATTTTATTTCTATCAGGGATGATACTATAGTAGGGGCTTTGTTTTAGTCTTTGTTGCTGGCAGATTGTCCATTCAAGAGCAGAATAACCAGATAATTCTTAGTAAGCGGGGCGTCTGTGGCCTTTGGCCCATCATATCCTCCATCCCTCACAATGTGTTTACTCTGTTCATGCAAATATTATTCCAGCGTTGGTGTGGCTGATAGCATAGGCTGTATAATGTTCTCTAAATCATCTTGTCAATGACTGCCTCTTCTGGGGCAAATGACTTTGTACCCACTACTGTATCCACACACTTTTTAGCTTCACTATCTCTGATTTTTCAACTTTTTTCTTTCCAGGCTTTTGACCAACCAGCCAAGCCATTTGCTACTATGGATAACATACTTGCCTAAGGCCACTTCCTTTTCCACACAAAGTAGATGACTAGTAGCACCACCTGAAGCTTCATAGGGAAGATTTTCTCACTGATGTTTTTCAGGGCCACCATGCAAGTGCAATGCAGACTATGTTTTGTTTGCATCTACATATTAAGCTAAACCACCCATAATTTTCTCCTCCATCAACTAGTCATAATGGGACATCCCACCCCCATGCAGTCATACATGTGATATGAGGGAGAGACACTGGTGCAACAGTGGTGAATGACCTCTTAGGAGGTATGGAAAGTAGGTTTGGGCAGAGGGAGAGACTGAACTGACTTAGTTGCAACAGAGCCTTCATCAGACCCCATACATAGCTGGAAAGCTAATATGGCTCTTTAGATACATATTGAGTCTAAAATTGAAGCCAGAGGCTGGACTTTTGTACTCCTAGCTGGACCAGTCATCGGATATGTGCTGTCTTTGTGGGAAGAATGTAACTTTGGGTGGGTGAGGCAGTTCTTTTCAGTTCGGGGCAATTCCTGGAATAAGGCTAAGCTGTGAGTTCTTCAAGCAATACTCTAGGTAGCTGGAGGAGAAGTGACTAAGTCTTGAAGTAGGGGATGTTGGTGGTATACCAAAGATCCATTATGCCAAGCCCAAATCATGCAAAATTTCCCAAAATAAAATGACTCAAAAAAATAAAAAAATAAAAATAAACTGGTTTGGATGAAGCCAAAGTAAATACAAGAAGCACTGTGAATTTGAGGGACTATAGGTATTCCAATAAACTCAATAATTAGGCATCGCACACGTAATTGTCAAGAGTTGAAAGACAAAATGGAGTAGAGCATTGGGATTGAAATAAAATATGTTATCACATCTATGTTCATCTGAAGCCTGATCCGCCTCCCCTCATTCTGTAACTCAGCGAAAGTCACTGAGGGAGACACCTCCATATATGCAATCACCTCAGACAAAAACCTGGCCATCATCCTTGACTGTTTTATTGCCTACACATTAGATTCAATTACCATATCCTGTAAATAGACAGGCACTCTGATTTTTTTTAACTCACCCACTCCTCTTTATACATATTGCCTTGGTTCAGGCTCTAATCACTTTTTCCTGGCTCATAAAAACAGCTGTTTTGTTTCCCTGCCTTCAACCTCACATCTTCCTTGGGCTTTTATACACTGCACTATACTTTAGCCAGAATGATTTTTCTGGAAGGCAAATTTGGTGATATTGTGTCCCTGCTTAAAATTCCCAAATGGTTATTGATTGCTGTCCTCATAAATTCCAGTTCTTTAAAAGGAATACAAAGTTCTTCCCGACCTAGTCTCTGACTACCCCATCCAACCCTCTCTCATCACTCCTGCCTTGTTCCCTTTTGTTTTAGCCTTATGATCTTGGTTATTTCATTCATACTATTCACTGTGCCTTCTGGGTTTTACCTTGGCTGTTGCCTTTGTCTGGAACCCTCTTGTGGTAGACAGAACAATAGTCTCCCCCACCTCATCCCCAAATATCTTCTTCCTAGCTCCCACAACTTGTGACAGTTATTTTAAATGGCAAAAGGGACTTTGCAGATGTGATTAAGTTAAGGATCTTGAGATAAGATTAGCTTGAATTACCCAGATGGGTCCAATGTAATCACAAGGGTCCTTACAAAAAGGAGAATCAGAACCAAAGAAGGTATTGTGATGAAGGAAGCAGAGGTCAGAGTGAGGTCATTTCTAGAAGAGGGCTGTGGACCAACGAATGCTGCAGCCTCTGGAAGGAATAGATTTTCTCTTAGAGCCTCCAGAAGGAACGCATCTCTGCTGACACTTTGATTTTAGCCTAGTAAGATCCATTTCAGTTTTCTGACCTCCAGAATTGTAAAATAACACATTTTTAAGCCACTAAATTTGTTGTAATTTTATACAGCAGCAGTAGGAAACTAATACACCTCCCCTGTGGCCAAAGTCTATTAATTGTTTAAGACTCAGCTAAAGCAACAATTCTGGTGTACAGGATCCTCCTCTACGTTCCTACAGCTAACACAGTATTCTCTCTACTTTATTATGGTTATCTATTTACTCTCTCCCCAAACCCCCATCTCCACAGTTACACCCCGCTCGAGAGCTGTAACTGTGTTTTATATTCATTGAGTCCAGCCAGCAAACGCTGACATATAGGCTCAGTAAAGTTGTAACGCTTCTTTTCCCACTGTCATCTTGCCCAGAGGTTTCCTTCTACACTTTGAAGCCACCACTGTTGACTGGTATAGACGATCTTGTTTTCTGTTTTGAGGCCTCTGGCTGGCTGGGGTTTGTGCAAAAAGGGAGGGGAGAGTAGTTCATGCAAATCAGCCCAGATGAGCTTAGGAAGTCCCAGGCATGTTGAGGGCTCTTCTGCAGAGGATTCATGGGCATGCACAGGCAGCTGTTGAATTAAGGTCCTAGCTTCACATCATCGCAAAGAATATTCCATGCGGCTCTTTTCCCAGTCTTTGTGCTATGCTCCTGGAATCCTGAGAGAGGCCTTCAGCTTTCCATGAGGCCCCCAGCAGTGGCCAAAGCAGCTCTCTGCAGTCTACTGTGCCCTCTTCTCCCCTTTTCTGGAGCCTCCAGGCAAGTCCTGCCTCAGCCTTCCTTCTACATGTATTCTCTATTCCTCTATTCTTTTATCTGTTCTATTTTTATGGCTTGAACTTCATTATTTGCTTCCCTCAGGCCCTCTCCTTTGATTCTCTCGAGACTATTTTAGAAATTAAAAACAAATATCCCAAATTGACTTCTCCTGAAGGCAATGTGCTTGCCTGTGGCTGGCTGGGGGGAAAGTCGCAGGAGTTCAGAGGAAAAACACAAATATTCCAAAAACTCATCTTGCTGCATTCCAGTCTCATTATAAATAAATACTTATGAAATGAATGAGCAGTAGGATGGAATAGAAAAGAATATCAAGGTTTTGGTAGGGGTAATATTTTTCAAATCTAGACTTTCTTTTGCATTCCACTTGATGGTCCTTGTGCCACTGGTTGATAATCACTGTTTTAGATAATGTCACTATTTTAGAAAATCTCCAGGCTGAACATTTTGGCTAGAAACTGAATAATTTGGAAGATGTTGTCAAAGGCTCTAGTGAAAAAAGCTCTGAAAAGATATAGTAAAGGTAACCTAGGCATCCACCTCTCCCATTATTTCCTTTCATGAGTCACATTTTTGCATAGAATGGGAAAGAAGATGATTTCATCTTAGGCCTCTCTGTCACTTTTCTCTGGGTCAACATTTCCTTTGCTGTGGTTACTCTTGCACTCCTTGATTAAGGACCCATGGTGACTTGATGACATTTTACTCTTTACCAGCCTGTCTGTGGAAAGGCCACACATCCCTGTGCTACTTCATCCCCTCGTTCTCCACGCCACTGTCACAAAGAGTAGAAATGACTGATGTTAAGATGGATTGAGTTAACTAAAAGTCAAGACAACAGCATAGGGGAAAATTTAAATTTCTAGTATAATAATTCTCATAGTCCTTCAAGGAGGTCAGCTTATATCAATATTTATCTCACTTCTCTTCAGGTCTCTTGGCAAAACTGGGTGCTTTATATATTTACTCTTGGTCATACTGCCAGCTTTCAGGGAACCTCACCCTGTACTCATAAGTTTTGGTTTGATCTCAGATTCCATCTTCCTATTCATCCTTATCCTCCTCCCGTCTGTACAAGAAAGACTCATTCCCATGACTTTGAAATGACAGCCTGTCAAGTCATTACATTTTCAGTCTGGGGCCCTCAGTGTTCCAGTTTGTCTCTAGAGAAGCAGGAGGAAAAATTCAATTCTCCAAGTATGTTGTCTCATTTGTAGATGGTGAGAAAGCCATGGTCATTGCCAAATCTCTGCTAATGGTGTTTAGTGGATAATAACAGAAGTTTTCAAAGGATTTCTCATCATTATACTGGAGGGTGGAAAGTAAAAGAGGGAAACATAAAAGTGTTTTTAGTGAAATCTTCATCCTGGTGCAGTATGGAGTGGGGTGGGGGGGTGTCTTTTCTTTCTATTACTCAGGAAGGACACTTCTTTTGATGGTTGCCTAGCTTTGTTCTCATAGTGAATTTCTCTTATTCTCTTTAAAGATGTTAGAATTAGATGTAGATTAAGCCCCTCACCTCCTTCCTCTTTCCTTTCCCCATGGCCCAGAAACACGAATTTTAAAGCAAACTCAGGTATTTCACCAAGTGATGTGTCCCTGGTGGGGAAAAGTCTCAGCTTTATTGATTAAAATCTTGTTATAACATTAATAATTGGAGTTTTCCTGTAATTTGGTGCCAGGTTGCCTCACCATTTTCTCTAGGGACTATATATCAAATGCTATTTTTCATGTTCCTGTTTGCTGATAAGGGCTTGATAAAACCACTAGTTTGACCTGTTATTAGATTTCCGGAGATGAAAGCACTGGTACAGATTGCCAAATGTCCTCAAATACACTGACAATCTATACCAATATTGTAAATGTATGACCCAGGGGAAAAAAAATCTTTAGGTTTGGGTGTGTGTTTGTGTTTTCACCCCCTATCATCGGTGTGTATTTTTATACATTGCAAACAATTTTCAATCAATAATTAAAATTGGTAAACAGATCTACAGGGGAAAAAATATCCTTCAGTTCGAGTTTAATAGATTGCCTCTCAAAGTCACTCCCTGACACAGCAAGTTGCCGAGGGAGTTTGTGCCAGTAAATAGGAAAGAATGGGGTTGATTAAAAAGTAAAACAACACAAAACCTGACATCCTGTTGTGAATTTAAAAATAAAGCAAAATGGCTATTAGCAACCCATGTTAATTTCTGTCAAACTATCTTTATCTGTGCAGTAAGGACGAAGAAATAACACAGGGCTTCTTGTCAGAGTAAATTTGGGCTTTTTGGGAATTTGTGATTTTTTTACCCTCAAACTTCTGTCTTTTTTGTTTTCTTAGGATTTTTCTCCTCCTGTGGAGACTCATGAGACACCTATTAGTCAGTCTGGAGCCTACAGGTATCTGAGTTGCTGCAGGAGGAGAAATGGGATGTCTTTCAGCTTTTCTTTTGTGTAGATTTGTTGCATGTTTACCAAGGTGAAAGGATTAGTGCCCTGGAGATCATTTGCTTTCATGAGCTTTAAACTAGAGCAGCAAAAGTTTCATGCCTTGATTTGGTTCCAACGGCTCTTTCTCTCAGCAAGACATAGAGGAGCAAGCTGAGACCTACAGATTGCCAGCACACTTTTCCAACAAAATTGCCCTGTCTCAATCAGTTAAACTGGGTGGGAAGGGAGAGCCTCTGCCAATGTTCTCCCATCTCTTCCACCATGTGAAGAGACACTGGACACATTCCACAGGGCTTATAATCAAGATGAAATACTCCAGATTTCTAAGTCTCAATACCCAAACCCCAGACCATATGTACGGATAATTCATGTACTTTCTAACCTATGCGTTTTGCATATAACCTCCCTGTTAAACATTACTCTTCTGGAACTTGATATAGAATAAAAAGTTAAGAAGAATACTGAAGCTAAGCATTATTTTCATTTATGTTAAAAAAAAAATAGTTGTTGGTATAGAAACTAAAAATTTTGCTCTCCAGCAATTTATAGCAGGCACTTTCCCATATGACTGGCATCTAAAAGATAATGATTTAAAATGTTGGTTTTGAAATGGAATATAATAGAAACCAGAATGACAGTTGCAAAACAAATAATAACCTCAAAGCTGAGGTTATTATTAAATTCCAAACCAGGTAAAAGCAACCAGACCCTGTTTCCAAATTGCTTTACTTAAGAAATACAATAAGAAAAGAAAAACAAAAAAGTTAATTTATACTCTTCATATTGACCTCCCTTCCCATCCCTCCCCACCTGGAAATCAGGGCGTGGCTGCAGGAGTGACTATACACTTTTACTGTTGTATTTATGTGGTCATGGACATCACACTCTTTTTTTACAAGGCAGTGAGTGATCTAATTCCCAAACGACCTGATTAAGTAATCTTCTCCATTTTGAGCACTGGAAATAAGAAAACTATAGGAAAAAGTAAATTTCCGCTGTGAATTCGCAGTTTTTTCCTTGTCATTTTTTTATGTAAGCACAGTACTGATATTTTCAGAATAACCAACCCCAGAAATTCTAAATGTTAAACTGAGTTCCCATTAATCAATTCTGTATTTGGACAATTTAAAATCTGTGAATATTCTATTACCTCTCTCAACTCTAAAGAGTGACTTCACCTTGTATTTCACCTCAAGGGGAAATAGATGAGCTCTCTTTCAAATCCCTGCCACAAAACCTTCAAAGCTACCCAGGACCGCCCAGCCTGTTTTCCTTCCTTCTGTTTAGAATAGGGGACCTGTTATAGCTAAGGCTTCCCTTGCTTTTGCTTTAAGTCCTTTCTTCCTCTGCTTCTTGGCTGCCATGTACTATTCCTTCTCTTTTATTCTTTATCTTAAATCTTTCACATTTTCCAAGATCCTTTCATCAATGTTTAAACATGCTGGTATTTCTTCCATTTAATAACACAAGTAAACATAAGCACCACTTTTTTGATTGCAGCTCACTCTCCCTTCATTTACTACCTATCTTTCTCCTTCCTTTCACAGCTACACTTCTCTAGCAAGTTGTTATCAAGTGATCTCAAGCCAAATTTGCATTTCGACAATGGTCAGGTTATTTTGGTAAACATATATAGGCTTTGATCCTTAGAGACAGATAGGGCTTTATGATTCCTCCTTATAACTTCACTTCCAGGTTGTGTGTTATACTGAATGCAAGTCTCAGTTTGAAATCTGCTACTTATACAAATATTTATTAGAAAATAGGTACAAAATTCATATGACCAGTTCCCATAAAATCAGTTGAGTCTTTAATCGCTGTCTTTTACCACTTGTATAAAAAAATTTACTCTAAAGCAGACACCAAGACAATCTGCAGAACTTCTAGGTGGATTAGGCATTACAGACCCATACATGGGGATAACAAAGAAGCAAATGGAGCTGTAGAGGTGGGCTTTAGTTAAAAGACATTACACTCTTAGGTTTGCTGGAATCTTTAATTTCTTACAGGTGGAGATGGCAGAACCTATACAATCTCTTTTGTTCTCCAAATATCATGAATGGTACTATTGCACAAGAGGAAATTTATTTCCAAAATCCATTACAGATATTAACTATCTAGGGTAGACTGAGATAATATTTGAAGGCTTGCCTTAGTACCTCCGTAGTCTAGATTTCTAAATCAATTCCTTTAAGTGCCATCTAACCTCTCATTAGGGTCTGATTAAAGTTAACTTGCATACACATGTAAATTGCACCACTTACTCTAAAGAATTTTAAAGTATATCAGTACCCAGTTGTCTAATATTTGTCTCTTCTCCCTATTTCTGCTCCTCCACCACTCACAGCTCAATCTACTCTCAGCTGTCCTCTATTTCCATGTTCAATGAACTGGTTCTCTCAAAGGTCATTAACAACCTTCGTGTCAAAAAATCCAGTGGATATATTTCACTCCTCATTTCACTTAACTTCTGATTGCATTTAGCACTGTTGGTTGCTTCCACTTTCTCAATACCACACACTACAGATTTTCTTCCTGCCCCACTAAACTGACTTGGCCTTCCTGGCTGGCTCCCTAGGCAAAGAAGATGGAAAACGAGTAGAACGGCCCATTTCCCCTAGACGACTTCCCTGGTTCACCTCATATATTATTATCTATTGTTCCACCAGAAGATGATAAATGAACAAAGAACCAAGCTCTGGAGTGTTCCAAACTCTGAGGTCAAACGGATGCCTAGGAACCAAGAGAGGAGTCTGAGAAGGACCGGCCAGGGAGGTAGGAGGAAAACCACCACAGAGAGGAAAGCAGGGAGTGTGTTTCAGGAACAGGAAAATAGACAACCATATTAAATGCTACTGAGAATCCTATAAAGATGAGGTCAGACAAATGTTCATAGAATCAACAATGTGGAGTTTGTTACACTGATGTGCACTGATGGGGATAGAAAACAAATGGTTGGGAGCAATGAATGGGAGATAAAAATGTGAGAATTTCTTTCAAAAAATTTTCATGTGAATTGGAGTAAAGAAATAAAATGACAGTTGAAGGGGAATATAGGATCAAAGGGAATTTTTTTGTTTGTTTAAACAGAAGCAAAACCGAAGCATGCTTGTATACAGATGGGAAAGAGCCAATAGAGAGGAAGAAACTGATGATGTAGTAAAAAGAGTACTAAATCCTAGAGAGAATGAAGGGGACGCCTTTTACAACACTAATAGAGAGGGACTGGCCACTCACAACAGGGCAGACCTTCTAACGCAATAAGAGTGAAAAGAGAAAATGGTTAACTTCATGATTTCAGAGGTGGAATGAATATAGTAATCTAGTAATTTTTAAAACTGTTGGGATCTTCAAATAGCTATTCGAAGTTCTGCCTTCTGTCGAAATTGGGTATAGGTAACTTGTCAGAATGTTGGAGGAAGGTTGCTACATGTGCTCCTAGGGGAAAGACTTTCCTTATATAACAAAGAATATCAGGTGTGTATAAGATGTACGTAGTTACTGGACTTTGATGTGACTGGTTAAGATATGCATGTTATCATTATTTTAATTTTTGCATTTTGCTATATGATTTGAAAGGTACCTGTTTCAATGGAAGATAAGAGATGACAGCAGTGACTAACTTTTGAGTAAATAAGTCATCTTCTTAACTGCTAAGTCAAAAATGATAACAATGGTGAAACCATGTTGATTGACAATCTCCTGTTCACATAAGACCAACCCTCATAGCTGAGTGTAGCTTGGTTCTAAAAGGTGAGTGTGCCTTACTCTGCCTGTGAGAACTTCAACTCAAAAAGATGTAGTGTTTTGCAAGTTCATAAACAAGTGGTTTTGCTACAAAAGTCACCACTGTCATCACACAGCATTCTCTTGAGGAATGCTTTTTGAGGAGAGATTAAAAACACCAAGTGTCATTGGCCACTCTGGTGTTTGAAGAGTTTCAAGCAGAATCCTATTCTTAAAGTTTAGATTCTTCATTTTCTCTTTAAAAAGAAACAATGAACTCTTACTTGAATTTTCTTGAAACATGAGGTTTCTGCTACCATCTGGAAGAAATGGAGCCAGTATTTAGATTGTCATGCATGGGCTTCTACCAAAGTATTTTTCCTCAAAGGTAACTATATAGTCATATTACTACTGCTTTTCCCTAGAAACAGAAGTCTCCCAATCATAATTATAGGCTTAGAGCAAAGGAAGCAGTAGGGAAGAAACCCCGAGCTCTGTAAACATTACTGAGGAATCATGCCAAATATATGTATAAGTTCAGGTAAGGGGAAACTCTGGGTTTAGTGGTCTTAAAGTGATATTTGAATAATGTTTCAAAAAATAAGGTTTTATAATGGCTTTAAAAAATTTGTTTGTTTTTAAAGGAAGTTTTAGCCTGTCTGGTTGTGCAGATAATCTTCTCTCCCTAAATCAATGCCTTGCTGTTTTGTTAAGTCCATGGCCCAGTGGACTGAAACAAAAGGTGCGAAGTTCTTCTCATCCATCTTAATGGGGTGTTAATGACTGTAGAGGCTGACTGTGACCATTTAAATGTGAGCGCTATTAATCACCTAGAAAAAACACAAACACTCAGCTTGAGCCACTGAAATGTAATTGCAAAGGACAGTTAGGTCCAATTTTGTTTTTGAATGAAAACTTGTATTTAAAAAAAACTGAGCTGCCCCCATGCGAGCTTGGCAGATTTAAAGCTAAGCCAACAGGCAAATGCCTCCTAACCTTTTATTGAGATTTAAAGAGCTGGCTTCTCCCATGAACTTACAGTTTAGCTGTTCTGCATCCAGTGAATAACTTTTACCAGAGGTGTAAATTTCTACCAGGCAGTCACTTGCCAAATTATATTTCCTTAAGGGAACTTTTCATGTATCCTTTGATTTGGAAGTGTGTCTGTGTGTGTATTTTTAAAATGTTTCAGGTATTTTTTTTTTCAAGGTTCTAAAAAATTTCCTATTTCTACAACTTGATTGCCCTGACTCTTCTTGCAATGCCCCTGTCATGTCTAGCTAGAGCTGTTGTTTTTCTCAGGGTTTTGTTTTGGTTTTGGTTTTGGTAAGAGGGGAAAATGATGGCTTTATCATTGGCAAAATTGACAGTATTTGCAGAAAGCTAAATTTAAAATCTGGAGAATGTCTTTCTATTGTAGATGTTGCAAGGTAGGCTAATGGAAGAATATGGGTATGTGCATACACACACACACACACACACACACACACACACACACACACACACACACGTAATTTTTTTTACAGAAAATCAGAGACTCCTAGCTTCTGATGTTAGTACTTCTATTAATGCATTAAATTAATAGAAGTACAAGTGGTGTGAGATTCATGCTGAGGAATGTGCAGTTCATTATATACTCCAGGTCATCTCATTAGTACGTTGCTTGAAGTCTGAGATTAGTCATCAAAGGGTGGTTTATTTACTTTTGTGTTTCTATAGATAGCCTGAAGACTCTGCCAAAATGAACCATCTGGCTTTGGGGTGTTGAGATCCGAGACACATGGGACCCTATCTGGTCTAACGTTCTTTGCCTGTAACATTATGCTTCTCCAGCAGTAACTACCATTTAGTGATGGACTGGCCTGATCTGACCCTGCTTCTGTACAAGACACAAGTTTGGAGAGTATTTATTTCAATGGCTGGACAAGTTGTTGATTTTTATTTTTTGACAGGAGCAGCCAAGCCACTTTGGTTTCACCACTTCTTAAATCTGCCCCTTGCTTGCTGCCTAGGTCAGAGGGCACTTGGAAGTTCACATGAAATAAATAAATAAATAAACAGTATTTCAGTTGTCTCTGAAGTTAAAGAAAATACTTGTCTGTGGGTTAGGTCTTTCCCTCCCCACCTTCCCAATGGAGGGAGGTAGAAAAGCCATAGATTTTAATAAGGCTAACATTCTAGGTTTGGAAAAGGTCAAGTCACCACAAATGCCTGATAAAGTATTTGCTCTTTTTCAGTATAATATTTGAATTTTAAAATATAATATTTAAAGCAATTATTCTTCAGAAGTTTACTAACTTCAAATGAGTATGTTCTAAGGGGCTAAAAATGCCCAGTGCTCTCTAAGAATTGTCACTGATACTGTCATTGAGACTAAAATGGAAAGATCTGAAATTTAATACATTTAAGATATTGCCAACCCCTTTCCCACTACATGGTGCGTGGGGAGAGAAAGCAATCTGAGTCGGGACCAAATAATGGCAAAGTATTTGGCATAAAATACAGGTTATAAACTGTTGTTTGTCTTCTTCTGTTTTCCATTATGAAAGTTAGGGGTGAATTTTTTTAAAAAAACACAATGTTACCCACATCCTGACTTTTCTTCCCCTATCCTTTTGTGAGTTTATTTAGACTTTCTCGAGTTTTCCTGCATTGAAGTACTTGAAAGATTTGACATTATTCTACTGCTTCTAAGTTGATTTTTAAAACTTCTGAAGTTCCTTTTGCTAGGCTATTGTGTGTGAAGACAGTTATTTAGGAGGGAGAGTGGGGAAAATTGACTTAGTTTCTCCAACAGAAGCCTTAGATTCAAGTACTAGTTGGCTTTGATTCTGGCTCTGCGGCTGCCACACTGTGTGGTTTTGGCAAGATGTTCTGTTTTTGTCTCAGTTTCCCTACCTGTATAAAAGGGAGTAATTGCACTAGCTTATTTAGGTTGTAGCCTTGAACATCAAATGATTGCAAAGTACTGAAAGCTACCAGAGAAAGCAGAAATTCTAAGTGTTACAATTTTATTCTCTTATAGGGGATGATAAAGTAAAAGTGAGATTTAGTTAGCTAATATAAGCAAATTGAAATTCCTAGATGAAAGAGGCCAGAGAAGTTCAAAGTCCTTTTATTATTATTAATAATAGGTGTTCTACTTCTCTTTTACCTTCCTCATCTAATCAGCATACATTCCTTCGTTTGATGGGAGTGTTCTCTTTCCAAATAACTTTTATCTACAGTTGAGGCATTCTTTATTCTGTTTTATGGATATGAGCTTTGAATGACTATAAACAACTCCCTTTTTCATAAAGTCTTTTTTTTTTTTTTTTTTTTTTTTTTTGGTAAAGAAGAGGAGGCAAGTTGGCTCTTGGTTTACCTTCCTAAGCATGTAAAAATGTTTACATGAGGCTCCCTTACAGATTCTGTGAGACCAAAACTCCGTGCTCACAGCTCTATGTTGTTCACTCCACAGATATTCTTAGGCAAGTCTTCCTGTCTATGCAGAGAGACTCCACTTTTATTTATATATTATTATTATTGCTATATATATCTATCAAAAAAATAAATAACTCTAATTTTAATACGAAACCTCCCTTAAGTCAGAATAATAATAATGAGGGGAGTATACATACTTTAAAGATTTGCAAGAGTGAAGAGTAGAAAGTAGAAATTTCTCAAGTGAAAAGAACTTGGCATATCTCTAATAAATGTGAGCTTTACCTAGCTGAGGGGATGAGAAGATATGGAGCCAGAACTGGCTTTAGTCACAGTGATAATTTACAAGTATAAATACAGGTGACCCTTGAAAAACAGGGATTTGAATTGTGAGGGTCCACTTATATGTGGATTTTTAAATACCTTCACTGTTTTTTATCTGTGGTTGAGAATCCATGGATGTGGAAGAAAGACTATATACATTGATCTACGTCATTTTATATAAGGGACTTGAGCATCCATAGATTTTGGTATTTACGGGGGACCTAGAACAAATCTCCCCCGCAGATACCAAGGGTCGAAAGTCATAGGTGGATTTTTGACTACATAGAGGGTTGGCATCCGTAACCCCTGTGATATTCAAGGGTCAAATGCACTTGGCTTTCAAACGCTCTAGTTCTGGGTCTTTCACCCTGCCTTGCAAAAGACCATATCAAATAAGTATGAACAATTTATTTGTGCACAAGAGTAAACAATGATATACAGATGTAGTATCTGGTGGGAAGTTCACTGGCTCTTTTATTCGCAACATTAATAAGGATCTTCTTCATCACAGTGAACTATGGATTATGGAGAATAGAAGTTCATTTAAAATCTAAAGAATAGACAAGAAATACAGTGACCATTTAGATAACTAGAGTTAAATTATAACAGAAATGTTCCAAAGCAGATGATTAAATGTCAAAAGACAGTGGCAGATAGTGAATGCTGTAGGCCTAACCTGGCATACCATAGGTATTTAAGAAATATTTTTGCATCAATTCACAAGAAGTAGATGTCACTGAAGATTAGAATGGCTGCATAGTCTTGGTGGCAGATGTAATAATTGAGCTGACTCTTGGTTTAGGCTTAGGATTGATGTAGAGATAGGATTAAAACAAGGCTTTCTAAACTTTCAGTTATAAGATTAATACATTCTAGAGATCTAATGTACAGCATATTAAATGATACTGTATTGTATACTTGATTTGGTAACAGAGATCTTAAGTGTTCTCACCACACACACACACACACACAAATAGTAACTATGCGAGATGATGAATGTGTTAATTAACTGGTTGTGGTAATCATTTCACGATGTATAACAAATCATTATGTTATACACTTTAAATATATATGATTTTATTTGTCTATTATACCTCAATATACCTGAGGAGAAAAAAAGGCATTCTATTGGAGAACCATGGGGAGAGTTATGAGGAGGGATGATCCCTGTGTGTTCATGAGTAAATCTGTCTGGAGCTAAAAGCCTGCAACTCTTTAATAAAAAAACAAACAAAAAGTGCTGCAATATGTAGAACTATCCCTGGATTGTATAGTTTCTAAGTACTTTTTAATTTTCCCTTAGATGCTTGAGGCTAAAAACCTACAAAATGAGCTAGAATGACTATCTTGGAAGCTGAGGCTGGCACTTAGGAGGGAGACACAGTTTTGGGACCCCTCTTCAGAGAAGTGATAGCTAATAATATGCAAATGTTGGTTCTTGAACAGCATTTGAAGCCTTTAGCTAAATACGTTCCTCTTCTATGTAGATTTTTAAGCAACTGTAAGTGCAAGCAGGTGTGCAAAGAAAAGTTGATGTGGGTGATGCAAGAATGTTGGGTCCTTAATTTTGCTGTGACTAAAATCATACCATATAGAAATTCTTACATTTTAAGGATATAGAATCTCTCTTCACTGCCCCTGTATGAATGAAGAGAAATTGAGGAAATGGCTGATAATTGGAATCTGGAACCAGAATGAAGAATGACTTGTCAGAGACCAACTCAGTACACCCGTTTTAAGTTGATTTTTACAAACTGAAGCTTTACAATCTCATTAATGGTTGTTAAAAACACTGACAAAGAAAAATACTGCCTTATTTTCTTCCACAGTTCTGTGTAAATGCAGCTGCCATTTAATGAGTGCTTGTTACAGTTCATGCTCTGCCAATGTGCTTTCAGATATTATCTCCAGTCCTTCCCAAATCTCCAAAGCGTGTGCTGAAATTCTCTTTTTACAGTAGAAAAAGTGGGAAAACTGAGCCTCAGAGCAGTTCAAAAACTTCTTCATAGTTACCCAGGCAGGAATCAAAACTAGGTTCAAGTCCAAAGTCTGCACTCTTTCTACTATGGCACTCTGCTTCTTCTCCGTGTAAAAATTTATTGAAAAATGTACTACTCTTCTAAAACCTGCAACTAGTATTACCTAGAGTGCCCTGACACTGTTTATTGTTATTCATACCTGTTATTTAATTACCTCATGTAAGTCTGAAGGCATTTCATGCGAGGCTCAATGCACTTATAGCCTGCACATTATATTTACACATTCTGAGGTTGTTCTATAGATGGAGATTTAGAGCCATGCCTAAAGAACTCCTTGTCCCTCTCCCTGCTGACTCTGCTTCCCTCAGCCCCTTGTACTAAACAGAGGCTGCCAGAACCCATGTGTCTGTGCAGATATCGGGCCTTAACGCAGAAGTTGGCAACAACCAAAGAATGGAAATGGCTGCAGATGTTGAGGGCTGGGAAGTTCAAAAGCAGCCCTGCTATGTGGAATCCCACATTTGAAACTCTCTTCCTTTTGGTTGAGAAACTAATAACCCTCCAGTTTTGAGTAAAAACATTGTGCTTCTTTCAGCGGAAATATAAAAGAGAACTTGCCTTCTCTGCCTAGGCTGAGGCAGCCCTACCCTTTGTGGCTCATCAACTTTGTGCTTCAGCCTTGGCCCCAGATTCACACCTCTTTCTTGGACTGGCACTGGTTGAAAGAAAGGATTATGGCCAAAATGTGATCTGGCTGAAGAAAAGGGTGTGGTGCCAGCACGGAGCCCCTCCCTCTCATCTCCAGCCCCCATCACTTCATCAGACATAAGCTATTTCTTTGGCTTCCAATTCTTCCATTATTTTTTTAGACTTGGCATTTTTGAAACTTCACAGCATCCTCGTTATTTATTAAATACAATTTCTCAAATATAAAAATATCAGTAGATTGCATATTTTCCACATTGTTCCTTTATTTCTTTATTGCCACTCCCCTATCCCCCAGGAAGAATTTATAATCCAAAATCAGTTAAACAAAACTTGACCTTGGACTTTCCAACACACCCACTTGTTCCCCTGAAAACCCTTTCTCTTAATTAGGTGCTAGCCAGGTATATGTACCGTCTCTGTGGAGCCCCATGCCCTGCCCTGCGCCTGTACATGTGTACATCTTAGGCTATCAGCCAGATCAATCTCTCATCTATGTGTCAATACATTAACCACACCACCCACTCATCAATATTCTTTCGAGTTTCAGTCTTTCATTTCTCAATTTCTCACTTATGTTCAACTGTTCATATGACCCAATGAATAATTCCTTTTGTTTTCTTCTCAATCACCTTTTGTACCAGAAATAAAATTGGAGGCTGTGACTTGGCCCTGGAACAAGCTTCAGGGCCACGTGACAGAATGGATGAGGACATGGATAAGAGTCTGGAGACAAAAGCACCTTTTCCAGTTCAGCAACTTGGAGTTTGAACAAATCTGTTTGCCTTTCTGAGCCTCAGTTCCTTCTTCTGAAAAATGGCTGGATAATTGATCTCGAATGTCTATTAATGCATTCAAGAAGTATCTAATGAGTACCTACTTTATGCCTGCATTGAGCTAGGTGCTGTGGACACCATGGTGAGAATAAAGACATCGTTTCTGCCTTCATTGAGCTTATAGTGTATAAAGCTATCAGCTGTCAATGAATAATTTCACAAATAAACATGTATTTATCAATTATTATCAGTGCAAGAAGGAAAAGCACTAAGTGCCACAAGAATAGTTACAAGAGGTGGGAGCAGGGGAGGAGTCAAGAAAGGAATATAATATTCAGGCAGAGGAAATGGCAAATGTAAAAAGCCAAAAGGCAGACTGGAAGATATTTGGAAAGAAATGACTAAAGACCAGCAAGGCTGAAATAGACAACGCTGAGTAAGGGGGCTCAAGATAAGGCTGCAGAGGTAGAGAGAAGCTGGATTGGTGAAGCCGTCCTTGTAAGCCAAGTTAAGACCCTTGAACTGTATGCTTCGTACAAAACAGTGGAGTGGCATGAAACTTGTATTTTAAAAAGTTCACTCTGGCCCTGAGAAGAGAACTGATAGGAGACTGTAGAAACAAAAGTGGGAGTCTTTGGGATTCCCAGGCAAGAGAAGAGGGTGGTGGCAGAGAATAGATGGAAACAGACCATCCTTCCAAGCTTGCCTCTGATGCTTTTCCTTGCAGCCCCACCCTTTCAGTCACTATGGAAGTGACCTTGACCATTTCTGTACTATAGGTCTTCCTTTCAACCTCACATATGACACATTGTTTACTCTGCTTTCTCTTAGTTGTTCATTGTTCTATTTACCCGACTGGATTGGAAGCCTCTTAGAGCAATTATAATGTCTTGCTCATCTTTTTATCACCTAAAAAACCTGGCCTTACACATAATGGATGCACAGTGGGTATTCAGGTAGGATCTATGCTTTTCATCATGGGCAACTTTACAAGCTGGTGAGACATCCACCCCAGAGACAGAGCCGAGGGATTCCTTGGCAGGCCTAAGTGATCTTTGGCCTATATGGCCTAAATTTTCTCTGTCATCCCTGAGGAAACAAAGGAAGGGGAAGGGCTGTGGTGTGAGGTGCAGAAAGAAAGAGGATTTCTTCTTTCAAGATCATATTTCAGAGTCGCATTCTTCTCTGCTTCATGTTCTCCTATGGTGCTCCTGCCCATGGAATTCTCACACACATAGTTGCATGGTTGTTTCAAGTGTTGCATGGTAGTGGGAGAAAATTCTGGACTGTCAGGATCATAGGTTGAAGCAGACAAAGCCTCCACAACCTGGTGCAGGGCTTAAGGTTTAGTTCCTTCTAGATGGTGATTACTTACTCTCTGAGCTTTGAGGTGCTGCCCCTCATGGTTAGGGGTCTTAACAATCTGCTTCCATTGTTCCCATCCTCTCCTCCAAGGCCGAGATAACTTCTTTAGCATCTTTGTGGCCTTTGTGAGAGCACCATTCTTTCTTATTTGGATCCCAGATCTAGCCTTTTGCGTTTGGTTGAAACTCTTGAGCTTCCAGTTTCTTAAAAAATTAAGATTTTGATGTTGGGTTCTCCTTCCATGAATTCCATTTTCTTTAGGTTTCTTCTCTTTTGTACTCCTAGGGACAAAAGAGAAGTTCTGGGACTTCAGAACAGTTCATCATAAATTTTCCCTTTCCCTCATCTACTTTGTTAAAGGAAAAACAGAAACTTCAGCTTTCTTCAGCACCTTTCCTTTTTCCTCAGAGCCTGCTTGTAACTCCCTCCACTACAATCTTTTTATTGGGCTCAATAATGGATAAATATGTGCTAAAAAGCAATTTCTATCAGACTCTAGGACATTCTTTTTTTTCTAATTAAATTTATTGGGGTAACATTAGTTAATACAATTAGATAATCTTCAAGTGTACATTATAATTTGTCATCTATATATTCTATTGTGTGTTTACCACCCAAAGTCCAGTTACCTTCAGCTACCATATATTTGATCCCCTTTACCCACTTCACCCTCCCCCTAATCCCATATATTTGACCTCCTTTACTGTGTCTACCTCCTCTCTCCTCCCTGCCCTCTACTCTCTGGAAACCACTAGTCTATAGTCCATGTCCATGAGTCTCTGTTTGTCCTGTTCAATTGGTGCTTTTAGGTTTATATCCCACATATAAGTGATATCATGTGATTTCCAACTTTTTCTGTCTGGCTTATTTTGCTTAGTATGATTATCTTGAGGTCCATTCATGTCACAAATGACAGTATTTCATCTCTTCTTATGGCTGAGTAATATTCCATTGTATATGTGTACCACAGCTTCTTTAGCCCATCATCTATCATAGGACACTTCGGTTGCTTCCATGTCCTGGCCGCTGTGAATAATGCTGCTATGAACATCGGTGTGCAAATATCTTTTCGGATATGGGTTTCAAGTCTTTGGGATAAATACCCAGTAGAGGGATTTTTGGATCACATGGTAGATCAATTCTTAGTTTTCTGAGGAACCTCCATACTGTTTTCTATAGTGGCTGTACCGATTTGCAGTCCCACCAGCAGTGTATGAGGGTTCCTTTTTCTCTGCGTCCTCTCCAACATTTGTTATTACTTGTCCTGTTGATTATAGCTATTCTAACACGTGTGAGATGGTATCTCATTGTGGTTTTGATTTGCATTTCCCTAATAGCTAGCGATGTTGAGCATCTTTTCAAATATTTGTTGGCCATTTGTATGTACTCCGGGACATTCTTATTGTCTTCTATTAGACTCTCTACAATTTTTAATACCACCCGTCCTCCTTCCTCCCCCTGGCACATTTAAATTTAGAAAGCTAAGACCTCTGTCTGGGAGCACACTTCATTCCGTATTTATTTTCTGGTGAGAGTGATATTTTCCTCTGGCTGATAGTTTTTCAATCTACAACTAGAAAATACTAGCACTAGAAGTAACCTTAGAGACCATCTAAATTCTTATTCATACTCTTGTTCTATTGTTGAGAAACCCAATGGTCTGGTGAGTCAAGCAGTTTGCCTGAAGTCATTTCATTACTTAGTACTAATGACTAGAGTCTTTATCTTCAAAGGCCTAATCCTCTACTCTGTGTTTTATATTCTCTTTAAATTCTATACTGAAAGTCACACAGCAAGACAAAGCCAGTGTGTACTCACAAAGCATTGCATCAATCATTCACCAAATATTTATTGAACACCTATATAAGCATGGCACTGTGCTGGTACATAACTAATACACATGAACAGCCTGATTTAAATGCAAACCAAACATGATTAACTATTGTAAACCATTTATAAATTCTATATTCTTTTCCTAAGAACAGAAGGAAAAACAAAAACTCTTGTACTTCATAATATACAGAGTGTCAAATTTAGAAGGGAGAATATCATCTGTTTATTGTGTTGAGTTATGGATTTCTTGAGTTTTATATAAATGTTTTGGTATAAAAAGAGACAGGTTAAGTTTTAGTGTTTGTAAAAAAAAAAAAAATGATGGGAATTAAGACCATTCTCAGAACAGCTACATAGTGGATAAGAGGTTACAAAAATTTAGACTTTAGAAGATAATTGCTACAATATTAATTCTACCTGTTTATTTTTCAGGTAGCTTTTTATTATAGCTTGAAAGGACTGGATATCCATGCACTGTCTGAAATTACTCTTGACTTCATTAGAGGGAATATAGAAACATGGAGGTCTTTATTCTGCAGTTTCTTTATTAAATTCTCCCCTTCAGTTTCAGCTTTCTGTGGTTATTTTAAATAGCAAGCACTGGAGATAATAGCCAAGCTTGACAGTAAACGCAAAGGTGGAAGTGACTTGCCCAAACCACAACCCACGGTCAAAAGAATCTTCATTGATTTGAAGATAAGAGTCATGATGTGATGTTGAAAGGGCACTGTTTTGAAGTCGGAAGTCTGGGTGCTCTCCCTAGTTCCAGCTCCTCATTGCTATGTGACATCAGGCACGGTGCCTTACCCTGGATACTCCTCACCTCTCCAATAAAAACTCTTTCCCTTCCACAGCACAGTGTTGTTTTCTGGATCAAAGGAGATCACTAATATAAAGGTGCTTTGAAAACTCAAAGACCTTTGAAAATATAAGATGATTATTCCCAAAACTCCAGACTTTTGACCAGTGACAAAAATATTTACCTTGTAAAAGTTAATATTTCCTTCTTTTGTGTGTTGAGAATCTGTATGCACATTTTACTCCATTGAAACAACTTCTGTCACCCTTCCTTTGAAACTGGCAGGAGATGGATTCAGCAGTGGTGGAAAAGAGCAGGCCTCTCTGATTCCTTCAAAGAACCGAGATTGGGAGTGGATTTTATCAGAGAGGCTCAGCCTGAGGAACACCAGAGACAGTAGCCCTTGGACTGCCACCAGTCGTCTTCCTTTCCCGCAATCATGGAGACATAACAGACAACTGATGTGAGTCTCCGAGTCATGTTTGCTATGTTTCCAGATGGTGGCTGATGCCAAATATTTTTTGCCAGTGCTGTAGAATCTGTTGTGTCATGGTAGAAAGGACTAAAAATTCCTTCATAATGCTGGATTCTGAAGAACTTTCTTTTTCACATTTCATTGGTTCATTCAGGAAGAATTCACTGAGTGGGCACCATGCTGAGTGCTTGAGATATAGGACAATGTGGTTGGGAAGAGAGATGCCATGGAATAATTATATGATGCAGTTAGAGTTCTGGGCTGAGGTAGTTAAAGCTAAAATACCTCCTCTACAACCATGTCCCTTTGCTTGGCAGAAGATATGTACCCCCAGAAAACACCTATATAAAATGGTGGAGGTTCTGTTAGCTTGACCTGTGTAGAACACATTTTTCACCCCTAATCTGCCCTGGCTCTAGTCAGCATTTAGCATTGTGAAGACAACAGAGTGAGAAATAAATTTTGGGTTTGTCTGAGGTAGAAGCAAGCGGTTATTTTATCTCAATATATTTATTTGGCAAATACTTAATTAATATGCAAGACCTTTGTCCTCAATCAGCTTGAATTCTAACCAGGGGCACAATGGTCACAGCGTAGAAATTCCTACCCTGGGGCAGCCATTTTATTATAAAGGTCCTGTGTCAGGCACCAAATGCAGTCTGAACAAACGGCATGCCCATACATGCATATGTTATTTTTTAGCTGCATGTAGGAGGTATTATGATTGATAAAATACAAATCCACTAAAGTCGCTAAATTCATTGTGTCTCTTTATTATTTTGTATTTTATTTTTACCTATGTGATTATTTTATGATATGCCCTTCCCCACTTTAGTGTAAGCTCCATGAATCTGTTTTTATACTCCATTAAGTCCTTGGGTACTCAAAAAACATTTGTTAAATGTTGATTATGTATATTTTCTCAACCAACAGGTTGAGAAATTAAAAATATCATGTTCTGCCTCTTGAAATTTTATAATGTTAAAAAGGTGTCCTGATTTGGGTTGAGGTTGAGACTCTGAGTGTGGGACAATAAACGAAAGATACGAAAGATACATAAGATAAAGAAAGAAAACAGACCCAGGTTAGAAGTGGCAGGATACAAAGACTTAAAGCTAATGGGTTAAGAGATAATTAGCTACGGAATGTCACCTCTGCCTAGTCTCTCATTGTCTTACATTGCTTCGTACTCTTTACATTTCCAAAAATTCTGACAAATCTTGCCTCATATGAGATTTACAATAACACTACGAGTAGCCAGGTAAGAAGTGGTGCAGAATGGCTGCTGCCTGGTTCTTTACTCTTAAGGCTTTACAGAATTGCTGATGCTTTGAAGGGACCTAAGAGATCATCTAATCCTACAAGCATCATTTTAGACTAAGGAAACAGAACTCCCCAAATGCTAAGGTTCCTGTCCAAGGTCACACAGCTAGATGGTGGCAGAGGTAGGACTACGGTCTAGTCTGACTCATACTCTTTCCATCACTTTGCTGCTTCTTGGTTGGGGTCAGGTTCATCATCCCTCAAATATTTGATTTGGAAGGAGAATATGGTATAAATTAAGGAGGTATGGATTTGAATTTATAGTTTATGTCATCAATCTTCTGTTTTCATTCAATCTTTCAAAATATATGCTCCTCCACACAGCAAAAGCTCAAGAGTCAGCCAAAAATACAACTTTGACTGTGAACCTGATGTTAATGTTTATCTAATTCTACTGAAGATCATAATCTTTAAGTCAGCATATATTTATTCTTTTATAATAAATATGCTACTCACCTTAATAAGAGTAAGTGAATATGTTCTTTATCATTTAGCATTCTTCCTCCACAATAATTCCCTTCTGAAGCCAATATCATTGCCAATTCTGCATTAAGAAAGATAAAGACATAAACAGTGTTGTAATAAATATCTGGCAAGCAATAGAGACACTATTTTAAAGGAAAATTGTCTCAAGATACTTTAATGCTTTCTATTGCTACGGTTGCAGAATTACTTGAGGGCACATTGGGGCACATTGCTAAGGAGACCTCTATTACATCTACTAATGAGATTTATAAGAGCACTAATAGGTAAATCCAAACCTAACTCCATCAATAATGATGTGAATTAATGCAATTCGAAATATTAAACTTGGGGTTATAAATATTCATGCAAATTGTTTATTATGTTTTAAATATGTGTGCAAAATAATATGATGCATATATTGACATGACAAAGCAAACTATCATCTACAGAGTGAAAATTCTGATCTCAGTTAAACGTACAACCTTTAGTGACACACTGCTCTTCTCGACTGAAGAAGAAATGTGTAATACCAACTAGAGATTTAAGGACAGACGGTTAAAGTATTTTCCAACACCATCCCAAGGCCATTGATTCACAGTCTTTGTCATCAGCCTGAGCATTGCATGTAAACTCAGCTGCTGGGATCAGAGGAGTACCAGTCATTTGGTGAAGAATGGGGAGATTAAAAAATGATACTGGTGAATGGCTCAGGCATGGAGAAACTGGAAAAATGTATCATGGCAGCATGATTAATTCACATTCAGTAAATGTCTAAGGGGGAGAGAGAGATTTCTATGTAGGCAGAAATGAATGTGAGTCCATGCTATAAAAGTATGTGGTCACAGCACTGAATATCTTAATAAACTTCACCATTGAATGATTTAAGAAATCTAAGCCATTTCGATTTTTTTTTTCATGAATGCCTTACTTTATAGCTCTTCTTGGAGGTCCTGCTTGATAAATAAAATTGCTCCATTATTAGGTCTTTGTGGTCCTTAAATATGAAAATTCATTTAGATGAAGATGAATATAAGCCTGATTTTTACTTAGTTTCAGTGTCATTCAATTTCTTAGGTGTTTATTTTAAATATGTGTTCTGTTGCACTATTTGGCTGTAGAGTTAATATATTTCTTACAAGTCAGAATAATTAGGAGAATATACTGCATTTCCCAGGTTTATTAAAGAAACAAGTTCATTATGTGCTTTTAAAAATTTTTTTACATGGATAAAATTATTGGATAGCTTATTTTCTTTCTCTATGGACTATTTTAAATATAATTGACTATGTCTATGTTGATTTTATTTATTAAGATGTGATTTATGACTGTTTAATGCTTTAGTCTGTGTTTTGCCTCTAATAGCTCAACCTCAGATGGCATTTTGGTTTCAAAGGTAGCCATTCGTCTTGCTGCTATATAGCATACTCAAGGAAAGCCATGTTAGACTTGCAAATAAACACTCTCAAGTAGACACTTGATATGTGATCATCTCATATGTGTGTTTGTATTTTCTGTATACAACCATTTCTTCCTTTTTATTCTACACATTTAAAATCTCATGCCTTTATCACCTTCCTCATTTCTTCCAAAAATGGTTTATTCTCTGAAATTTTCCATCAAGGGCATCTTGCTTCAATGATGCAATCCTTGTGCACATGTACTTCTGCTTCAGAGAATTTCCAACCCAGGAAAGGCATCTTTCTCTACTCATGACAATATTCCTTGTCATTCTAATCTACAAATACCTACAAATCAGATGTTTGTGCATTTAGCCAAAGTACCTCAAGTTTAGAAAGAGATGCAAGAAAATAAAGGATAGTCAACTAGTTAAATCTTTTCTTGCCCTTAGATTTTTCCACACCTAATAATCACCATTGTCTGTTTAGATAAATTCAACTACAAAATGGTAAAGAAGCAACTTTTATGTCTCTCACTGGAGTTCTTTCAAAGTATGTCTTTTTAGCTTTAAATATGTATACATTGTGCAGAAACAGCAGCAGCAGCAGCTCCAAACCAGAAAAGATCATGGAAAAGGAATAATGAGATATAGTGAAAGAATCTCAAATCAGTACCAGATGCTGAACAATTAGGTTCAACTGCTAACAGGTGTGTAAAAGAGCCCATGTACAATGTTACCTTTTGTCAACGTGCCTTCCAAATTTTCAGAGTACTTGGGCTATTTAGAGGAAATGCTGTGTGTGTGTGTAGAGTAAATTAGGTGTGTGTGTGTGTGTGTGTGTGTGTGTGTCCATCCATCTAGGATAAAACTTATTCTCTTTATACATCTCCTTTCAATTGAAAAAAAATTAAGTACTCATATCACACAGGCATGGAGTCATGGGTGAAGGGGAATGGAAGGGAGCAGTAGTTCACAAATTGTGGTCCTTAGATCTGCAGGTATTCTTGGAGGGCTTCTGGGATGATAAACCCTTCAAAATGCATACCTTTTTGTTTTTTTCCTTTGCAATAATTCTTGGGTGAGGTTTCAAAACTTTCATGAGCTTTTAAAAACAGTCTGCGACTCCTCTTCTTCAGTTTTAAATTGATGTGGTCAAAACTCATGAACTTCTAAGTCAATTGTCCCCATATTAGAAGCCGTGCATTATTACAGTAAGTCCTCACTTAATGTCGTCGATAGCTTCTTCGAAACTGTGACTTTAAGCTTAGCGACTTAAAATGAAAACAATTTCACCATAGGCTAATTGATATAAACAAGGGTTAAGTTACTTTGAAAGATTTCCGGTTACAAAAAAAGCCAAACTTCTAAATAAAGACCCAAATCGCCTCTAATATTAAACACTGAAAATAAATGTGAGTTATATTTACATTTAAGAAAGATTAATAAAAATAAGTAAGATAATTATTTTCCAACCTGCTTATTCCAGTTCAGAGTCATGGGTGGCTGAAGTCCATCCTGGCAGCTCATGGCACCAGGTGGGAACCAGCCCTGAACAGGACACCCTTCCATCACAGGGCCACTCACACTCACACCCACACTTGCTCAGACTGGGACAGTTTAAACACACCAATGAACCTAATGTGCACATCTTTGGGATGTGGGAGAAAGCTGGAGTACCCAGAGAAAATCTATGCAGAAAGTGCAAACTCCATGCTGACAGTAGCCCCGGAGGGGAATCAATTTATTTATTTATTTTTTATCGTTATACCAAACATTGAACAAAACACTGTTATTCAAGGACCTGCTGTACTTCACTTTTCTGAACATTTTTTTTATTTTTTCATTTATAAACCAGGGATAGTGTCACTGACCTCATTTGCTTATTTGATTATTTAAAGCAGTATTTTCTAAACTTCAATGTGCATGTTAACCACGTGGGAGCTTGTTAAAGTGAACACTGCTTCAGTAGGCCTGGGGTGGCACATGAAATTCTGCATGCCCAAAAAACTCTCAGGTGATGTTGATGCTGTTGTTCTGCCTACCACACTTTAAATGGTAGAGATTTAAAACTCTGCTTCTCAAATTTGACTGCACATTGGAATCACATGGGAAGTTTTAAAAAATTCTTATATCCGCGCCCCATGCCCAAAGCTCATGATTTAATTGGCAAAGGGTGCAGCCTGGGCATCAGGATATTTTAAAGCTCCCCAGAGGCTCTGAATGTGCAATGAGGTGTGAGAATCACTGATTTAAAGCACAGTGCCTGATACGTATTATGTGCTCTATAATCATTAGTTTTCTTAGGAGGCTCTTCAATTATCGGGGTAGGGTGATGAAAATAAAAGACTGACATATTCTTTCCAGTGGTATAAAACTGAAAAGATTGCTAGTGACGAGGCAAGTTGAATTCCATTCTGCAACAGAATCCCATTCTGAGACCAGGGGTGTGGTTTCTTATCGTTTCTGTTTCTTATATTTAAACAAGTGGGAGAAAAGGGATCATTATGTTTTAACCTCACATATTTGTTTGGAAAATTAAAGTTTATAAAATACTTTGAGACTTACAGATTAAAGGGTATTCAAGACATTTAAAATATACAAAGGGAAAGGATGGATACTCTAAAAATTTTCAGTAATTGACTCAAAACAAGGGCAGATAATGTTGGGGTAATAAGGAAGAAAGGTGGTGGTGAGGGGGATGTTGATGTTGGCATGGAGAAATGATACAATAGTTTATAATGGTTCATTTTACTGGCCTTGGTAATTTTTAAAGGCTTTCTTTTCTAGTGGGAGACTAAATTTCATCTCAGAATCTAGGTTTCTGAAGTATTCCTAACCAGGCACAGGCTGCGAGAGCCACCCCTGACTAAACTGTTATTATCACCAATCCTTGCCAGAAAAAAAAACTCCCAGCCTTTCAAAAGAGACCCTTTGGGAGTGTTTGAAGCAAGTGCTTTGAAATTTGTAAGTGTTGATCTCATTTATGAGTGTCCAAATTCTTTGAGAGTGAAGTTCCTTGCCATTACTATAAAACATCAAATATTTAGAGAGGCCATTAATTGAGGTGGGGTCCAATATGGTGTGTGTAAAAGGGAGTAAGCTCCTCTGTGCACTGGATTCAAGTAGATGGAGTGTAGAGATAGGATTCTTGGCCAGACATCTTCTATTCCCACCTCCAGATCGAGCCTTCACTCTGCTTCACCCTGCTCCTGGCCCTGGAGGCTGACCTACGTGGGCTTGATGAGTGGGCTCCCTTGTCTTATGACCTTAGGTTAGATTTGGTTAATGGGGTGCCCTAGCATGAGACACAGAGAGGGAGGAGAGAGAATGGGAGGTTTTATTCCTCTAGGTCCCTTCCTAACTATTCCCTTGGGGCTGACTACTCTCCTGGACTAAAAGTCACAGCTTCTTTAAAGGTGGCCCTCTTCACAAGGCTGTCTCCTTCTTGGTTCTACTATCTTCCCTTTTCCTACCCCTTCGAATTTATGATGGTGACAGCTGTGTGTTACTGAATGCAGAGTACTGCACTTTTGCTTATTAGTTTCCCTAAACTCTGCCTGTGATTTTGTAAATAGTCCTCTATTAAACCATACTTAGATTATTCTTATTTGGAACATACAGAAACACTTTTTTTATTTGTGCAAGTACCTCATCTATCTCATTTGCTGTTGTACATTCATTGGCATTTTTTGAATAAACAAATAAATAAATGTTTGAGCCTGTTCTTCGTTGGCTGCATTTGTACATTTGACTTAAAAGTATTGATTAGGTATCAGGGGAGCAGCTCTGCGAGCAATGACAGTCTTCTTGTGGTTGAATTTATCTAAGAAATAAGGCCATACATAAAACTTTTCCATGTCCCTTTTGCTTGTGTTTACTTTAAAATTCTTAAAGTTATATAGAATTTTGAAAATAGGACATAGGAATTGCACTAAAATAAATATTTATTTTTAACATTCCTCTTGCATACCTAATTACCCTTAAACATAAGCAGAATCTGTAGCACAAATTTGCTAAGCAGTGTTCAGAAGGTAGTGTGGCTGCATCTCTTAAACCACATTCTCAGCTTTTCTACCTCTCACATTTTTCTCCTTTAGCAATAAAAGCTGCACTCACGTTCTGAGATGATGATTGGCATGCTTCACTTTCCCATCTTTCCCATCCCTTCACATCTCACGTGTGTGTGTGGGTGCGTGCGCGCGCGCGTGTGCGTGTGTGTGTGTGTGTTCAATCGGAGCTTCTATTTGTTCGAATTCACAGAAAATTTAAATGTTCCCTGGTAACTATCTTCCCAACTTTTCCTAAGGTGAAGTTTAATCTAGTTTGTGAGTTAGGCCTTCTCCAAAGGGCTTTTATGTTCTCATGGGGTCAGGTCTCTGCAACTGCTGACTTTTAGATAGCTCCCTCCCCACTCTGGCCTCCTCCTCCAACACCTCTTTGCTTCTGTCACTACAAGAGAGTTCCATTGTTCTTGCTAGAACCTGGTATTGGAAAGTTCCAATGTTTGAAGATAAATGAGTGTTACAGGCTGGACTGGGGGACCCCCAAATCCATATGTTGAAGATCTAACCACCAGTACCTGAGAATGTGATTGTAATTGGAGAAAGGGTCTTTAAAGAGGTAATTAAGGTAAAATGAGGTCATATGGGTGGGCCCTAAACCAATATGAATGGTGTTCTTATAAGAAGAGGAGATTAGGACTCAGATATGGACAGAAGACCATGTGAAGATAAAGAGTTTCCGAATCACAGTCTTATAGGCTAGAAGTCCAAGTTCAATGTGTCAGCTGCATTAATTTCTTCTGAAGATCTCTCCTCTTGGTTTCTAGATGGTCATCTTCTCCAAATGTCTTCACATGTTCTTCCCACTGTAAGTATGTGTCTATGCCTAATCTCTTCTTATAAATACAACAGTCAAATTGGGTTAGGACCTACTCAAATGATCTCATTTAACCTTAAATACTTTTTAAAAGACCCTTATCTCCAAACAAATTCTGAGGTACTTTGGGTTAGGCCTTCAGACCATGAATTTTGGGAGAACACAATCAGCCCATAACAGGCATGACATTTTCTATAAGTTGTAAGCTCAGATAATATTCAATTTCAGACTTTTCACCTTCCTTTCATGGGCATAGAAACCTATATTGGCCCTCTTTTCAAGCACAGAGATGGGCTTTTGCCCCCATATTCATATGTGTTTAGTCCCATTATCTGCAGGTAGAAGATTCCTGGTTATTCCTGCCTCTCTCTAGATACAGAACCCAAAATGACTGCTGCTTCTGCCCCTTTGACTTCTTTGCTTCTAGTCCATAGAGATGATTGCCTTATTTTGAGCTTAGCTGTAATCTTTTCATCTTTCTCTTATTCTATTTTTTCTATCACTTTTGTATATTTGGATGTGGCAGAGCTGTCAACACATAACTTTACAGTACCATTTTAATGAAGTTTCCAAAATTAATTTTTAAAGAGAAAAATAAAATTTTGTTGATACTGAATTTTCACAGGAAGTTCAAATGTGATCATTTGATCAAGTCTTTGGTTAGAAGTATATTTGGATGTCCTATCAAACTAACATGATTACTAATAAACATAGAAGAGCAACTTGAATCCAACAATGATATATTTAGTTTATCAAAATACATAGAAATACAATTAAATTTCAAGCATAGCCCAATTTTTAAACATTGTATAAGGTAGTCAATTATGTTACAATTAAACACCGGGGTACAAATCAGTTTTAAAAATTCGAATTATTACGCCAATGAAGGGAACACTGATAAGGGAATAATGCAAGAATGGTAAATTGCAAATGATTTATATTTTGTTTTACTCTGTATTTCTGTACTCTGTTTAATCTTGATGTTTGATGTTTTGGGAGTTTGTACCATTTCCATTCAAATGACAAAAACATATTCTGAATATCTGATCTGGAAAATTCCTCTGCTTACCATCCTGTTTTACCATTTGTCAAAGTCTTTCTTGTTAGAGAGTCCATGCTCAAGAGAGAGCCTAAATTGGTACTGCCTGATTCACAACATCTGGAACTCACCTTATCTCTTTCTAAGCTCATCCATGGTCCGACTCACATCTTCCTTAAGGAATATATTGGAAGGTAATGATGTGTTTTGGCTCCCATGGCTTTATGCAATGTCTGCAATGTAAGGAAGAAGGAAAAATGTTCTAAAATCCTTCAGAAGTTTCAGGTAAACTAAGTCAATTGACCACGGAGCTCATATATCCTCTATGAGTAACCCTCACAGGGACAAATTCATTCATAGATTTGACTATTATATTGCTGAAAGTATACTGTGATGGTTTCGACAAAGACTTCGAGTTACTATCAACCTACTTCAGATCACCTATGCAATGAAAGCAGAAAAACAAGTAAAACCATACTCTGAGAGACTCTGGTGACTGCAAACATTATATAACAACTTGATATGATTTGCTATCTTCTGTTCACACACCACTTGATAGCCATCCCCTTGAATAAAGAAGAATGAATCTACTTGACTCTCCCAAACTATACAATCTTTGACCTTGAAGTACAAAAATTTCCCAATGTGCTCTTACAAATACATATTGAGCTCCCACTACTTGTCAGAACTACTCTAGGCACTAGATTCCAGTCTAGGAGGTGCTTGGTTTGGTGTTAATGTTTTCTAATTTAAATATGACCAAACATTTGGACCCATTAATAAAAGAGAAACCTATGCAATGCTTTTTAAAAAAATAATGCTTATTACATGCTTTGAGATCTGAATTTTTGAATACAAACTGAACTACTCTGGTGCATATGTAGATAAGTTGTGGCAATTTTTCTGACAGAACTTTATGATTCTGATATTATTTTCTGTAACACACAGGTCCAGCCATTGATAAACATAATGGTTGTCTGTACTTCAGTTGTGTAAATTAAAGTATGAAGGAAATTAAATAGACAATTTAGAAGGAAAAGATGTTAAGGAAAATCTGAGCTTTCCTTACTTAGACTCAAAGGTTCATTACTCAGATTCACAGAATAATTATATATATTTCTCTTTAGTTTTATGCATATGGACAATACCAGTGAGAAAAGGTTGAAAAAGCAGAGGTAAATAAGTTTCAACTTTTCTAATGTAAGTAATGACATTTTTTATAACCTCAGTTTTATTTTTCAACACTATGCCAATCATTTACCATTATAAATTTGCTATAAAAACAGTTCACATAGACATCGGTTTCTGAAGTTAAAAATGCAGGGCCAAGTTTAAGAATGAGCTGGCCAAAGTTTGCATGGAAATTATATGTGGTTCTGAAATTGTGTATGTGAATTTAGAACTGGCTTAAAATTAATAATCTTTCAGGACATTGTGTATGTAAAATATTGCTGAAAAATATCATATGTAGCTTAGTATACCCCAAACTTTCTCCAATTATTTAGAATTAAACCTTAACTCAGTGTTCTCAAACTGTGATTTTCCAATCTGCTTCTGAATTACTTGGCCAGATGACTGGGTTACACATAGGACCTTCTGAATCAGAATCTTCACAGCTGTACTAATCTACATTTAAAATAAACTGTCCAGATGATTCTAATACATACTAAAATTTAGAACTCCTCTTTTAACCTCATCATATCTTAAGACATTTAATTTGCTGCTTTTTGAAATTATATTATAGCTTATATATAATTTACATTGTTTTATTAATTTTTAAAAAATGTTAACTTCAGTTTAGGCAACTGAAAAACATCAAAGAAAATATGTATTATTGAAAGTTTTTATATCTTAAAGGATAGTTCACATGATGTGAAAAATGGCTGCCTAAGCTCATCATATTTTTTGAGGTTGACTAATTCTAATAATTTAATTTGGCAAGTATGGTTTTGTAAACCAATATAGAATTAAGCTCAAAACATGGGACTATTTTCTTTTGCCTTGTATAATAAAAGGAAAAGGATCTTTAACTTATACATTTGACTTGAGTGATTACATTTATAACTCATCTTTGTTTTGGTCAATTATATTCCTTTGTAACTCAAATAAATCTTGGAGCCCCTAGTAGCATAATTTCTACAGAGAATCATATTCAAAGAAAAATGTCTAGCCAACAAATATAATTAAAAATGAATTCCAGAGTTCCCATCAAGATGGCAGAGTAGGTAAATGCTGTGTTGGCTCTTCTCATAACCACATCAAAATTACAACTAACCTACAGAACAACCATCAGTGAGAATCACCTGAAATCGAGCTAAAGAGAGGTCCCATAACCAAGGCTATACAGAAGAAGCCACATTGAGAATTTTAGGAGGGGCATAGATGCACAACGGGTTGGTCCTACAACCACATGTGGTTGTTGAGAATTGGAAGGGATATCACGGTTGAGGAGGTCCTCCCAAAGGAGTGAAGGTCTCAGCCAAACTCCAAGCTCCCCAGCTCAGAGCACCAGTGCCAGGAAGAGAAGTCCCCACAACTCTTGGCTGTTAAAACCAGCTGAGATTGTGGCTGAGTGAGACAAAGGGCAGCTGGAGTACCAAGCATTCCTCTTAAGAGACCCAAGCATGAACTTGCTTGATAATGGACTCACCCACTCTGAGCTCCAGCACTGGTGCAGTAGCTTGAAAGGAGCCATGAACATATGAGGAGAAACTGGATTATCTGGCTTCAGGGCAAGTGTTAGAGGGGCAGCTCTCTCCAAGACAGAAGTGCTGGCAGAAGCATTGTTTCTTTGTTGACCCTTCCCTTGACCCAGCATGAAGATGTAGGCAGATGCCATATCTGAGTCTCCATCAACCTGGCTAAGATAGTTTGCGCTGCCCTGGTGATTCCCTGAGACCCTGCCCTACCCAACTTGTGGGCCCGCCCAAGCTTCTTCCAGTGGTGTTTCTATACAGCCAGTCCTGGCTTATTCCGTGGATGTTTGTAAAATCTATTAAAGCTTCACAAATGCCAAACAAGTAGTATCTAGCCTCGGAGTGCCTCATACCTCTTTCTAAGCAGGCCCAAGCCTGGCACTAGCAGCAGCTGGCCTTGGTTCACAGCTTAGCCTCTCCCAGGCACCTCCAAACCAAGTACAAGCAGAAACCATCTGCAGATCACCTTGTAGCTCATACCAAGCAGCCATGGGCAGGGCATAGGCAGCAGCTGACCTTGGCATGCACTAGAGCCACTCCCAAGAGGCCCCAGAATCAATATACCTGGTGGCCAGCTTCAGACTATACACCACAGCATGATCCAATCACCTCCACAAATACACACCCAAAGGGCAGAAGGAGCAAGCACCAGAGACCTGCTAAAGCAGATCCTGTTTTATAGGGTCAATCTCAGCACAATAGCTCCTCCACTGTAGTCACAGCCAGTCTTCACAATGAATCAGCCTGAGGGTCAATCCTTCCTACTGATGTACCAACAGCAACCAAAGCTCTACAACAGAAGAGCACACAGAACCCACACAAGGGACATAGACAGATCATCTGGCTCAGGTGACCAGGGAGACTGTACCACTGGGCCCCACAGGGCACCTACTACATAAGGCCACTCTACTAAGTCCAGGATATATAGAGGCCCTACCTAATACATAGAAACAAACACAGGGAGGCAGCCAAAATGAGAAAGCAAAAAACATATCTTAAATGAAAGAACAAAACAAAGCTCCAGGAAAAGAACTCAGCAAAATGGAGACAAGCAATCTACCAGATCTAAAGTTCAAAACACTGTTTATGAGGATGCTTAATGATCTCAGCGAGAACTTAAACTAAGAGATAAGAAACATACAAATGGAGATTAAAAAAAAAAAAGAACCAGTGAGAAATGAAGAATGCAATAACTGAAATGAAGAATACATTAGAGGGAATCAATAGTAGATTAGATGAAGCAAAGAATCAAGAATCAAATCAGCAATTTGGAAGGTAAGGTAACAGAAAATACTCAATCAGAACAACAAAAAGAAAAAAGAATTTTTAAAAAAAGGACAGTTTAAGGGGCCTCTGGGATAACATCAAATGTAACAATATTTGTATCATAGAGGTATCAGAAGGAGAAGAGAGAAAGCAAGGAATTGAAAACCTATTTGAAGAAATAATGATGGAAAACTTCCCTAACCTGGCAAAGGAAATAGACATAGAAGCCCAGGAAGTTCAGAGTCCCAAACAAGATGAAACCAAAGAAGCCCATACCAAGACACATAAACAATAAAATACCAAAGGTTAAAGACAAAGACAATTTTAAAAGCAGTAAGAAAAAAGCAGTTCGTTACTCACAAGGGAGCTCCCATAAGACTGGTAGTTGATTTCTCAACAGAAACTTTGCAGTCCAGAGGGGCTGATGCAAAAAATTCAAAGTGATAAAAAGCAGGGACCTACAACCAAGATTACTCTACCCAGTAAAGCTATCATTTAGAATTGAAGGACAGATAAAGTGCTTCCCAGAGAAGAAAAAGCTAAAGGAGTTCACCACCACCAAACCGGTATTACATGAAATGTTAAAGGGACTTATTTAAGAAGAAAAAATAAAAAATATGAATAATAAAATGACAATAACTACATATCTAGCAACAATTAGTTTAAATGTTAATAGATCAAATGCTTCAATCAAAAGACATAGGGTGGCTGAATGGACAAAAACCCAAAACCCTTACATATGCTGCCTACAAGTGACTCACTTAAGATTGAAAGACACACACACAGACTAAAAGAATGGAAAAAGATATTTCATGAGAACAACAACAAAAAAAGCTGGTATAACAATACTCATACCATACAAAATAGACTTTCCCACTTCTGAGCATTTAGCTGAAGGAACCCAAAACACTACTTTGAAGGAACAAATGCATCTATATGTTCATTGATGCATTATTTACAATAGCCAAGATATGAAGGCAACCTGGGTGTCCATCAGTGAATGAATGGATAAAGAGTTGGTACATATACATAATGGAACATTACTCATCCGTTAAAAAAAATGATCTTGCCATCTGTAATAATATGGATGGACCTGCCGGCTATTGTGTTGAGTGGAATAAGTCAGACAAAGAAAGACAAATATCATGATTTCATTTATATGTGGAATCTAGAGAACAGGATAAACAAACAAAACAGAAACAAGCTCATTGACACAGACAGCATGTTTGATGGTTGTTGGATTTAGGGATGGGTGGAGGAATAGGATAAGGGGGAGGGATTAAGAGGTACAAATTGGTAGTTACAAAATAATCATGGGGATGTAGAGTATAGCATGGGGAATAGAGTATAATAACTATATGTATGGTGTCAACAGGTGCTGAATTTATCAAGGTGATAATTTCATAAGTTATATAAACATCTAATCACTGTGTGTATACCTGAAATTAATATAATATTGTCGATTGTAATTGAAAAAATTTTTAAAAATACTATTGGCAAAAAAAAAAAAAATGAATTCCAGGACATTTTTGAATGAATTCCAGTGTCTACCTGCCGCCTTCATAGCACATTGAAGGGAATACCTTGATTAGGTTTTTAAAAAGTCCTTCCTAAATTCTCCAATTCTTTTGTTACCCTGAAGTTCTTATTGGCATCCCCATCACAAATTCTAAATTCCCTTTCCATCTTTAAAGCAGGCTATCTTTTCTCCTCTTCTTCCCTGATCTTCTCTATTACTAGATAGATATAGTTTCTGTGGATACCCTAGTTTTTCTTCTCACTTGTATCTCACTAACTGACCTCTTGATTATTGTATGTCAGAAGATCTGAGAACCTGACTGACAGATAATCTCTATTACTCACTTTTAATGTGAATAATAGGAATTGACTGAAAGTATGATTGTATACCTTGAAAGTTTGATGGTGGTTTGAGATTTAAAAATTCCATTTCTATCAATATGTTCTTAATATTTCTTTTACCAAATGAAACTTTAGCTGTGTGAGTCCTGTGGAATAAAAAATATTTTCATTTTTCTAATTTTGGTACCTATTAAGTTGTTATAAAATTTTGTGGTTTATAATTTCAATATCTTCTATGAAATATGATAAGTGATTAAAAACGGAATGCTATACAGTACATAATCACTGCTGATTCCAGACCACAGCAAAAACATTTTCATGTTAATGTTGGTACTTTCACAGTTAAATGTGATCTAAGCACTATGGAACCATACATGGACCTCAAATTTTGCCACAGGGAAATTTTTATTATATGCTTTGCCTTCAATTTACTTTAATAACGCAATAATAATACAGTGCATTTATGCAGAACCTTTTATCCAGTGATCTCAAAGCACAATATAAACATTAATTCTTAAAATTCTCTAGATCAGTATTTTTAAACTCATTAAAATTTCAAATAAAAATACAAATGCATGCTATAGCTGGAGCTAACATATTAAATAGCTTAGTTTGTTAGAGAATAGGACCTATACAGTTTTTGTTCCTAGAGTTTGAAATTCAGTGTTTATTAGAAATAAAACAAAAGACCTTTTTTTCTGAGTACAAAGTAATATATATTCATTGTAGAAAAATTAGGAAAGCACTTAAAAGTACGAAGAAGAATATAAACATTACTCACTATTCTACAACATAGAGGTAAGCACTCTTAATATTTGGTATATTTTCTATGCACATATAAAAATACATTTTTTACATTATATTATTACTAAGTACATGTGTGCATTCTTTGAACTAATATTTTAAAGAGTTTTCTAATCTTTTAAAATATTTTTGAACATAAGACTTTTCAATGACTACATAATGAACACGAGGTGAATACGTAATTGTTAACTATTCACATACCTTTGGATATTTAGGTCATTACAGGTTTCCAAGACTCTTAGTAATCTGGTAATGACCACTCATTTGCAAAGCATCTTTATCTTCCCCTCTATTTCCTTAGAGTAGATATTAGAAGTGGAATTACTGAGTCAAATGGCATTAAGATAATTTAGGCTATTTGTATATGCTAAGAAATTAGTTTCCAAAAAGGCTTTGCTGTTTTACTTAATTATTTGTCAAGTCCTTTATTTACAAAGTTAAAACAGTTTAAAAATCCTGATAAAATGATTTGAAATTAAATAAAAATAAAATCAGCTTTGGAGGTAGTCATTCCCAGGTATGAATTTCTGAGTCCCGATTCCACATCTGTAAATTGGGGATTATAATGCCTATTTTATAGAGTTGATATAAACTAAGTAAAATGAGATATACAAATCAATTAGAACAATTTCTGAAAATTTCTGGAAATTTCTTATCCATTCCCATGGCTTTAAAATTTATTTATATGCTAAAAAATCAGAACTATATAGCCCAGTTCAGACGTGTCTTCTGAGTTCTTGCATATCCAATTCCCTACTTGATATCTCCATTTAGATATCTCACAGGTACTCCAATCAAAAAGTTTTCAAAATTCTGCAAGTATTGTTTATATACACACAAGCAAATACACTTTGTTTTACAAAATTATATCATTATAATTTCGATATCCAAAAGTATGTGAATAGTTAACAATTACGTATTCATTATGTAATCATTGAAAAGTCTTATGTTCAAAAATATTTTAAAACATTAGAAAACCGTTTAAAATATTAGTTCAAAGAATGCACACATGTACTTAGCAATAATATAATGTAAAAAATGTATTTTTATATTTTTGGGGGGTCCTCCAGAGAACAGAATATATAGATATATATTAAATATCTATCATCTATCTATCTATCTATCTATCCATCCATGAAACTGTTTAAAGTGATTGTGGGGGCTGGCTAGTCCATTGTTTGCAGGGCAGTTTGTCAGGCCGGAGACTCAAGGAGGAACTGATGTTGCAGGTTGAATCTGAAGGCATTCTGGAAGCTGAGTTTTCTCTTCCTCAGAGATCTGTCTCTTTCTCTTAAGGCCTTCAGCTGATTAGATGAGGCTCACTTAGTTATATGCTTTTTTCAAAGTCTACTGATTTAAGTGTTAATCTCACCTAAAAAACACCTTTAGAGCAACATCTGTACTGGTACTGACCAAATATCTGGGTACCATGACCTAGCCATAACACATAAAATTAACCATCACATTAAATGAATGTGTGTACTAATTGCTATTGATGTGACTTCTTACTCCCTAATCCATACCTTTTGCAGCTTTCCCCATCTCACTATATGTTTCTAGTATTTATCCAGTTGTTCAATCCAGGTACCTGGTACTGACAGTTTTCTTTCTTATCATCATATCAAATCTTTCACCAAGTTCTATGTATTTCACTTTGTAAATGTTGCTCCAATCTACATCCTTCTCTCATCCACCACAACTGCCTTTGTCTAAGCTGCCACTGCTTCTAGTCTGAACTTCACCATTTCTGTTCTTGCCCTGTCTGATCCATTTTAAGCCTAGCAAGTAGAGTCATTTAAAAATCCAAGTTTTTACTTTAAAAAGTCTTCAAAAGTTTCTTATTTCTCTAAGAATACAAATCGATTTCTTAAAAGTCTATGCATGCTCTGGTTATGTCTACCCCTCTAAACACATCTCTTGCCCTTTTTCCTATACTCATTCACTTACTTTCTGACACTGTTGTCTGTTTTAGTTCCTGGAAACTGCCCCACGCTTTACTGCTTCAAGGCCTTTGCATAATTTTTTCCTTCTGTGAGGCTCTCTGCTCTCTAATTCTTTGTGTGTCTGGGTCCTTCGTATTCCAAAGTCTTAGCATAATCAACTATTAAGTGCAGCTTTCTCTGGATTCTCTACCTAGAGCTATCCTTTGTATAGTACTGTGTTCTTTTCCCCTCATAAGTTACCAAGATATGTTCTGTCTAAGTATATATTAAATTGTTTACTGAATGTCTCTCAGACTAGTCTATAACTTCTATGAAGGCAGCAGCATGGACCATGGCTGCTCGATTCTCTAGGGGACATCCATTGCCTAAAACACTGTCTGCAGGAAGAGGGCACTCGGTCAGTATTAAACAGGTGAAAGAATGGATATAGACTTACTTAATAGGTAAGAGCTGCTACTTTTTATAATTTATTATTTTTAAAATTATAAGATTATAATATGTTGTTGGTATAGTGAGTTGAATGATGGCTTCTAAAGAGGTATGTCCATGT
Organism: Pteropus medius; assembly: GCF_902729225.1. Taxonomy (NCBI): domain Eukaryota; kingdom Metazoa; phylum Chordata; class Mammalia; order Chiroptera; family Pteropodidae; genus Pteropus; species Pteropus medius. The sequence goes on along the minus strand of NW_024352785.1, from coordinate 3,818,587 downwards.
CCTAATCCTCAGAACCTGTAAATGTGACCTAGATTATCCGGTGGGCCCTAAATCCAATGACAAGAGTCCTGTTAAGAGACTGAAGAGAAGACACAGATATACAGGGAAGATGTGAAAATGGAGGCAGAGACTGGATGATGCAGCCACAACGAATGCTGACAGATACCAAAAGCTGGAAGAGGCAAAGAGGGATTCTTCCTTAGAGCCTCCAGAGGGAGTATGGCCCTGCTGACAACTTGATTTTGGACTTCTGGATACCAGAACTATGGGAGAATAAATTTTTGTTGTTTTAAGTCATCCAGTTTATAGTAATTTGTTACAGAAGCCCTAGGAAACTCATACAGTGGTGGAGTCTGTTTTAAAGATTTTAAAAGTATCTACATTCTGGAAGACTAGTCTTTTGAATTTATCAGCAACATTTTAGTGTAAGAATGTTCATATGATTAAAATAATTATGTGTGTAAAATCCTACTACTACTAATTCAGAATATAAACCACTGTATTGTAATACTCGTTATCATCACCACACCCCCACAAAAATTACCACTTATTTGCTGAGATGAAGTTATGTTTGCATTTTTCTTTATCTTTTTATATCAGCAATTCCTATTTTTATAGATTTTTCTTCCCTAAATAAATGCACTGATTATAATTATGAAATTACTGTGTAGAGGACAAGTTTAAATAGATTTAGCCATAGTTGTAATGAAATGATTATTATTACTATTTAATATTTACAAGAATACAAGGTTAGTATTTTTGCAAAATGTACAAATGAGAAAATGGAGGCACAGAGAGATAAAGTAACTTACAAACTCCATAACACCAATAGGTAGTAGAGAGTGGCACCTGGATATGGGCCTGTCTTAACTATTCTGTATTCTTAACCAAGACACCATAATCCATGTGGTGGACATTGCTATGTCCCTTCTATCGCTCATTGGAAGTGACTTGTAAAACCCACTTATTTAAATTGGTTAGAAATTTTATATAATAATTCCTCTTAGGAGAAATTCTGTTTTGAAAGAATACCTTGGCATGAAGCATTAATAGAACTTCTGATAGGGAAGATATTTTTAGGACAATCCTCTTGAATTAAAGCCAATCTAGGATATGAATTTGCTTACCATACACATACGTAAGGTTGACCTCAAATTTGTAGGATGCAATTCACTTGAAACAGACGAAAAACTGAAAATCTGATTCAGTGATCTGGGCTGATTGTACAGTTTTATTTAGTAGCTATCATCTATTCACTGAGTAGCTTCATATATATTTGTATAGAACATCATCTGTTACTATAAAGGGGGAAGAACTTAGAGAAATCATGCCTGTAGTGTAATGTGAGCTGCCAAAGACCCTTATGTGACCTGTGGCTGCACTGATCAATGCTAAGTAGCTCAAAGATGGGAGTGTGAGAGACTTTTATCCTTACAACCACTGAATTTCTCTTAATCAGTGTATTTTTCTAATGGTTGGAACAATAACCTCACCTTGCTGATATGGAAAATCTTACATAGAAGAAAATTTTTGATTTGTGCTTAAATTTTCAATTACTTACTAGCTATGAGACTTGATTAAGTTAACTGACTTCTTTGAGTTTCAGTTCCTTCATCTTTAACATATCGATGACAAATTATCCTTGTGTCATTAAAAATAGGCCCAAACACATAGTGTTAGGCAGTACATATTTATGTACTCAATTCATGTTGACGTCATTCTTTGACTCATTCAACAAATATTTTTTGGAAACGTACTATTTGCCATTCAGAAAGAAAAGATCACTAATTGACTTAATGCTGGATGATGTGAAAATCTGATCAAAAACTTTTCGAGGTACTTGTCCTTCCTTTTGCTATCTCCAACTACCCAGCTAAAGGGAAGTCTAAGAAAATGAACTGGAACTTAATGGCTTCAGTGGAAGACTGGCCTGGTGGACTGCCATCATCAGCCACAGAACCCCCACCCCCCTCTCTCTCTGCCAAGCCACCAGTGGGCACTACTCTAGTGATGTGCCCTAGTGGTGTGTTCTAGAGGGCACACTCTCTAGCTAATGAGGGTGCTCAACATCACTTTGTCAGTAATGCTTTCTGACAACTGTCAATTTTTAGGGAAGCCTAAATGTATGGGGAAGTCTCTATGTTGGCTAAATTATGCACTATCAGAGACAAGGCTGTAAATGATACTTCAAAGCTCCCAAACTTGTCCATGGAATGGAACTGGAAATGGTACTAGAAGATGTTGGCTGGCTTTATGTTCCGATAGTATTTTTGCCTTAATGTTCTTCTTTGGTCAATGTGTTGGCTAGCTATAATTCTAACCCTCTATTTTGACTAACTCATATGATTATATCTTCTTTAGTTACATATTTAATTTGGCCAAAACAAAAACATTTACATAATTTACTAAAATTGCTCTACGACAATAGAAAACTCAAAATTTATAAAACCTAAATAGGTATATATTACTAGCAGGTATAGATTTGGCTAGTCAAAAATATCAATTGAATAGTGTAAATATTTAATGAAAGAAGAAATAAGAAAGTCTTCTGAAAGCTTGCAACATAATACTGGCATTAGGAGAATCCCATAAACATATATGCAGCCAATGATAACTTTTTTCAAGGGTAATGAGTATTATTAGAATGAAAGGATAAAGGCAATGTGAATCTGGGAAGGATTCATGGAAAATGTGAGTTTTGAATAAGGTTTTAAATGTTTTGAAGGCATAAGGCTTGGCAGAAAGATTGATTTTGGACAATGCAGGCAATGAGAATGTCCTAGACAATCTCCTCTTCACATTTACACTGCTTCTACAACTCTAGGTCACATCACAACTTTGAACATTTTTTATATGTTGAATATCCCCAAATTTGCATACACAACCAAGTAGACAAATTGCCTACTGATATATTTACTTGGTTTCTCTAGAAGATTCCTAAACATGATCTATTTAAAATAAAACTTATCAATATCCTCCCCTCCACTCCTCTTCCATACTGTGTCTCTCCATCCATTGGCTTAAGGAAAAAATTTGTGACTCGTTCTTGAAACTCCTACACCCTCTCTCCTACTTCCAATCAGTGGGTAAAGCCTATTGATTTTACTGCAGGAATACTTCTGTTATCTATTCATCCTTCTCTACCATCACAGCCATGTTCCTAATCCAAGCCACCTGCAAGAACTTTCAAATCTGTCTTTATGTAATTGCTCTTGTTCTCATCCAGTTCATTTTTTACCTCTTACTTTAAATGATCTACCAATGCAAGTCTGATCATATTACTCCTCTGCATAAAACTCCTTATTATCTTTCAATCATTACTAGGTTAATATCCAAATGTCTTACCATGGACTTACAAAGTTGCTCCATAATATGGCCTCACCCTCTTCACTCGCATTTAGTGTCATGCTATCTCTCTGTTTCAGTTATATTGGAATACTCCTAGTGTCACAAATGGGCCACCATTCTTTTCTTCTCTGACCTTTTGCAAATGTTCTTTCCTTTACTTGGAGAAACAATTGGGAGTACTCATTCAGAAATAAATAGATACTCACAGACCATGATAAGGGCAATGGAAGAAAAGTACAGGGTTCGATAAGAGAACCTAATTAGAATGTAGGCTCGAGGAAGCTGCTGAGCAGGTATTGACTAGTGTGGAGTAATAAACATTCCAGGAAAAGTGACAGAATGTTCCAAGGCTCTGAGGTAGAAAGAGCATGTCATATTAGGGAACATGACAGGAAGATAAAGGATAGTGAATGAGACAGCAAATGGCATAATATCAGGCTGGAGAAGTAGGTGGGGGCAGATAATAAAGGCCTCCCAGTTATGCTAAGATTTTAGGCATAAGGAAATAGCAGTTGTGCCTGTGTGATGAGTAGAAGGGATCAGGAGAATCTGGAAATAGAGACATTTGTTTATAGGTTTCCAGTATGAATGCCAATGGTTGTGGTTTAGCTAAGGGAACAAAAAGGTAAAGATGTGAACACATGGACCCTAAGTTAGAAAAAAAGAATTGTAGAACTGGTGCTAGACCTTGGAGACAGGTGAGAGAGAAGGAGCTGAAGAAGGACTAAAGAGGACCTCACATATACTCCTGGGTACCCAGATGGGTAATGGTGCCCCTTGATCATAGTGGGCCACTTGAAATTGGGCAAGGATTTGAGAAAGAGGACTCTCGGTTCAGTTTTGTCATAATTAGTTTTAGATCTTGGCAAATCACCAAGGAGAGTTATTTTTTAAACAACACAAAACATGTCATTAGAAAGAGGACGAAGGGTCAAGACCTGAGATATTGATCTGAGAGCCATCTGTGGTCAGGGAGTAGTAGTTATGTTGCTTTGCAGTAAGCAAGGGAGTGTGACAATATAGAATTTATTAGACTGGGTCAGCTGGGTTCCTGGATTTTCATTAACAGTGCTTAGCTGTATCAGCATGGGGCAGAAATATGGACAGTGGTGCTTGTAAGGGAAAGAGGAGCTGAAGGAATGGGAGGTTAGAGAGAATGAGAAACATATACAAGCCTAGTGTCCACTGCCAGGGTCAGCTTTAGGGAACAGCTAAAGAGAAAATCAGGTTCACATCAACACAGAGGAAACCCTTAAACAGTAAAAGGAAGAATGGCAGTATCAGAATAGAACAGCTCATGCACTAAAAAGTACAGATGGGAAGAATGGGCTAATAATGACTTCGAGCCTTGAAAATGTGTTGATTTTATAAGCTGTGTGCGTGTGTGTGTGTGTGTGTGTGTGTGTGTGTGTGTGTGTATTAAACAGAACGGGTAAGTGCCTCTTCTTAGTTCCTCTTTAAGTGGGAATTTTGCTATATTTGTTAGCTTGGTGATCTTGGGCTAGTCATTTAATTTTTTTGTACTTAAGCTTCCTTAATTTTAAAGAACACTATTCTATTAGGTTGCTATGAGCTTTAAGTGAGCCAGTGTATGAGAAAGTGACGAGCACCGCGTATGTCCCTTAATACCTTCAAGTTCCAGCACGTCATCAAGTGAATGAGCACCACTGCTTCTATTTTCTGCTTGTGCTGCCCACTGCCGTTGGTACCCTTACACTATTTGATCAGTCCTCTTCATTTAGAAGGAAATCAGATGCCATTTGCTTGACAACTTTATAGATCTATTTCCATGAAAGAGATTATTGTCACAATTTTGAATTCATGAGGATTTCATCGACACAGCTATGAGCATCAGTGTCCTTGATAACTCTTTCATCTCTAGGTTACACAGAATAAGACTGCACCTGTAAACTCATTGTAATTTGCAGAGCTGTACATACCTTTGAAAAATGATCTGTAATTCTCATGGCTAGATTTCAAAGTACTTTTTTAAATGGCTGAGCTGTACAAGGACAAGCCAACCATGTAAGGCTTTAAAAAGGCACCCAACACACACAGATATCACACATCTGTTTTGATAGTCACTGGGACACTAGGAAAAGGTCTAATTCCACTGATCACAAATATATTTCACAAAGACTTATACTTGGATTTTTTTATGTCTCTCATATATTCTATGAAAATATGTTACTTTTGGAATTTTGCTTCCTGACTTAGGAAAAAAAATAGGTAAAAACGAGATCTTTGATCTTTTTTTCTTAAGACTAGCATGGATTCCAAAAGCACTTATAAGCATAATAACAATGCAAACAGAGATAATGTTATAAGAACTGCTACGAATGGATGCTCACTTATTTCTGACTACAGATAAAAGATGCCAACTAATAATCCCCAAATGGCCTTGCCAGAACAAGTTTATTATTTTTTTTTCTGGGCACATTTAGAGTTTCTACATTAGGATATGGCAAAATACATTTTATTTTTTTGAACTTGAGATGAGGGCAAAACAATATGCAAATGATAAAACTCACATCTTTGAATGATCAGAAAACATGTAGCATTTAAGTAAGAGCTACTGGAGGATTTATTCTTACAGATGGTGAGAAATGGAGTGTTTGGGGATCTGTGTTGTGTCAGAGCCAGTACCTGACCTTGGGTAAGGCTAGGGTGAAAGAAAGTCTTAAATCTTGCCTACCTACAAATAATTACCCTTTAATTGGCCCAAGGCAAAACTAGTGTGTCCGTCCACTTCTTTATAGAAGAATCAGGATGCAGATTTTGCTTCTCACATATTCTTTTTGAGGTGGTCCCTCATCAGTATGCTGGGTTCTCTTACAGAAAAATGTTGGAAGGATAATGAGAATTAGCAATCATTAATTGTCACTTTAAAAAGAAAAACACACGATTTTTGCCTCATATATTGTATTTATTCTCAGCAATAAACTGTAACAGTTTGATCTGAAAAAATATGAATTATTCACTATTATCTCACTCTTGAAGTGATAACTTTGGACATATTAATTAGCAGCAATAGCCATAGCAAAAAAAAAAAAAATCATAAAAAACACAAAAGGGTTACCTGCATAAAAATTTTATTATTAGCTTATAGTTTTCAGTCAATTAAAAGTCATTTTGTTCCGAAAAATTCTTTTAACCAGCTCTATTTTTCTATTGTCTTCTTTTGAAATCTGTTTTCTTGTTGCTAAGTAATTTACTTAAAGTGTAGCATTATTTAAAACATATGATATTAGCATGATTTGCTCTGAAGGTGTTAACGTAATTTTAAAAAATTTAAATTCAGTTTTAATATCTCAGTGCTAATTATGCTTTGTTAAAATTGCATTTCTGGAAAAACTCACTCATCTGTAACAGTTTAAACATGAACCCTTTACCCATATACTGTATTAGCTGAGTAAAAAGTGAATTTATTTTTTACTGTTTTTCTTTTCAATACATCTTGTGAAATCATAAGAGAATTCTGCAATTTATATAGGGAAATTTGGCTGCCATTTGCTTGGACTGTGACATATGACTATAATTTGTAACTTTCCTTCCAATACTTGGTTATTTATTATTTGAATACCTGAGTTTCAGAAGTATGAATTAGTGCATAAACAACGGAAAAAGAAAAAAGGTATTCTGTAATTCTCAGGGGTATGGTGTGCCACCGTCCTTAGAAATATGGGTTGAGAAATACATTTAGATACAGAATTTGTATCCTGCTTATCTTAGTGATTTACATGACTCTTTGTGACTTGCATCTTCATTTGATTTTTACATCTTTCTATTTGTATGTTATTCATTCTGTTTTGTGTCTAAGATTGTGCCTGTCTTTGGTTGTTTCCAACTGTCTTTGACACTTTATCAAAATCATAACTTTATTCTTTGAGTAAATTTTAAAGAAAAATATATTAAAGTCATATTGGTCTTATAGAGTAGGGCATTTATTCCTTTAATGAATATTCATCAAGCAACTGCTATGTGTCAGTTACTGTACTGGGCACCTGGAGCACAAGTTTAAATAAGGCAGACAGTCTTTTCTTAGAGAGCAAATAGTTTAGTGGAGGTTACAGAGGCACAAACAAACAATTACAAAGATGATGCGGTAAGGGACAGGTGAGAGCACTGAGGCACACAGAATAGGTACCTGTCCCAGAATTGATAAGTTAGGGAGGCTTCCAGGAGGAAAAGACACAAACTGGATACTCGAAGGATGAGTAGAAATTAGCCCGAGAAAGGAATTTAGGGTTTAGATAGGGTAATGAATGGGAAGAGTTCTAGTTAGAGGGAATAGCTTTGTTATACAAAAGACTAAAGGCTACAGAGATCATTAGATGCTGAGATCATTAGCTTACTCTGTTAGTGGAGGTAGAGCACTACAGACATAGTTAAGAGATATTTGGGAAGTAATATTCAACAGAAATGATAATCACTGATTGGATTTGAGCCTGGAAGATGTAAAAATAAAGGGTGACACCCTAATTTATTATTTAAGCAAATGGATGGTTGAAGAAGAGTAGGTTAATTGGGAAAGGACTGGCAAAATTACTTCTGACATGCTGAATTTTAGCAACCTTGAAGAAACATAAAATAACTATGGGACATTTAGGTGGAGATGGGTTAGACAGACATGAAGTTCAGGAGAAAGACCTGGACTGGACTTAATACTACTGGCATTCTTAGCATATAGATGGTATTTGAAGCCATGAGAATAGACTTGATAAAAGAGTTTTGGAGGTCAGTATAATTCACTAGCACTTAAGCCTGGATAATAATGTATAAAAGATTTGGTTCAGATGCCTTCAAAACAATTGAGGTTCATGCTTTGAGAGACTACGCCTTATTGAGTTAGACTAAGTTGTCATGCTTTGAGAGGTTCATGCTTTGAGAGACTACGCCTTATTGAGTTAGACTAAGTTGTCATCAAAGAGCATGTAAGAACCAGAGGTCCTCTGAAGACTTCTGCTTAAAGTTCCACATGAACAGGAATGTTATAGCCATAAAATCTTAGCTTTGGTTTATGCTTCAGAGGGAAACAATCCTCAGAGATAGAAACACTAGTATAATTTGAACTGCAATCTAAAGATCCTATTGGACAGGTCCATTATGGTGCCTGCCATACCAATTGCTTCCTTCTAAGGGAAAGTGCCTTACCCACAAGTGGGCTGTGGGAGCCGCCCTGGGTGGCCGTGAGTCCCCTTTCTACAGGCCTATCTGACTGGACCAGGGTGGTCCTACCCCTAACCAATCCCTTGGCTGGCCAGTATCCTATGAGATGGTTTGGCATGAAAAACTGTCCAAACAGGCAAAATGGTGATTAGTTGGGTCAGATGTTCTAGCTCAGGAATTTGAACTAGGGCATCTGGGGAGGGAGTCAATTAGTTGGTTTAGGGACGGAGTATAAAGCTAAAAAGAACCACAAGAAGAGGCCCTGTGGCGGCAAGAAAAACGAATAAACTGATGGTATAAGTAAACCGAATAAGCAGAAACTGAAACAGCAGTGACAAAGAATAGAGGGTAAGGTGGCTAACTGGTACCAGTGGGAGGAATAGATGCAGTCAGAGGGAGCCCAGTGGCCACTGTAAAGGCAAGAGACCACCAAAGTCCTGCTATAAAAGGGGCCAATAAGTTTAGTGGCCACTGGAACGATGATGGGTTTTTCTCATTCCCAAATGTTCTCATCTTTATGGGTATTCCATGATACTCTTTTTTGTCCTTGAATATCCTTCTAATAAGCACTAAGTAAGGTAACCAGAGTGAGTCCATACTTATTGGAAACAAACTGCTTTACTAACAGAATCATTTAACCCCCAAATTTCTTCTGGGCTTGCCTGACATCACAGTGTGATAAAATACACCACTAGAAATGCATTTCTTTGGTTTAAGAAATTGGGGGCTTGAGTCTTTGGCAAAATATAAATATTACTGAGTAGTATAGAAAGCCATTTTTCAAGATAAAGAGCAATTATTAAAACTCTATTGAACCTGTGTGTGCACGGGCGCGCATAGCTGAAATGGAGGTGAGGATGAGGGGGACAGAGGTAGGAAGCACTGAGGAATATTGATTACGCATATTATACTTTGTTAAAATTGCATTTCTGGAAGAACTCACTCATCTGTAACAGTTTAAACATGAACCCTTTACCCATATACTATATTAGCTTAGAAGTTCTAGTGGAATATATTCAGGACTAGGAAGGACTTTAAAAATAATCTAGACCAGGGACTGTAAACTCAAATGTCTACGGTTGTCACGTAAGTAGAATGTTGAATGAAGAGGGCTGAGGGAGAGCTGCAGTAAACTGCAGAATGCACACACCATCCAGAGGGCTATTCACACAATGGTTTCTTGGCAAAAGACCTGCCCAATGTTTATATATCAAATTTTTCAAGAAAGCTTCAGTTTTATGTAAAATAACCTAAAATTTAAATTTTGGTGTATACTTCAAGTTAAAGCAAAACAAAACAAAATCTTTGCAGCCAAACAAAAAATCTGCAGGCTGCATTTGGCCCATAGGTCAGCAGCTTATGATCTTTATTCTAGACTAGTGGGTTTCAAAATGTTTAAAGATTCAGAACTTCAGAACCTCCCTGTAAAAGAAATTTCATACCTAAATCTAACCTATAAAAAGACAGAAGCAGAGTACTGGAGTTGAAATTAAATGAGGAAACAGAGCCTTGCTACCCTCATCTTCTATTTCTACCCCAATTAGGCCCAAAGCAATCTTGACCAAATCTTGAAAACCACTGATGTAGTTCAATCCCTTAGTTTTACAGATGAGAGACAGGGAGAATCCAAGAGCTACTGGCCCAATAATAACAATATTTCGAGTATGATTCAGATAGTATTCATTTTTATGCTATGGAGTGTGAACTGCTGTGAAGGTGGTTAAGTGTTCCGGTTCTACAACCATACTGCCTGGATTTGAACCCACTTCTTAAGGGCAAATTTAAGAAATTGGCATTCAGTCTCCCTGTATAAATTTCTATATCTGTCAGATGGAAATGATAAATACTTCTGCTAACCTCATTAGGTTGCTGAGATTAAATAACACATGTACAGCATATAATATAGTCCCTCACACACAGTAAGTGTTCAATAAGTGTTAGTTATTTTATTATAGAGTATCTCTTCCAGTCATTAATGTCATGGCAAGATTTATTTCATGTGAAAACTAGCTATTACATATAAAATAGTCCTCAGGGATGGGACATAAGTTTTAATGAGGGCACCGTATGTCTGAAGCATGAGATCTTAAAGAAAGGGCAGGCGACGCTGGAAGGCTTTAGCCTTGGAGTTTGTTTTTTTCTCTGTAGCTCTAGTCATTGCAACTCCTTAGATCTGAAGAATTTATAGATTACTGTTAGGCTTCTGACCTTCACATATACACATAGCCCATGATTATGATCTAAAGGGATCCAGAGTTACCCAGAATCAGACTTGATAAGCTGATCAAGGAGTTAAATATTTGGGGATTAATTTGTAATAGGAATAGCATGTAGATGTAGCCTAATTTGTTGGTCCATCTCTCTTCTCCACTTACAATGGCAGGTACTGTTTATTATATCCCTTGTCAAGCACCCAAGGAAAAGAGCTACCATTGCCTAGGGGTTCAGTTTAGAAGCCTTTTTTTTTTTTTTAGCGGATGCTGTCTCTGTTGGCAGCCTCCTTGGGATTATAACCAGGGTGGGCATTTGACAAGTAATTCCTAAACATCTAGTATGTGCCCAACTTTATGGTGCTTCAACTGTTTCCCAGTCAGCCTCATGCTGGTCTGGATGGAGATTTCAGGGCCTGGTCAGTCCCAGCCTTCATCTGCATCACACAGTCCTTTACAGTAGTGGTCCCCAACCTTTTTGGCGCCAGGGATGAGTGCTTCTATGAGAACCTAATGCCTAATGATCTGAGGTGGAGTTGAGGCAGTGACGCTAGCACTGAGGAGCAATTGCAAATACAGATGAAACTTTGCTGGCTCATCTCTGCTCACCTCTTGCTCCTATTCCTAATAGGCTACAAACTGGTAATGGTCTGTGTCCTGGGGACCTCAGTTTTACAGGGCAGGCACTTCAGGGGAATCTAGTCGAAGGAGAGATTGGAGCCTCTTGGCAGAAGGAAACGTAAAACAACCATAAAAGGATTTTCTAAATATGTCCGCAATCCAATATAACCCTAGGTAATTTGATTTGTAGGAAATGGAGAATAGAACATTATACATAGAGTGCTTATCTATAATTCATAATAATTACTGTAACAGGGAATCTATCCTATAGATAGATATATGAACACAAATTACACCCTCAGAAGAATGCACTCCTGGCTGGAATAGCTTTTCATGCCCTCCTAATTTACCTACTCTTTAGTGCACATTGCTGAGTTGCCCAGTAGCTTTAAGGCTTTTTAAGGCCACCTGTTGAAAGCTCAAGTTTCTCCTCTTGATGAGAGACATCACTGACCCATTTCGCAGGAGGAACTCAAGTGCTTTCTCAGCCTAGTTACTCTCTAGTATTTTGGGTTTGGCCAATCACAACATAACATTTGAGAGTTTACTGATTTATTTGTAATATTTGTCATCTAGTGTTATGACAGGAACAATTCTCTTCAATGGAAATCATAGGACTTTTTATGTTGCCTGTACTGGTAAAGGCTCAAATCCAACTGGGCTGAAGGCTGATATGCTATCAAGGGATGTGGCCTCTTGAAAAGGCACTGGGAGATAAATTTGTAAGGAGAAATGAAAAGTGGAGATTGGTAACCTTTCTTTTGAAGGCAGACTTTAGAAGTGCATATTTTAATACTATGCAAGTCCATTTATCTTTGCTAAATTGTGAGATATATAAAATATTTCCTGAGAGTAAGGGTAGAGAGTAATAGGTGCTACATATTAACCAAGAAAATAATTATGGTATCTTTATTCTTTTACTTTAAGCATTATTTTCATAACTTTTGTCTTTCATTCCCAGGTGCCCCCGACCCTCACATTCCACCCTCAGAGAACTTTCTGTAGCTGTCACTTCAAACACTGATCATAGTCTCTTTTAGCTGTTCTTTTTACAGTTTATAATTGTCCATCATTATTTACTGTCTGTGAGACATTCAAAATCTAGCCACTACTTTATTTTTAGTGGCAGAGTGTGTCTACTATTTAGCTGTTGAGAATGCTGGTCCTGGCTGCGAATCTTGTTTGCTTTAAGTTGCAATGCTTTTGGCCCCATGTGTTTTAGTTTTTGGAAGCAGCTGTATTGGTAAGGCTTCTGGCTGAATTACTGGACAAAGCCTGCATTATAAAAATCCTCAACTTGTTTGCTCTTCACTTCAAAAAGACTGTGGGCTGCCAGCTTGTCATACTCATGTTACCCACATGTCTGCTTAAGTTTTCAGCAGCAAGAATGAATCTCTTAGTCGCCACTTTTTTTTTTTAATTGGTTGGCCTATAGCTATTTGGTTTGATACTGATCTGTCAAAGACAAACCATAAAGAGGCTGGCACAAGACAGATGGCCCTCCCATTAGCAAGGAGAGAGTTTTGGATGGAGGATTTTACTTTTTCCCCTGGTCAGCATCTTCAGAATAGAGCTGAAACTGGCACAAAAGACTTCTGTTGGCTTTTGGAATGCAGATTGTTGAGTCTCTGAACTCAGACTGTGTGTAGGGTGAGGGTGTATGTGTATGTATCAGCATCAGGGACTATTGGGCAGTAAGGCAGAACATGGTTGGAAACACAAACATGCCGTGGATCATAAACAGTCCCATATACCTGACATCTAGAGGAGGAGAAAGTTTCAGGTGGTTGGTGGCCCATGAAAGCACTGGAATTCCATCAGTGCTATGGAGTTGTTCAGTTGCTTAAATTGCCTCCATATCACTGCTTTCATTCCCCCTAAATTAAGCCTTCTGTTTCTCCCAATTTCAAAATGCTTACTGGGCCTTCACTGCTATTTCTGATTTTTATTATCACCAACCCAACTGTCTTTCATTTTTTCTTACGATTTGTTCTATGTCTTGAAAACCTTCTAGATATTGGAGATTACTGGATAGAAGGTGAACTGATCTGCAGTAGGTTATTGGTATTTATATCGGTTATCATGGTGTTCAAGATAAATGATAGATGACAAGAGAATTAGCATCTATTAGCTTTTTACAGAGTCTGGCTCTGATGAGACTCCAACGTAGAGTGGAATGGCAGAACTCCAGAGTTCACTTTTGGAATTATTCTTAGCATCAAAACCTTAGTTTAAGTTATAGCGAATCCTGTACTTGTCTAAAATCAGGAAACATTTTTCTGAGCATCGTCAAGACTAGAGGTGTAAACTCTCAGCCTTTGGACCTGATCTGGTCCACAGATGAGCTTTTGTTTAGCTTTAACATTTATACACCACTAAATGACTGTTTTTCCCCCCATTTTGGTAGACTTAGTTGTCATCACTTGAAAATTTAGTAATTGGGAGAACTCACATAAAAATCTTGATTTCCAGCTCCTTGGGAAACCATAAGGTCTGGCAGTACTGGGATTTTAATCTTGCCTGCAAAACAACTGGATTGGAGCTTAATAATTGCTGACCCTTTTAGATGGGCATGTTTGCCACAGGCTTCATGAATCCCAGTCACTGAGGCCAGAGTTAATTGTCACCTCATCCTATTTGCAATTTTGCTTTTTAAAGGTAGCATTAGGAACCTTTAACATTGTGCCCGTGTCATTTTGCTTTCTTCTTCCACTATACTTACCTGCTTAGCTCCTAAAAATAACTGCATCTGTAGTGCCTGCCTTCATCCCTCTGCAAGGCACAGGAAGTACGGAGCAGAAAAGGACACTGTTCTCTTATTAAGACACTCAGGCACTAGTGCCTGTAGGATTTATTTTGTATGGCTTCTTTTTGTACATTTCTGATGTCTGAAGGCTTGTAGTTTCAAGAATAATGTCTAAGGCAGATGCAAAAGAGAGACTCTGTTATCTCTGTTAGATATAAGTGGTTCAGGATGGCAGTTATGCACTACGGTGGGGAGGGGATTTGAGAGGTCCCAGGACTGTGGAAAGCTTAAATATAATGAACTGTGAATCCTTTGAAGACAAATCAAGCCCTGTGTATCCTTCTCTATGCTGGAGATTACAAAAGAAAACCTGGGCTTGAACCTTACCTCCTTTTGAGACTGTATCAAATAAGGAAATGTGAGAGTCATTGTTTATTGTCTGGAGTCTCACTGGAGTACAGACTTCCAGACAAGTTCTATGTGTGTATATGGGGAGAGGACCATGGATGGAAGAGCTTGCTAAGAATTCATTCACTTCACTATGTGCCCCTTGAATTTGGGGCATTCTATGCCCATCCAGCTTCTTCGTGGGAAGAGGCACATCCAGGGGTAATCATGCAAAATATCCTCTGGATGCTTGATAAATATTTCTAGATGAATTTGTAGCCCAATGTTTGTTTGTTTAGTTTATAAGGAAGTCAGGGATGAAAAGTGATTGGTTCCTGGCTATTTAAACATTGGCTGCCCAGGAAGATGTTGCCATTTGAAATTACTTAACATTTTCCCCCAATATAAATGCTTAAGGCAAGAACTAGATTTTATACCTAGCAAATAGCAACGTAAATGTCAAAGAACATATTCCAGAGCATTACGCTTATAGGTCTTAAAATGGAATCTTAGAATGGTATTAATCACTGTCAGTTTTGTGTACAACATTTCATCAATTAAACAGCAAGAGGACCTGTCCTTTCATGGAAAGCAAATAACACATGGATTTCCTCTTAGGAATTAGCTGAACATTCTGCATTTCCTTCTTGCTTGCAAAAAGGGTTTGGTCTGAAACCATCAACATGTTTGTGTTCTTCACTAGAAAGCAAAGCAGATGTGTAATATCTTCAGCAGAATCCAGATTCATTTATAAAGTATCTTGTGAAACATCTTGATGTGGAAGCATTTCTGTATTGTTAGATCTTTTGGAGTAGGATAGAAGGTGACAGCCTATAAAAGTTGTGAAGTGCTCTAAACTTTGTTATGTTTTGAGCCAAAGTTTTCAAGACTATGTCACTGTGTATGTAGAAGGGAGTTTAAAAGTTTCAAGCTTAATGTGAAAAATTTGTTTTCAGCAGGGACTAGTTTCAACTAGGTCTATGGATTTATAAAATGATGAGGCAATTTTATGCAGCAAAGACTGATGATAGAAATGTAGTTTACATAAATGGCAATGGATTAGCACTTAAACCACTCTCAATGTATGTTTAAACAATCTTCTATGACCCTCAAAAATCTCTTTTTATAAACTTCATCATTTATCTGGGATTAAAAGGGCAATGTTTTGACAACATTGTTGATTTACATGTAACTCATCATTTGTTTATCATTTATCCGAGACGATTAGTGCCTGAACTGCATATGCCTGGAATGTGTGTTATACTTGTTTACATTTTTGGTCGATGATGCCCTTTTTAATGTACTTTTTAGGGCTCAGGAAAGCTTGGTGACTTTGACAATCCTTCTAGGAATCAGTCCTATCTAAGCCTGGGGGTAGCTGAAGATTTATAACTTCTCAGCACAGTTCAGTTTTCGTGACAACCCATCAAAGACCTTAGTATTCTTCTCAGACCTTAGTCTCAGACCTAGTCTGACGAGATGCATTAGTCTCTGAAAATTGGCCTAACGGGGCACGAAAACCTATAAAGAGTCAGGAATATAGCACCAGGCATAAGTATTCCCAAATGTGAATATGTAAGTGAACAAATAGAAATGTGGATATCAATATAGTAAGAGAATCTCTATATGGTAAAATACATACACACATGTAAAATATTCTAAGCAAGATGTAATTATCATATTCTAATATTGTCTGTTCATCTAAAATAGTTTTTGCATTCATTCTTATTTCCAATGACAGAGTATACCTCTTGCCAACTATTTGTTATAATTATTCCCCCATCTAGGGCCATCTTAAATTGATTTTGTAGTTTAAAATAAAATACATTCAGAGGAAGTGATTGAAAATAATTTCTATTTGTAGAATAATTTCAATGGTTAGGTGAAGGATTTTACATTTCATAAATTGAAAGTTTAACAAGGTAGAGAATTTGTATTTTTATTCAACATAATCCTGTGAAAGCTGTTTGTTACGAGAAAAGCATTCTGAGCAGAACACAAACTCTGCTCCATTGGGACTACAGATGTTATGGAGATTCACATTTTGGCAACTCTAGATGTGTAAGCTATGCTGGGCAGAGTAAAAGGTAGACAAACATGGCTGGAAGTGAGCAAAAAGAATAAGAGGCAACTTCCATGTGAGAGAGAACCGCGGTTTTAAAGAGAGATATCCAAAAAGAATTTTTAGGAAGAATTTCTGTGACATTTTATATAAGTTCTCTAAATCACTCATTAAAGGCAATTCACAATCAAGATCTATATAATATTTCAGGCCTTCTGTGGCCAGGCTGCTATTTCATTAATGTAATGCTAAACAAACTGGTCCAAGTGGAAGTCAGCATATGTGGGCTACATATAGGAATTTAGATCCCAATCATTACCCTAGAAATAAGTTAAAAGTACACCTTCACTACGACCATCTATGTTTTGGAATTATATGGAAATAGTACCTATGAAATTTGTACTATGTGGGTATTTCAGTTGAAGAAACTGTATAATGTGGTATTATGCAATTTTATAAAATATGGAATGCAGGAATGTTTCTTCTATTATGCATATGTCTGTCTATAGAATATATCTATAATAGAAAAATACAGATGCTAAAGTTTGGGAGAGACTTAGGAGTAAGCTATATATTTTTAAAACTAGAAGAGAAGCAGGAAGAACTGATTAGTATCAATATACACAATGTCTAGCTAGAACTTAGATTCAATAGTATGTTATTAGATGATGGATTAGCCAAAAGTATCAAGAGAAGAAGAGCTGACTGTCTCTTACCTCTAGAAGATAAAGCCTCTTGATGAGTAGGTCATGAAACATCAGTAAGAAAACAGTAAAGTTAGAGGGAGTATCCAACAGCTAGAATGTAAGGTCATGTGGGATAAGTAGTGAGTTGCTGGGGGAGAAACTGAAGGTAAAAAAGGGGAAGAATAGGAGAGAACAATTTCCTTCTATTCTGTATAAGCCAGATCACTCATTATGTCATTGATTCTTGGCCAGACTCTAACTGGCTAAGGTTTGCTTTTAAAGACAAAGGTTTCAAGTGAGATAAGTTTACGGTAGGCTGTGCGATGGCTACAATTCCTTAAGAGGAAAGATGGCTGCTGCATCTGGCTTGCTAGGGAATAGCCCCCTGGTAGGGGTGGGTCTGGTGCTCTTGGTGTCTGTTCTGTGGCATTGTGTTGCCTCGTTTGAAAATAATGACTAAGCATAAAAATTCCTCGTGGATGAACAGGATGAAACTCAAGTTTTAACTTAAACTCAATAGACACCCATTTACTGAGGAAATTGTTCTTGGAAAGGGAGCAGAACTCAGTGACAGCCATGCTTAGGCTCCTTCGATGCTTTTGTAATACCTCCCTGGCCAAGAACAAACACCTGGGGACATGGCTGCCACTGTGGGACTGAAATTAAGCAGGCTATAAGCCCAGGGGTAGAGGCCAGCTCTCCTAAAAACTTGAGAAATTAGTAGGAGGTACTATGCCAGGGACTGGAGTCAAAGTCTCTAAACATGGTTAGAAATGGAACAAAGACAAATCTCTTCAGAGCAGGGAAATACCACCGACTCAGTGCAAGTATAAAGGCATTCAGGTCATCCAGAAATTCAAACTCACCAGGAGCTGCCATGGAGAATAGCTGAGATTCACATTTTGAGTTGACACTATGAATCAACAAGAAGAAAATATTCAGATCTCAGTATTCAGATTGAAGCAGCTAGAACTGTGGGCCATCCACCAGGGGGCAGTAAATCGAAGCATGGTCAACCTGGAACTTGAAGCAGATTTGCTATTTATAGGCAATCTTTTGCATTTTATTACCAAACCAAGGAGCCATAACAATTCTTTCTATGGAAAAGGAGGCAACTCTAGAAAACTTCCAGAAACACAAACAATTACTTAACTTTAGGTGTGAGATGCTGGCATGATCTGGGCAGCTGGAATAAGATTATGCTTCAGTTTCATGGAGTCTGATCCCCAGCAAATAAGGTGTTCCTAGGCAGGGACAAGCAGATTGCAAACCCTGCTCAGATTGGAGAATGTTCCCTTTTTTTGTTTCAGGAGTGGCATGGTGATCATAAGCAGAATTGCTTTGGTTCTGCAGTTACCTTTTCTTTAGGGTTTTGCAGACCTCAGGAGCTCAGGCTGGTCAGAAATTTGTGAGACAACAGACAATCCCATTTTTGCTTCTGTTGAGTTTTTCAAGAGCTTCTAATGGCTGTCAGCCCCATGAGGGAAATATTAAGTGAAAATACCTTTTCCTTACATTACCAGAAACACAGACTCTTCAGGAAGATGATATCACCTCAGAAAGCTAAGTTTTGTCCCTGGACTTGCTAAGAGAAGCTTCGAAGGGTCATAGAGCCTGAAAGGAATCACAGTCAGCTCAGCAAAGGAAGAGGAAGGAAACTGGGCATGAGATTCCATAATGTGAATAGAAGTCACATGGTAGCACCAAGAGAGATTATGCTAGTCTTTGTGAAACAGTACCAAGCTATAACTAGAGAGAGGCCATAACGATACATGCTAGCTAACATTTATTTTGTACCTGCCATGTGCCGGGCACTGTTCTAAAATGCTTACATATAATAACTTATTTAATCCACGCAAGAACCCTAGAGTGAAATACTATCATTTTTGTATTTTGCAGGTGAAGAAGCTGAGGTACAGAGATGTTAACATTCCACAGTAGGGCTTGGCAACTCATCTTGTGCTTTTACTACGCTGTTCTGCTTCACAAATGAGGCAGACAATTTTATTTGTTAGAGTGTCAGGGGGCAGAGTGCCAGAATTGATTATTACATGAAAGGAAGTTGTAAATTTGGGAGTGAGGGAAACATGTCATATAAGATATTTAGAAAGCATTTTATGTTTAATGCTATTTATCCTCGGTCCCTGACACTCCCATACTTTAGTATTAAAAGAATTATTGGTAAAAACCTATATTGTTCTTCAAGATTTCTGGAATTGAATTTATCTACTTTGAATGCAGCACTATGTAAAAAACAAACAAACAAACAAAAAACTGGTTCATAAGGTGACCAACTATATTCAGGTTGCAATAGTTGGTTTAATTTTGAAGAAATTTTATCATTCATTATGCAGTGCTTTTTTTCTTTGTCTTTTACATAAAGTACTCAAAGTTATTAAAATACTTTAAAAGTTGGAAATTCAGAATAATAAAGACTGTAATGTGAGGTGGAATCACTCTGGCATAGTGGTTATAAGCACAGTGTGTGATGTTATCTTGTTTTGTGTCCCAGTTATGTGACCTCAGGAAAATCACGAGAACCCTCTAATCCTTAGGACATTGTCTATAAAAGGGGGGAATAACTTTTATTTAACAGAAATTTTTAGAGTCACCAAAAACCCTATTAAATAAATGAGATTGTGACTGTAAAATGCTTGGCGCACAGCAAGAATATAATGTAATATATTAGTATTATTATTAGTGCTTCTCTTTTCTAATTGTTAATATCGGCTTTAGCTTGGATTGCAGAATACATCAGGTTAGACTGGACATCAAGTGATCTGACTGTGTTAACCTACTGTGTAGGCATTAGCAGCTACCAATAGTATCGGACACATCAACCACCCTCCACTTCTGAAGTGAGTTTTTTACCTGGCTTCTGATATCTCTCCCACTGCACTCACGACTTCTCTTCTTTCCTAGTTCTCGTTCATCTTCCTGTGTTCTTAATTTTGAGGCATGCCAAGGCCTCGTCCTTCGAACTCCCCTCTTCTTTATGGGCACTCATTCTCTTGGAATCTCTTTTTAACATTACATTTACATTGACTATTCCCAACTCTATATCTCCAAACTAGAACTAATATATTTAATTGCTTACTAACACCTCCACTTAAGTGTCTAATAGACTCAGCAAACTAATCATGCTCAAAACAAAACCCTTGGCTTTTCTACCTACAGTCTTCACTATCTCTAGTTACCCAAAAAGCAAAAATAAGTAACAACAACTACAAACTCCAGAAAACTTGAAGTCATTCTTGGTTCTTCTTTTTCCTCATGCACCACATCTGCTCCATTCCATCAGAAAATGCTATTGACTCCATCTTCAAAATATTTTCAGAATCTTACCACTTCTCACTAATTCTTCTGCTACCATCCAGGTCCAGGCTGCTATCATCTCTTGAATTCATTCTTGCAACTGCCTCCTAACTGGCTTTCCTTCTCCCACCTTTGCCTCTTCAGTCTGTTCTCAGTACAGTATTCACAGTGATCCATTTAAAACTTAACTAAGATCTTGTCCACATCCAGTGTCATTCAAACCAAAGCCAAATTTTAAAAAATGCCTATAAAACTGCATAATCTGGTCACTTTCACCTCCACTTTTCTGACTTTTCCCCATTGCACACTCTTTCTCTACCTCACTGGCTTCCTTGCTTTTCCTTGAGTATATCAGGATCACTCCTTCCTTAGAGCATTTGCACTGGTTTTTCTCTCTTCCTTGAGTACTTTGCTCCCAAATATTGGTAAAATGCACCCTCTCACCGCAGTCTTTGATCATCCTATTTACAATAGTAACCCCTAATTATCTTTATCTTCCTCCATGAAGTTAAACTGGACTAAGACATTTGATTGCATTATTTTTTGGCAAAGTAATTATCACCTATTAATATGCTCTATATTTTACTATTTATTTTGTCTATTGTCTGTTTCCCCAAGTTGAGTATTTAAGCCCCATCTGGGCAGCATTTTTGCTGTTATGGCCACTGCTATATTCCCAGTACTAGAACAGTATCTAGGTTTGGTGAACAGTAAAAACAGCCTCTGAGCAACATGATAGTCGATAATCACTGGTTGACTAAGTGAACAATTAGTTTATTCTTTGTGAGACACAATTTTGGTACCTTACTGTATCAATTACTCCAACCTCGGGGAGCTTTAGTCAACAGGTATGACTGTATGCTAAGAGTGAATTTCAGTTCATTTGCAAGGCTAATTTCAAATATTTGTCATATATACACACATACATACGTAGATCTTGGCCTCTGCCATACTAAATGTTTAGTATAACATTTCCTTCGGGGGTATGTAGTTAGTGAAATCATCTTGGTTCTTATTTCTTACTCTCTACCAAAAAATAATATGTCTCAGCAGAGCTGAAAACAAACAGAAATGTATTTGTTTTTCTCCTCTTTAGTGTTTATAATTATTTTCTTTTCATCTCACTTGTGACACCACTGGTATTGCAAACCACAGAACTCAATACTAAAATTTTCCTGCTATTTGGAATTCAGACAATAGCTGCCTTCACCACCTGCTCTTTTCTTGCCAACAATTGGAAGAGCTATTATATTACATGCATGGACTGTCCAATGAGCAAAGGGCCAGGTGTCACTTTGAGTGACAGCCTTCCAGTTTGAAAAAACTGTAATTCTGTTCATTCAATTGAGTGATTGTGTGGCTGTATGTCACTTTGCCTTCAGAATGTCTCCTCTCAACTTCCATTGTTTTGACTGCATTCTGAGTTAATGCTGCAAGGAGAGAGTAATGTAATGCAGAGAGCACTGGCAGTTTGAAGCATCTGCAAGCTGGGGCATATCTCCTGCTGCAGTGTTTATATCTTTGGCCAATAGTGACATAATTCCTCTTTTTTTTTTTTCTTACGTGACAGGTAATTGGGATTTGTGCTTTCATTCTTCTATAAAAGGAAAAACATATTCATGTGGTCTGGAAGGGTTGAGTTCATCTAGTTCTAAGATTTGGATCTAATTCTTCAACATTTCTATATTAACTTAGTTGAATAAAAAGAATAAAACTATGGCTGTGCTAACTTGATTATATCTGTCATCTTATTCAGAGTGAAGATCATTGCATGGCTGATTTGGCTGCAGTTATTCTCATTTGATGTTACTGAGTGTCAAGACAGCCACAACAATGAGCATGAAAATGAAGGGGTCTGGTTAATTCACCACAGGTGACAGTAAATGGACTGGTGTTTTTCTTAGCAGCATCTATCAAGGCTGTTTTTTTCTCAAGCGTCCTGTGACGCTAAGTAAAAACATCTACATTGCCACTGACCCAGATACATAGCAGTATGATTGCTTTGGTTAGTTCAACAACCTCTTAAAAAGTAGGAAGACTTACCATTTTTCAGGGTCAGATCTTGAAGTAGATAGAAAAGGCATCTCCATAGAATAACTGGATTAGGGCTTGGGCAACTTATCCTTTATCCAAACAGTGGCATCATATTATGAAGGACACTTAGGCTGGGGACTGACTTCATTCTTTCAGGGAAGACTCTGTCCCTGGGCAAGGTTCTGAATCCTGTTTTAGAAAGATGAATATGTCAGACTCTTCTATGCATTTACCAAAATTCATTTTCTACTCTTCCTGGAGTCACAGTTCAATTTATCCCAGTCTTTCTATGGTTATCTGAGGCTAAATGACAGAATTTTGGCCAATGCAATTTGAGTGGAAGTGATATGTGTCACTTCTTTGTCAAAGTGGTTAAGAAGCAGGTATGTCCTATCTGCTGGCTGAATGGAGGCACTCTAAGGACATAGATATGGGTGGGGCCATGAGACAGAAAGATCTTGAATTCGTAAATGGAGATTACTTGACGAGAAACATCTGTATTAGAATATGACATGAGCTGTGTGCAGGTGTGTTAAGCTATTAGGATTTTAGGACTTACTTGTAAACAACAGCTAGCATTACTCCCTAATAGCCTTTCAGCCATAGACAGAATGAATAGGGAAGGGAAGATTCTGGGCTGCTCTTGCAGAGAGAAAGTAATTTTGGCTGATCCTGGAGTTGAGGCAATAGAGAATTTTGAAGAAATATTTATTATGTTAGATGTAAAGGATGTATTAAAACAAAGAGACAAAGATAACCTCAATATTTTAAGTTGAGAAATTAGAATAGTAATTACCTCAAACAAAAAGGGGTAATTGGAAAGAGCTGAAATGGGGATAATGATTACAAAGTAGATGTAGTAAACGTTGTTTGTCATATGAGAAATATAAGGAGTTGGAAATACAGGTTGGGAAACTAGGTGAGAGCTCAAGGTGTAGCTTCAGATTTACAAGTCATTAACATCTGCAAAAAAACTGAGAGGAGTGGTAGATGAGAAGTGTGATGGTAGCACATATGAGGATACTACTGTTAAGAGAGACATAGGGATCAGTAAAATAGACAACAATCACAGCACAAATGAAAAGAAAGAGCAATGTGGTGGCAGAGAAGAGCATTTAAGTAATTTTTTTTTTTGACGTTGACAATTGATTCAGGTAATCAAAAACTACAAGAAATGAGAAAGAGCTACTTACTTTGACTTTTTTAGGCTCCTTCCTGAGGGCATCCCTCTGAACCTAATAAATTTACATATGTATATAATGCTGCAATGTAATTTTAAAGGGTGAACACTAGGCTGGCCTAGTCTAAGTTTAGGGCAAAGAAAGCTTGGGAAGCCATAAGACACATTTGAGATTTAGTATATGTATCACATCTGTCAGATAGTTTTTGAGCATCTTTTATATACTAAGCCTTAAATAAAATGGATAGAATAGATGGTTACACCACTGGCCTTAATACAGAGTCATAGGTGCCCTGATGTGCTTATAAACAAGTGCCTTAGGGATTAATGGAGTTTTTTCAGGCCTGTGAGGATGGGTCAGAGAAAAGATGATATCAAAATGAATTTCAAACAGAGAGTAAAGAATGAACAAGGGGTTTTGAAAAAGCCCATGGCCGGAAAAGGTCTGAGGAATGGCGAGAGGTCATATGTGGCTGGATTTCTGAGTGATGAAGCTGGAAGACTTTTGGAACTTATCCTGTTGCAGTGTGGTTCTACTGAGGATTTTAAATAGAGTAGGGACATGGATTTGTGCTTTGGAAATACAGTTCCGGTAGCCTTGAGAAGAATAGATTAGAGATGGTAGAAACTAGAAATATGGAGGCCCATTAAAAGGTTATAACAATTGTCAAGTAAGAAATAATGAGAGTTGGTAAGTAGAATAGTAAGCATGAGCAGGAAAGAGGGGACAGATTTGAAACTGTTTTAGAATTGGAAATGGTAGAATTCTCTGACTGATTGGATGTGAAATGCTTAAATTTGAGAAAGTCATTACAGGTGAAGATAGTGGTAGGGAATTGGTATTATATATCTAGATTATTCACTAGATCCAATCTGAGAAAAAAAATTGCCTTCATCCTCAAAGAATTTCCAGAATACCAACTGCTTCTCATCATCTCTGTTCCATACCAAGCTGCCGACCTCTCTGGCCTGAGTTATTACAATGCCTTTAGTTTCTCTGTTTCTACCCTTGGCTTTCTATAGTCTATTCTCAAAGCAGCAGCCAAAATTATCCTGCTAAAATATAAGAAAAAGCCTCTCCTCTATACTTTTCAATTGCTTTCCACGTCTCTCAAAGTAAAGCCAAAATTCTCACATGATTTACAAGGGATTATCCAATCTGCCATTCCTTCTGTTCCCCTCTCATCCACACATACACACTTATACACCTGTTGTCTGCTACTTGGCTCCCTTAGCTCCAGCATCACTGGCTTCCTTGTGTTTCTTATAGTATACCAGGTACACTTCTGCCTCACACACTTGCATTTGCTTTTGTCTCTGCTGGAAATGCTCTTGCTTGAAAATCTGCATGGTTCTACTGTCACTGTTTTTTTCAAGTCTTCGCTCAAATGTCATATTCACAAAGAGGTCTTCCCTGGTGACTCTACAAAATGTAGGAATGCCCTCTGTTTCCCCTGTTCCCTGCTTAGTTTTGATTCCCAGCATTTTTCATTCTTTAACATACTTGTTTGTGAACTTAATTACTTTATTGTGTCTTCGTCATTAGAATGCAAGCTTCATAAGGGTGGTACGAAAAATATTTTTTAATGCTGTATCAAAGAGTGCTTGACACATAGCCAATGCTCGATATTTGTTGAATGAATACAACAGGGAACTACAACTTAGAACAAAAAGGTTAAAACTGAGGAAATTATTTTCATAATAAAAAATATTGAGAAATATTCCAAGATCTCCATCAGTCAACAGTGTTATTCGTTAATATTTCACCAAAATGCTTTTACGCATTTAAAACACATTACCTAAGTAATTAATAACAAAAGAAATTATATAGTTATTATTGATTTTTAAATGTTAAAACTAGGATTACAAGAAGAATTTTGAGGACATGTAGAATAAAAAGCATGGCCTAAAAACATGTCTCTTGGTTGGAGTAAGGAGTGGCATGAGAAGATAATCCATGTCACTTCTGTGAATTCCAAATCACATTGAAAGGCTGGATGCAGAGGGTTGGTGACAGGTTGCAAATCATTTAAGGGCTCAGACACCTCTAGTATTTATACTTCATTGAGATAGTCAAAGGGAATTTAATTCTTATCTGTTCTCCACTGTAAACCATTACATTGAAAATCATATGACAACATACATCATCACTCTCCCAACATTTCCAAACAATTCACCAATGATGTAACTATAAAATATAAGCTTTAGGGAAATATATCTTATACAATGAATGAAATGTAGGTGGAAAATATTATAATTGTATGATATCTGAACAGAATAATCCTAACAGTGAAAAAGTTAAAGATAATAAAGTCTGTCTTTATGAATTGTATGATTGATTCATCCATTTGTCAACATCGAATGAATTTTTCCTTTGTGCTAGACAATATTCTAAATGGTAAGGATGCAAGATGAACAAAAAATAATGCTCATTGCAAATCAAATTCTCATTGTAAATAGGAACACAGGCAGGAAAACGAATAATTATTTTACTGTATAAAATATTATAATAGAGTTAAACAAAAGATGCTATGGGAGGCAACGAGAAGAAAATGTCCAATCACAAAGGTCTTTTGTTTGTGGTATTCAGAATGTAACTGTGAGGACAAAAAGTAGTATACATGCTTTTGTGCATCTATATAGGCTTATAGTAATGTAAAAATGAATATGGGGAATTATAACTTTATACTGTTTTTAATTAATCAAATTGATAGCTGAATTTATGAATGATGTAGCATCCCTGCAGATGACTGTGTGTTCGGCAGTTGAAATTTGATTCTGAAATTCAGGGCAGACCTTAGGACTAGAAAGCAGCATTTCGATATTATGATTTATAGATGATAAAGCTACAATAGTAAATAAGATTAGTCAGAGAAAATAGAGCAAGAAGAGGGTTCAATTCTTATGTGGGTACTTATATATGTATGTATTTAAGGATAGGTGAAGGAAGAGAAGTCTGCGATACTAATGGTGGAAAAATATCAAAGGAGTTAGAGTCTAACTAGAAAACCCACTTTAAACATCAAGAAGGGAAAATATGAAGAAAAAAATTATTAATCCTGTCAAATCCTTTTTTGCATCAACTGTAATTATTAACATGAAATATTATTAATAAAATATTGCAGATAGCCTCTTAAATTGATGGCTAGACTCAAAATTTTAAAATGGTTTTATTACTCTTTAAAATATTAGACACCCTCATACCTACAGAAAGTAATTCAGCAACTATAGGAAAAAAATCATCAAATACAAAGTTTCCAATGTGGTCTATTTTGTGAGCAAACATATTACCCAATTTTTATTAGTTCAATAAGAGTTATGGCTTTTTTAAAAAATCAGGTTTGGGTAAAGTTCGCATGATTCCTAGATTTTCAAAATCTATCTTACAAGGCCATAAGGAAGGTATAGCATGGATCCAATTTTATGGTATCTATTTATATTTTTTTCCAGGTCACTTGTTTCTTTCCTAATATTTCCTATAGAGTTTCTCTGTGGTTTTCAAATCCCACTGCCATATTTTTGAAGTACTTGACATTCATCTTTTTGCGGGCTCAGATATTTCTGGAATATTAAATCACATAGCCTAATACAACACAAATAATGGCATTTTTGCCTATGTGGTGCATCCATTTCTTACCAAGTTTAGCGGCCACACTATCCAGTAAACGAAAGAGCTGGCACTAAGGAAGTTTGGGTCGCTGGCGGGCAGCAATATGATTACTAGCTGGAAGAAATGTGGATGAGTTGGTCTATGTCTAATCCTTTTGTGGCTTCCTGTGTGACACACTGTAATGAAAACATCACCACAAATTATGAGAATTGTCAAAATAGGCTAGCAGAATATATTTTTGCTCTAGAGTTTGCTAACCAAAAATGTGCAGTGTGTTGTACTACACACATGGGCTGCTTTCACTCAGTGGATACACAGAGGAGCTGAGCAGTTAACATGTGATAAAGAAGTTAAATCCTCTTTGAAGTCAATGGATTGTGTTCTGGATGATTGTTGTTTCATAAATTGAAATACAGAAATAGGTTGAAAGTCAAGTTTCACTTCTGGGGCTAAAATAATATTTGCTTTTGTCAGGTATTTAGTTTGAATATTTGCTTTTGTTAGATATTTAGTTTGAATATGAAAAATAGTCGTACCATTTCTACCTTACCAATATTTAAAACATTTTGAGTGTATAATGTAACACAGACAACTCTTTTTTATAAAATTATTAATTTAGGTCCTTCCAGAAAATTTATATATTGCTCATTTGCTTGGGCCATGTAATACAGATGAAAGTTCTTTGGGAAATTAAAAGGTCTTAACCAATTCACTATTGAAATCACACCATTAGAGGAATAATAGATATAGTGCCAAGTGCTTTTCAATGATTTTCTCACACTCCTCCCATGAGTTCTAGAGATATACACTACTCTCCTCCCATTCTACAGATGAGGTAACAGAGACAAGCACACACAGGGAGCAAGTGCAACATCACAGTTCAAATCCAGGAAGTTTGATTCCAGAGCCCATGCCCTTAGCCACTCACCTAGTCTTTGCCCACCTCGGTATACTTTTTCACGTACTGCCACGGTGAGGCAGGCAAGTAAAGACAACTATTCTTACTTTGAAGATGAGGTTCATAGACAATTCAATGGCTTGCACAGGGTCTGATTAAAAAAAAAATCTGTGAAAGATTAGACTAAATTCTAGGTTTCTTTTACTTTAGGCTTGTAATGTTAATCAATTCATTTCTTTCAGAGAGACTAGAATATTTCCTAGGTAAAAAGCAATGAAATGTTCTAATGTAGTATATATGTACTTAAAAAATATCATTAACATTTCCCTTAAGGATAACAAAATATGAAAGAGAATTAACTTTTCTTTGATGCATTAATTCAGTAAGTAGTCTTGAGGGGGCCAGAAGTAAAGCTTGGGAAGTATCTGGTTCATAAGTAGTAGCTGAGGTCGTCAGAGAAGAAGAGGGGAAATATTATGAAAGTATCATACCTTAGTCATAAGAAAATGAACCTCCCCAAAAGATTTTGATGCATATGATTAAAAGTTCGAAATAGTTCAAGACAATTACTTTATTTTAAATGCTTCCCACAGCCACTCCCACCAACCTAAAAGACCAAGTCAGTTAAACACATACTTAATACGTCTAAAGCACTAAGCAGAGGAGGCCAAAGATGACTGACACTGAGCCCCAACTTTACAAGGAAGGTCTTTTTAATAAGAAATAAGCACTAGGGCAATAGTGTTAATATGAGGTAGAATGTGAGAAGTGCCATAAGCAAAGTAAAAAATACAATGGCTCAAGGAAGGGTGAGAGCACATCTGGTTGGAGGAAATCCAGAAAGTTTTATAGGGAAACATTTTGTAGGATGGGTAGGGTTTCAAGAAAAAACAGAAGTGTGGGGTGCGGACAGTGGGGGAGTTTCAAGAAAGTGGCTTTCAATCTACAAACTGAGAAAGAGAACAAAAAGTTTATATTTTACCATAATTTCTTAAAATTACACCTAGTTTTACTAGTTCTTTGGAAAGAATAGAAACATAAAATATACTATAATTAAATCTAAAAGTTTTATTGAGAAGGCTTTTCTTTCAGGGAAGTTAAATTGTGTGATCAAGATAATCTGAATGATTATGTCCTGTGTAGTAAGTGGGAACTAAAAAAAAAAAAAAGAGTACTTAAGTAATTGGCCTTTTAAGAAGTCACTGGAAAGTTAAAAATAGAGTTAGTACCATCTTTGGAGTTTCTTCTACTTCACTTCTTAGCACAAGATGACAGATTATAAAAGCTTACTTCTGGAACTGAAAAATGGATATTAATGAAATAAGTAGAAAAATAAGTAATCTACAGTTTTTTATAATAATTTCTTCTTAAAAATGGTTAAGTTTACAAAGGTCTTCCACTTTTTAGAAACATCCAAAAGCTGTTTTTACCTGATAAAAATCTCTCAGCTCATCATGGTAGAATGTCTGAGACTCATAAGAACATACCAAATACATTTTACTTATCAATTGAATGAAACTACCGGAAGGTTGCTATGCTGAACACAACCCATATAACAAACATGTATGGCAATTCCCTGTGGACCTATTGGATTGCGGTGGTAACGGACGGTGAACTCGATCCTTAGCTAATAGTCTGAGATTCTCCCTTTTCTCAGAGTACAAAGCATCACATTTTTAGCAGTTAATTATGTTTTAAGTAACAAAGACAACATGATGATTCAGAGTAGAAGAAATTAAGGGATGCAGAATCTGCAATGAGTAAATTTGAATATGAGAATGGTCAAATAGTTTTTATACAATATTGTCAGGCTGATTTAGTTGAAGCTTGAAGTTGTTTTAGTGGACTCAAACTTCATTCAATTCCTGAGAAGGAAGAAATTTTCTTCCTTGAAAATAATGTTCTAATCATATGATTTAGGGCCCTTCTAATGTGATTTTCTGTAAATTTGATGACAGGAATTTAGTCTAAACTCAGAAAGAACTAACTGATCAATCCATGATAACAGAAGACTTAGAAGTCCTATGTTTAAATGACTCAAGTGCATTAAGAGCTTTAAGAAAAAAATTTTTAAAAGATTTGTGGTATTACTTTTTATGTTATTTCTATATTCAGTCCCTGTTAGCCTTTATTTAAAGATAGACTTTTTAAAATGTTTTTTATCTTTTTATTAAGTTTATTTGGGTAACAATGGATAATACAATTATATAATTTTCAGGTGTACATTATAATTTCACATCTGTATACTCTATTATGTGTTTACCACCCAAAGTCCAGCTTTCTTCAGCTACCATGTATTTGATCCCCTTTACCCACTTCACCCTCCCCCTACGCCCCTATATTTGACCCCCTTTACCCATTCTACATCTCCCCTCCTTCCCCACCCACTACCCTCTGGTAACCACTAGTCTTTAGTCCATGTCTATGAGTCTCTGTTTGTTTGTCCTGTTCATTTGGTGCTTTTAGGTTTATACCCCACATATAAGTGATATCATGTGATTTTCAACTTATTCTGTCTGGCTTCTTTTTGCTTAGAATGATTATTTCAAGGTCCATCCATGTTGTTGCAAATGGCAGTATTTCACCTCTTCTTATGGCTGAGTAATATTCCATTGTATATATGTACCACAGCTTCTTTAGCCAATCATCTATCACAGGACACTTTGGTTGCTTCCATGTCCTGGCCACTGTGAATAATGCTGCTATGAACATCGGTATGCAAATATCTTTATGGATAAGAGTTTTCAAGTCTTTGGGGTAAATACCCAGTAGAAGGATTTCTGCGTCATATGGTAGATCAATTCTTAGTTTTTTGAGGAACCTCCATACTGTTTTCCATATTGGCTATACCAATCTACAGTCCCACGAGCAGTATATGAGGGTTCCTATTTCTCCACATCCTCTCCAACATTTGTTATTTCTTGTCCTGTTGATTATAGCCATTCTAACAGGTGTGAGATGGTATCTCATTGTGGTTTTGATCTGCATTTCTCTAACGGCTAGCGATGTTGAATATCTTTTCATATATTTTTTTGCCATTTGTATGTCCTCTAGGGAGAAGTGTCTATTCAGGTCCTCTGCTCATTTTTTGATTGGATTGTTTGTGTGGGGTTTTTTTTTGTCGTTATTGAGTCGTATGCATTCTTTGTATATTTTAGACATTAGGCCTTTATCGGAGGTGTTGCTTGCAAATATATTTTTCCATTTAGATCATTGTCTCTTTAGCTTGTTGATGGTTTCTTTTGCTGAGCAGAAGCTTTTTAGTTTGATGTTGTCCCATTCATTTATCTTAGCTTTTACTTCCCTTGCCTTTGAGGTCAAATTCACAAAATCCTCTTTAAGTCCAAGGTCCTTGAGTTTAGTTCCTATGTTTTCTTCTATGCATTTTATTGTTTCAGATCTTATATTCAGGTCCTTAATCTATTTTGAGTTAATTTTTGTGTGTGGTGATAGACAACAGTCTAGTTTCATTCTTTTGCAGGTGGCTTTCTAGTTTTCCCAGCACCATTTATTGAAGAGGCTTTCCTTTCTCCATTGTATGTTTTTGGCTTTTTCATCAAAAATTATTTTCCCATATAAATATGGGTTTACTTCTGTATTCTAGATTCTGTTCCACTGGTCTGTGTGTCTGTTTTGCTGCCAATACCATGCTGTTTTGATTACTGTTGCTTTGTAGGATAATTTGAAGTTGGGCAGAGTGATGCCTCCAACCTCATTCTTTTTTCTCAGGATGGCTTTTGCAATTCGAGGTCTTATGTGCTTCCATACAAATCTGATAATTTTTTGTTCTATGTCTTTAAAAAATGCCGATGGGATGTTGATGGGGATCACATTAAATCTGTATAATGCTTTAGGTAATATGGTCATTTTAACTATGTTGATTCTTCCAATTGAAGAACACGAAATATCTTTCCATTTCTTTGTATCTTCTTCGATTTCTTTTAATAGGGTCTTGTAGTTTTCATTATATAGATTCTTCACATGTTTCATTAAATTTATTCCTAGGTATTTTATTCTTTTTGTTGCAATTGCATAAAGGAATTATTTTTTCCCACTTCTTTTTCTGACACTTTGTTGTTAGAGTATAGGAATGCTATGGATTTTTGAACGTTGATTTTGCATCCAGAAACTTTACTGTATCTGCTTATTGTTTCTAGTAGTGTTCTTGCGAAGTCTTTAGGGTTTTCCATACAGAGAAGCATGTCATCTGCAAATAGTGACAGTTTGACTTCTTCGTTTCCTATTTGGATGCCTTTTATATCTTTCTCTTGTCTATTGGCATTTGCTAGGACCTCCAATGTCATATTGAATAACAGTGGCGATAGTGGATAGCCTTGCCTTGTTCCTGATCTTAGAGGGAAGGTATTTAGTTTTTCACCATTAAGTATAATGTTGGCTGAGGGTTTGTCATAGATGGTCTTTATTATGTTAAGGTACTTTCCTTCTATACTGATTTTATTAAGTGTTTTGATCATAAATGAATGCTGTATCTTGTTGAAGGCTTTTTCTGCATCTATTGATATGATCATATGATTCTTATTTTTTAATTTTTTTATGTGGTGTATTGCATTTATCTATTTGCATATGCTGAACCATCCTTGTGTCCCTGGGATGAAGCCCACTTGATTGTGGTGTATAATCTTTTTAATATGTTGCTGTATTTGCTTTGCTAGTATTTAATTTAGGATTTTTGCATCTGTGTTCATGAGAGATATCGGTCTGTAGTTTTCTTTTTTTGTGTTATCCTTACCAGGTTTTGGTATAAGAGTAATACTGGCTTCATAAAATGAGTTGAGAAGTACAGGCTACTCTTCAATTTTTTGGAAGAGTTTGAGGAGAATAGGTTTTAAATCTTCTTTGAATGTTTGGTAGAATTCACTGGTGAAACTATCTGGTCCTGGACTTTTACTTTTTGGTAAGATTTTGATGATTGTTTCAATTTCCATACTGCTGATCAGTCTATTTAGATTTTCCAGATCCTCTTGATTCAGTCTAGGAAGATTGTATTTTTCTAAGTACTGGTCCATTTCTTCTATACTTTGGCATTATATACTTTTTCATAGTATTCTTGTATGATCCTTTGTATTTCTGTGATGTCAGTCATAATTTCCCCTTTCATCCGTGATTTTGTTTATTTGTGTCCTTTCTCTTTTTTCTTTAGTGAGTCAAGCTAGGGGTTTGCCAATTTTATTAACCTTCTCAAAGAACCAGCTCTTTGTTGCACTTATTTTTTCTATTGTTTTATTTTGTTTTCAATTTCATTTATTTCTGCTCTAATTTTGATTCTTTCCTTCTGCTGACTTTAGGCTTCATTTGTTCTTCCTTTTCTAGTTTTTTAAGATGAAGTGTTAGATTGTTTATTTGGGCTCGTTCTTATTTTTAGAGTTAGGCCTGTAATGATATGAACTTTCTTCTTACGACCGCTTTTGTCACTCTTGCCGTGTCCCAAAAGTTTTGATTTGTTGTACTATCATTATCATTTGTTTCTATGTATCTCTTGATCTTTCTATTTCTTCCCTGAAACAGTTATTCTTCAGTAGCATGTTGTTTAATCTGCATGTATTTGTGGTTCTTCCTGATTTCTTTTTGCAGTTGATCTCTAGTTTCAAATCATTATGATTAGAGAATATGGTTGGTATGATTTCAATCCTCTTGTATTTGTTGAGGCTATCTCTGTGTCCCAGTATGTGGTCGATTCTTGAGAATGTTCCATGTGCACTAGAGAAGAATGCATAAGCATCTGTTTTGGGATGGAAGGCTCTGTAAATGTCAATTATGTCCAGCTGGTCTAATATGTCATTGAAGGCTGTTATTTCCTTATTGATTTTCTGTTTGGATGATCTGTCCTTATCCGACAGTGGGGTATTTAGGTCCCCTACTATGATAGTGTTTTGGTCTGTTTCTCCCTTCAGTTCTGCTAGTAATTGCTTTCCATATTTCGGGGCTCCCCGATTGGGAGCATAGATATTAATAAGTGTTATGTCTTCTTGATGCATGATTCCCTTTATCATTATGAAGTGTCTCTCAGTATCTTTACCTTTTTTTTATTTTGAAGTCTATTTTGTCTGATATTAGTATCGCTACTCCCACTTTTCTCTGAATGACATTTGCTTGGAATATCATTTTCCACCCTTTCACTGTGAGTCTATATTTGTCTTTGGAGCCGTGATGTGTCTCCTGGAGGCAGAATATGGTTGGGTTTTGTTTTTTGATCCATTCTGTAACTCTAGCCTTTTTATTGGTAAGTTTAGTCCATTTACATTTAGGGTGATTACTGAAATATGTGATCTTCTTATAGCCATTTTACCTTCTGTTTTCTAGTAGCTCGGCATTTCCATTGCTTCCTTCTCCTTGTATTTGTTTTCTTTATTTTGGTTGGCTTTTGTGGGTTTTGCCTTTGGTTCTTGTTTTACGTTCTATACTTCAGTTCTGAATCTTTGGTGTGTGTTACCATTATGAATATGTAAAGGATAGTTATATATATACAGTTGTCCATTTTCTTCTGTGCGTGCCTTATCTCCATTCCCCTTTGCGAATTTGGATCTTTGAATCCTCCCCTATCAGTCATTATTATCTCGATTTGTCTCTAGAAATGCTGAACGTTCATTACTATCTTGTTATAGCAATTTTATTCTTATTATTGTAGCTTATAATGCCCTATTCTCAGTAAGGATTGCACTCCTCTGCTTCTATTTGCCTGATAGTCACTTTACTCCTAACAATGTATTTTATTTTTTGGTCATTTTGTTTTAGGTGAGCTGACCCTTCAGTATTTCCTGTAGTGCAGGTCTTGTAGTGGAGAATTCCCTCAATTTTTATGTCTGGAAAGGTCTTAATTTCTCCTTCATATCTAAAGGAGAGCTTAACTGGATACATTATTCCAGGCTGGAAGTTCCTTTCACTTAATAGTTTAAATATTTGATTCCATTCCTTTCTGGATTGCAAGGTTTGAGCTGAGAAGTCCGATGATAATCTAATGGGTTTTCCTTTACAAGTTAATGTTTTCTTTTCCCTGGCTGTCATGAGAATTCTCTTTGTCATTGATTTTTGATAACTTTAATACAATGTGTCTTGGTGAAGGCCTTTTTGGGTTGAGATAATTGAGTGTTCTGTTGACTTCTTGAATTCCAAGCTCCAGCTTAGATTCTTTAGATTTGGGAAAATCTTGTTCACTATTTATCTGAAAGTGCTTTCTAGTCCCTGCTCCTTTTCCTTGTCTTCGATAATGGCCATTATTCTTATGTTTTCTCTCCTGATGGTATCGGCTAGTTCTTGTATTTCTCTTTCATTATTTTTCATTCTTCAGTTTCTCTCTTCTTCCTTCTGATTTATTTCTAGATTTCTGTCTTTGATATCACTGATCCCTTCCTCCATTTGGTCGACTCTATTTCCCAAGCTTGCTATTTCATTTTTCAACTCTTCCAGTGTGTGTCTTTATCTCCAGAAGGTCTATTCAGTTCTTTTTGAGGGTTTCAATCTCCTTCCTCTGCTCATTTGGTTGTTTTTTCAATTCCTGAAATTGTCGATATGACTTGTTGTGGAACTCACTGATGTTTTTCAGAAGTACCGTCCTGAATTCTCTGTCATTTAAGTCGCATTTTCTTATGTCTGTAAGCTTATTTTCTGGAAATTTTTCTCTTTCTTTCTGAGATGCCTTGTCGTCTTGGTTGTTCATGGATTTAATGGACTATTTCTTTGCCTGGGCATTGATGGAAGTGTATTCTGCTATTTTTTCAGAAAGAAGATTTATTATTTAAAGGTCTCTCTTTAGCCTGCTGCAAAGAAGCCACTTTTGTTTAGGTGGCGTCTAAGCTTCATGGATTCCTGCTTTATATAATGCCTTAAAAATGCCCTTTTATTTTCTTATAGATATTTAATCACACTCGCTACCCTCAGTTTCAGCGATGGTCTCAGCAGTGTTTGCTCAGATTCCCCCGGGGCTCCGCAGTGATTGGTCTCGGAGGGCGTGGGGGGAGGGGCCCTCTGGGTTGGGAGTTGGGGGCTGCGGCTCAGCCTCAGTTTTGCAACTGCAGCCAGTAAAAATCAACTCTGTTTCTCTGTGGTCCCTTCCTGTTTCTCTCCTTTCTGCCTTGATGACTTGGCCCTGCCGCTGGCTGTGTGGAAGTCACAGAACTCCCAGGCAGGGCTGTTCAGGGAAATTGCCACAGCTTCTCCCCTTCCCCTCCTCCTGCAGGGAGCTCCGAAGGCTGCAAGAGGCACCTGGGGTTCTGGCTTATGATAGCTCTTATGTGCAGATCCCACACTCAGATATGCTGGTGTACAGTTTAGGTGTTTTTTGTTAAGTTTTAGATGTCCAGTTTATTGCTGTTTCAAGGAGAGATCTGGGGATGTCTCTCACTCAGCCATGTTTTCCCAACTCCTCAGATTTTATTTTTT
The DNA here is from genome assembly GCF_902729225.1 of Pteropus medius. Taxonomy (NCBI): domain Eukaryota; kingdom Metazoa; phylum Chordata; class Mammalia; order Chiroptera; family Pteropodidae; genus Pteropus; species Pteropus medius. Next base: position 3,781,924 of record NW_024352785.1, on the reverse strand, counting down.
AGAGCAATTTTAGTTTTGCAGCAAAACTGAGCAGGAAGAATAGAGTTCTCATATGCCTCCATCCCCATGTATGCACAACCCCCTCCACTATGAACACTCTGCACCAGAGTTGTATATTTGTTACAATTAATGTACCTATACTGACACATCATTATCATCCATAGTTTATGTTAGGGTTCACCTTGGTGGCGTACATTCTAAGGGTTTGGAAAAATATGTCATGACATATATCCAACACTGTGGTATCATGCAAAATATTTTCAAGGCCCTAAAATCCCCAGTGTTATGCCTATTCATCCTCCCTTTCCCAACTCCTGGCAACCACTGGTCTTTTTAGTGTATCCATAGTTTTGCATTTTCTAGAACATGAGATATTTGGCATCATATAGTATGTAGACTTTTCAGATTGGCTTCTTTCACTTAGTAATACACATTTAAGTTTTCTCCATCTTTTCATGGGTTTGTAACTCTTTTCTTTTCAGTACTGAGAAATATATTCCATTGCCTGTATGTACCACAATTTCTTTACCCATTCACCTACTGAAGGACATCTTGATTACTTTTAATCACCTTTCCTTCTCTTTTTGCTCTCTTCCATTTAACTAAAGATTCCTTTACAAACATATACACCACAAAAGTAGAGGTTCTAAGATTTAAGTGTTCTCAGGTATCTTTTTTTCAAAATACAGATTCCTAGAACTCATTGTCCAGAAGTTATGATTTTGCAGGTATGATTGGATCAAAGGAATCTGCTAGTTGAGCAAACTCCTGCCAGGTGTTCTAATAGAGATGGCCCCAGAATGCACTTTGGCATAGAAGAACTTTAATGCTAATAAATCAAGTGCTAGGGCATTAAAACAAGTAAATAAAAATAAGCAGCAAAAGATATGCTAAATACTATTAAAATTCAAGATCTCACCAATTAAAAAAGCAAATAATATCAAATTGCAGTAATGCTTCTGAGTGATATTTATAAGATTCTCTATCAGAAACAATGGACATGCAAAGATGTAGATAACCATGTATGTAACTAATGGATCCAGAAGATTATAACCAGGCTCATGAGAAAGCACTGAAAGTGGTGTTAGTATTTATTGACATGACTTGACTATGAGTTTTCTTATTTGATACTGATAATTCCCCCAAATTTATATTTTCAGAGTGAATAGATCAATAATGGGCCAAAGGTGGAAATTAATTCTTTAGATAATTTGTTTCCAGATGGTGGTACTTTCTAGAAGAGAATTTATATTAAAGTAAAAATAGATAGAACATGAAGGTGGAACTCATTTCACTAGTCTATGGGCTCATTTTGTGATAAATATTTTCTGATTTCATTTTTTTGTTTGTCTTATTAAAATTTCACTCTGCCCATGCCCATGGTATTTCGAATGTGATCTATGTGTAGCAACATGTATTTCCAGAGTGACACAGGATCTGATTCTTCTCTGAGATAGTACTCATAAGAAGCTTTATTCATTTAACAGCATATACCCTTTCTTTGAAAATTTATTTGAGAGATATTAAGAAAAATATGGTAGAGCCAAACCTTGTATGTGTCAAATTGAACAGGTTATATATTCTCCATTTTAAAACTTTAAGATCTTTAGTATTTTTTCAAGGAATATATAAAAAAATTCCCTTCACCTAATAATTAAACCTATTTTTGTAATAGTTAGCTTAATTTTATTATTAGCTTTTCAAGAACAATATGAACAAAGCTTTTTTTATAATTTGTCCCTAGAAAGTAACTGTCAGCTGTCAATTTTATCACAACTCAGATACTTTTATGGGTGAAATCCAACATTAGTTAACTCCTCCCTCATCTCATGGACTAATATGTTCTGAATGTAACAGCTTGATTTATTCATTTAAAAACTGTTTATTGAGAGCCTACCTTGGGCAGGGCATTGTTCTAGGCACTTAATGCAAATGAAACCATTCCAGATTCCATCATTCAGTTCTAACAACTTTTTCTATTAAAAAAATTTACAGGGATGAATCATTCACACAATTGCAAAAAAATTACACAATGTGCTATTGTTAGAAGGAAAATATAAAGGTTTCTCCTCGTCTTAGCCTGCTTGTATTCAATTCCTCACGGTTAACCATTTTTCAAATATTCAAAGGCATACTTCTAGACAGTTTTCTATGCATGTATAAGAATACAAATACACATATAGAAACATTTACTTAAACTATTTAAAATAAAATAGAACATTAAAAGTATTGTTTAGCAACATGCTTTTAAGTTTTAGTAAATATATTTGTACATGCTAATCATCACATTCTTATTAGCAGATAGTATCCTATTATTAGTCATTAATTCGCCTTACTTTTTTTTTTGCTATTTACAACAATAGTATAGTGAATGTAGTTATGCATATAATCTGATATTCTTTATGTTAATATTTACATATGATAAATCCTAAAAAAAAAATCTTAGCATTAGAGTTTCTAGGTCAAAAACAGATTTATTTAAAAGTTTTAACAGGTACTATCAAATGATATTTATATTAGTTTTCTAATGTTGTATAACAAATTCCACAAATTTAGTGGCTTAAACAACACACATTTATTTTCTCACGGTTTTCAAAGGCCAAGAGTCCAGGCAAGGTTTAGCTAGGTCCTTTGATCAGGGTCTTACAAGACTGCAACCAAGGTGTCACATGGGGCTGGGGCCTCATCTGAAGCTTGGGGCCTCTTCCAGGCTCACTTGGTTACTAGCAGAATTCATTTCTTTGCAACTGTAGAACTCATGTTGGCTTGCTTCTGCAAGACCATAAGGACAGATTCTCTGTTTCTTCTGACTCTACTCTCTAGATCTTCTCTTAAAAGGTTCATCTGATTAGATTAGGTCTATCCAAAATAAAATCTTTTCAATTAACTTAAAGTTGACTAATTACACCAGTAAGTTCTTTCACTTTTGCCATCTAATGCAATATTATCACGAGAATGATATTCTGTAATTTTTGTCATGTTCTATTGATTAGAAACAAGTTGTAGGTGTCACCCACATTAAATGTGAGAGGAGTAGACAAGGTACCACAGTATTCTAAGTGTTATAATAAACTATATTCTCACTGAACTTTTTGAGGAGGCTTTTATTAATCATGGTTTAGTCAGAAAAACAGATGTTACTCTATGAATTCCATAAATGAGATTTAAGTAGTTGGAGTTAGAAGCCATTGGAGGAGCTAGGGAAGCAGATCCAGATAGCTGCCAGCAATGATTTCTGGCTGTAGCAAACACATGGGTGGTTCTTTAGAACTTGCCAGTAAATTGCTAAAATCAAGAATTTCTGGGAAGCTCTGACCAACTACCTCAGTCAGCAGCAGGAAAATGGGTGGGTCTCTAGAGCTAGTCAAAATCTCACATCTGCACACTCATCTGGCTGCAACAACCTCTGGAGAATGATGATTTTTACCTCCATTTGGCTACCCTAATCTGGCACAAGTGTGTCTCACTAGCATGGTACCTGGAACCATGCAAATCGAAGAAAGGTAATGCCTGGCTTCTGTTCTGTGATAAAAGAGACTTAAAATGGGTAGGGGTTAGTGGGGGGAATAGTGATGCTTAGCTAACATCATACAATCTAGTACCCATTCCCCACATCCATTTCAACAGTAAAAATGAGGAGTTTTAAAATTTGCCATTCTGAGATGTGTAAAAATAGTTGTGTGCAGTTAGTTTTAACTTTCATTTCCTTGATCACCAGTAAGGTGGATCATCTCTTTGTTCTAACATTTTAATGCAATCTGAGCAGTGCATGTTTTATCTCCTGGAAGACACTACTACAAACTTTGGAAGTCCAAATCTATTCCTACATAAAATATTCATGCTGCCCCCAGTATCCCCATTTAACTACTGATTTCAAAAGAAAAGAAATGGAGCCAACTCTGGAAATCTAGCTTCATCCTTCATTTTCAGGGTTTTGTTAAAACTACTCTATCATAGAGAAAAATGCTTAAATATTAAAACAAGTCCAAAGATCAAATGGCACAGATAAATCTAATGAGTTAAATAGGAAATGATTAAAGGGAATACAACACTTTCTATTAATGTCTTAGTGTTAAACTTAGAATTTATCAGTGTTGATTGTTATGTTTTACATTTAAAAGGTAATTTGAATTTCTTCCTTTTAACTTCATATCTAGTGATAAACTGTTGCTTCTAGACACAATAAGTGGGTAACACACACACAAAAATGCTTTATAGTCAGATGCCTATGTCATCAATACTTCAACGGCTAAAAATGGGGCCTAGTGGCAATCATTGCTATTATAAAAAATTATTATGTGTAATCTCTACATACTGTTCAAACTTGGAAAACACACACAGATATTTCTTTTATGTGACATTTTTTGTCTCACATATTAGGGAGAAAGCCTTTGGGCTCAGTTTAGCTATTACATTTATATGCTGTATATTATAAAGCTTTGCTTTTATTTTAGGGATGTCCGTTATGATTCAATTTTTAATTTGATCAACAGAAAACTAGGTGAACAGCAAATAAGCTGAATTTCTCGGCAAGCCTGGCTATGATTTTAAAAAATTTTGTTTATTATTGAATGCATTATATGTACTCTACAAAAATATTATTTCAGTTGCTATCCACTGAGCAACAATTCAACCCATTATATCAATATAATATTTTTAGAATGTTTCTGAGCTATTGAATGTATAAAGCAGGGAATTGCTAATTGCGATAAGAAATAAACCGCTAAAGTTCAGTGGCTCAAAACAATAGAAGTTAATTCTTACTCATGGTACCGTCTGATATAGGTGTTTCTATATGCAGGCAACTTTTCTCCATGTGTTGATTCAGGGATCCAGGTTTCTATTATTTTGTGACATATAATCTCCTAGGACATGAGGAATGTCCTCTGCATCCAGCTTGCAGTGGGAAAATCTCCACTAAATCGTTTCTGGGAGAAGATCAGACTAAATGTATAGCATCCAAAAAACCATTCAGGTGGACAAAATGGCTCAAGGGAAAAAGAAGATTAGAGATTTAGTTCTCCACAAGAAAGCCTGCAGTCTCATGGAGTACCCCTTAAATTGAAAGAGAAATATAGGATGTCTGCATGAGTGTGTGTGTGAGTGTGTGTGTGTATGTGTGTGTTGCAGAGGGAGGGGCTAATGGTGGTGGTGGTGGTGTTAAGAAAGCAAAAAAACAGAAACAGAACAGCAATAACAATAATAAAAACACCTAAAGGGAATATGAGACAATGCCTTCAAATAACAGTGGTCATTTTATCAAAGAAACCTATCACTCTTTGGGATAAAACCATATTGCTGAAGAATCTGTGAACCTGGGCTAAAGCCCTGTAATCGCTCAAGATTTAAAACAAGTCTTGGTATTCCATTCTTCTTATGTGCTGGTGACAGAAATCTGTGCAGCCTCTACGGAGCTTATTCTAATGAGTACTTTGGCTGTAGCTAAAGAGGATACTGAAAAGGAAAAAATGTCTTAGAGAATGAAGCCAGGGAGATCTTCCTAAGGTGTGGAATTTGGGCCTAATTAAGAAATATCCTCATACTCTTAGCTGAAAGGCCTCATAATCTTTGCCTAGGAGGATTTCAAAATTTCTATAGGCCAGTGGGTTCTGCATGCTTCTCAACCATCCCATTTCCAATAGGACTTTTATTGTGGTTACTGTTACATCATTGTGCATTGAGTGGCTGTAGGACAGATGGATTCACATTTGAAAGTGATTTAGAGATGACTACGAATCACTTACAGATAATGGACTTTGATGAGGATGCCAAGAGGATGGGCTTTCTGGCTTTCTCCCGTGAGAAGGGCTTGAATGGGATCCATATGTGGAAAGAAGGGAGCAAAGGAATGTTTGGTGCTCAGAAAGGCAGACTGTGGCAAACATTCTAATGCTCACCCAATGTTTGCAGAGTGCCAACGTGACAGGAGAGGGAGATAGAACATGGAGGGTAGGGCATGGTCTTGGGAAAAAAGGCAAAAATCAAAATAGTTGGATATACTCAGGATACATTTTGCTTACCTGAAAATTTATCTAGGAATAATACAGAGTCCATCATCCATCTGATAGAAATAATAGTTGCTGACATTTATCAAACACCTACATATGCCAGCCACTGTATCAAGTAAGTCATTTAGTCATCACAATAGCCCTATGAGTTGGTACTATTATTATTCCTATTTTACAAATGAGGAAATTGACATAGGGTGAAGTTAAGCAGTTAAGTGCTGCAAAGCCAGTAAGTAGTAAAGATGATATAAGTGGCCTCAAGCAGATCTATGAACAGAGCAGAAGCCAAAGTCAGGAAAGGTTCAAGATTCTAGGTTAGAGCACCAGAAGGCTCTGTTGTTACAATAATTGGTTTGTTTGCCAGAAGGAGCAAAGTGAAGGGTGGAAGCACCAGAAACTGGTAATTTTCTAACTCTATTCTGTAGATTTGTCTAACCAGATATTTGAGGGGAGAATTTTATGATAAAATTCAACTTAGAGCTATTTCTTTCCCCCTTCTCTCTCTTTTTTTGTATTTCAATCATCGACCTATGTGAAATGTGCTTATTTGAAATCTATAATAGGTATTTTATAAATCAAATTCCAAACACTAGTTTAACACTATATAAAATTAGAATAGGATTTCAAGTTGTACTTAAAATCATTTTATGAACACAATATTTCATTCTTGGAAATAGTCCCTTTAAAATTCCCTTAAATATAACATTTTTAAAAGAAAAAACTAACAAAATGTGGCAGTTTACATTGAACTGTTGGTGTTTAGTGATTTTTTTTTTTGCTTTAAATTGAGTTTAATATATTATTCTTTAAATTGATTTGTTTTAGTGCTCCCAAACTATAGGTGGCATCAAAAATAATGAGGTGTTATTATTGCTACAGTTTGTTATAAGAACCACCAACTTTGAATGTGTCATGGATGATATTTTCCTTTTCACTAGAAACTATTAATTGGGTGTCAGAACCCTCATTTTCTTTTTTATTGAAATAGTAGTTACCATTTTCTTTTCGCTCTGAATTCTTTTACTTTTAAATTTCAAATTCTAATATTTACATTACTAGAAATTTAAAAAATGAGAAAAGTAAATAAACTATAACACTGTGATCATGTTATACTTATCCTGATCCTTTCCACTAAAAAAAGGCATAGTTTATGCTGCTGCTCTAATATTATTAATTTTCTATTCTCAGTAAAAGGGGATATACACATTGAAAATAGATTTTTTAACAAAAAAATGAGAAAGTAAAAATCTATTTAGAAAAGAAAGAAAATAGAACCTAACCTAAAAGTGATGAGCTTGAAGTAGTCCTCCCTTAAAGCTCCTTAAACTTTATAAGAAGAGAGAATGTTTCTAACCTTTTAGCTATTATAAAAAGTTGTTCACTATAAAATTCAAGTTCAGAACTCACAGTGCCAATTAAAAATGACACCAATTTTAGTTCAAACAAATACCTCTTTTTTTTTCCCCCCCAGAAATGACTTAATTGACATGACCTAATAGGTATACCATGCCCCATGGAGCAATCTCAATTAGCATGGTTTTTTCCTACAGTTCTCATCACTGTTGCAACAAGGGTTGACTTGTGTAATATTAGTAATGTTTCAAAACCTATGCAACAATGTAATGAACTCAGAGAAGGCTGCATTGGCATATAAAGTGCTGAACAAGCACACTCCAATTAACATGGAAATCTTTTGTGATTCACATCAGGACTTCAAAAGCAAATTATGTGTGTCATTATTTTACATTTTATTCCCTGGGATAAATCTAACCATATTAATGAAACATCCAAGGAATGCCATGAAATTCTAAAGGATAAATAATATGTTGTCTTGCCTTTTTTGCATATAAATTTTGTTGTATATAACTGTGGAAGTTGTGGCTCTAATGAGTGAAGGATTTGTTTAAAAAGAATTCCAGAGCTGCATTTTGAACATGAACTTACATTTAGTGTTAGGTGATTGGTAGCCCTTATTAACAAATATGAGATTAAACATTATCCATCTGACTATTCAGATAGTTTGTCAGAAATATATTTTTAGGTTTCCTATTTGATTAAACAATCAAATATAAAATGAATATTAAAGAGAAAGATTTCAGTTTTTGTAAACTGTAAAACTAGTTAAAAATAATAATGCTCTCAGAATATCTTATTGGATATATAATAACTTTTAATTTTTCTTAATATTTTAAATAATTCAATAGGAGATAATACAGGTAAGCTTAATGAACAAAAGGTCACAATGTATGTATCTAATCTAGACAAAATAAGAAAATACAAGTGCATCCAAGTACACATACCAGGTAGATGGTAAACTTTAGCTGTAAAAAGATTTTAAAAATGAATTAAAGAAAAAGCTAAAGAGAATGAAATGTTATAGTAGAGATTGTTTGAGGCCATTAACTGCTTGAGTGATCAACACCAGAAATAATAAAGCAGGCAAAAAGATTTATTCACAGTATCTAGAATGCCAAAAAGACATTTGGTGACACAGAAAAGTAATACTTAAGCTTGTGAGGAGGTGATTATTAATTTTATAAACATATTTTAAAATATATGTATTTTGACTACACAAACATACATATTTAAAATTATGCCATAATCTTTTCAATGTCTGCCTTCACGTCAGAGTTAGATCCAGCTGTGACTCCACAGACAGAGAATGACCCTCCCAGAAGGTCAGGATTCCAAGGCATGAAGTTTGTGATCAATGCTCCAGCACACTCCATTGGGGAATCATTACAAAAGACACTGGCTGGAATTTATTATAGGTAACATTGTATTTTGGGTGGTATTGCAAGGGATGAAAGTTCCATTAACCTGTTAAGTACAGAGGGTATAAAAATGCTAATAGGTAGAAAATTACGTAAACTAGTAGAAAAGATGTTGCTGCAGTGCTATGCCCTAAATGGATGAGAGAGGTTCTGAAAGCTGTTTATACATGGAGCTAGATCTTAATCTCTTTGTCATAGAAGGGGAGGGACTTTCTGAAAATGGATACCTGCTTAAAATCTCCTCCCTCCTCAGGAAGCTTCTGGCAGCAGCACAATTATGTGATTCTAGTGTGGGCATGTAGATGTGGACCTTGGCTATACTTCCTGTCACATATTGCTCTCTGCAGAAGTCTATGCAGTTGTACGGTTGTCCTGGGTGGCCATCTGGGGCTATTCTGCAGCATGTCAGTACTCACAGAGTGCCTCAGATGTTATTCTACGGAGCTGGCAGTTTGCATTCCCATTTATGTCTTTTGCGAAGTCCATGTGGAGAGCTGTCTGACAGAGACAAGGGCTACCCTGAGCAGCAGACATCAACCTATGTGGTGAGATTTGAGACGAAATAAGTACTCACAAGCATCCAGTCTTGCTTCAAAGGTGCTGAAGATTGAGAAGGAATACATATGGTTTCTAAGTTTGCTGATGTGAAAGGCAAATTATGCTGGATGATTTCAGGGCAGCCAGGAATGTTCACTGATCCAAAATATCTCTTTTCTGTCTGTCCTTGCTCCTAAAATTGTACTAATCAAGTATTCACTTTGTGGTAGTAAGGCTTTGCTTTTTCTAGGAATAATCTTTGGAAATTTGTTTATTACAGTGAGGGAGAATGCTTTTATATTGTTACTTTTTTTCAGGAAACACATGTAGTTGAAGGGAAGACAATTTAAGAGGTAAAGACAGAAGATATGGTTCCATTTGTTTCCATTCATTTTTTCAGTCACCTATTCAGGAAATGCTAAGTTTGCATTATTTACAGTTGCCAAGATATAGAGGCAACGTGGGTGTCCATCAATGGATAAATGGATAAAGAAGACATGATATACATATACAGTGGAATATTACTCAGCCATAAAAAGGAATGCAATCTTGCCATCTGCAAAAACATGGATGGACTTAGAGGGTATTATTCTGAGTGGACTAAGTCAGACAGAGAAAGACAAATGCCATATGATTTTACTTACATGTGGAAGCTAAAGAACAAAATTTTTAAAGATGCTAAGTCTTGTGAGGGAAATACTGAGATTAAAGCTGTTGCTGACCTTGAGTTCTTACCATATAGAACAGGTATTAATAAAAGTATTTGAACAATTCGAGGCAAAAATATGATTATTTGTATAACTCAGCAGTTGCCCCACACAAATCCAACATCTCATTGCTAAGTTCTGCCAAAAATGCTTTTAAAATAACTATAAGGTAATATGCCTTTTATATGGCAACTACTATCCTAAGCGTTTTTCTTGAATTAGCTCATTTAATTCTAACAACAGCTTAAGGAGACAGCTCTATTTTACCATCTCTATTTTACAAAAAGGTTAAATAACTTCCAAGGCCACACAACTAGTGAGAAAGAGGGGGTATCTGAACCATGCCCAAACAAAAGGTTGTGGACACTGAAATAGAAATAAAAAATAATAATAATTGGAGCTCTTGCCTGAAAGGACCTAATAGCTGCTATTTTCAAAATGCCTGAACATTTTATTGAATTAAATTTTTCTCTTCTTTTTCATATTAGACTTATAATCACAATCAACAGAACCTTTCTGTTGAGGTCAGTGTGACCCATCTAGTGGGATATACTTTATTAGGGTCGCCCAAGACCATTCTCCCATGTGGAAGGCTCATATTTTGCATAAATAAAATAATAGTAGTCTATTTGATGATATTTGAAGGAAATAAAATATTTATTTCCTCTATTTTCCTCCCTGTTTCTTTTCCTCTCCCCCTATTTTCCTGCTTTTTGTACTGGATTTTTTTTTTTTCTTTCTGGAATTGGTACTCTAGATTAGGGTATTGCTATGAAGTCCATAGTAAATAGTTTTAATATGTATCTATTGCTTTTCTCTACTCAGCATCTATTTCTGATAATAGCACTATTTTGTCTTTGGGGAAGCACTTCTTCTCAGCTTCCAACTGAGGCAGTTTGGGCAGAGCCAAACTCATTTCCTAGGGGCATATGATTCAGACCTGGACAATCAAAGTGCTACATTTTTTAGGTTACCTAGGCCAAGCCAATGGCACTCAACTTGGGATTCTTATTAAAACTTATGAAAAAGAGACGTTTTTTCCTTGCTGTTTACAAATAGAGTAGGAGGTGAGACTATAGCTGCTGGTGGCCATCTTGCTATTATGTTGCAAGAACTTACGAGAGAATAAAGCTAACAGAGGAAAGCTGCTAAGGATGATGAGAGCTTTCCGACAACATTCCTTGACTACCCGAATCCAGCTGTACCTAGAAAATCTCTATAACTTTCCAGTTCATGAGTCTAAAAATTCTTTCTTCATGTAAGCCAATTCACATTTTTTTTGTTCTGCAACTGAAAGTGTCCTGACTGATAAAATGATTATAGCCTTTTGTAAATGTAGCACCTGAGCCCATTACAAACCATTAGCAGTGAAGGGTTCAGATTTGCTGAAATTCACCAGGAGAGGGGTTGGCCAAGAGCATGGGAGAATCATGTTTTATTAACAAAGAGTAGTGGAAAAATCTGTAGATCGTGGGCTTCTGGTCAGGAGAAGTAGAGACTAGTGTGAACTGGTATAGCTCTAGATTGACACCAGTTTGTAAATCCCATGAGAGCACCAACTTCATTTTGCGTATCTCCATATTCCCATCACAAGCACAATCTATGGCATCAAATGGGAAGTCAATAAATACATTGCTAACAAATGAACATATGAAGACATGGTACTGAGGGAGTCATTGAGTTCATTCACTTCATCAGGCTAGGTCTGATTACACTGGTTGTTGTGAAGAAGTGCAGCCAGGTTTAAGCTTTGAACAATTGAAGCTTCAGAGCTAGATTGAGTGAGTCAGACCAGGGAGGCTATAGGGCAGAGTAGTTGGAGCACATGCTTTAAAGTCGGTGGAACATTTGGACCTAGTCACCATAATTTCTTGCTCTATGATCTCAGGCAATCTAATCTAATTTTCCTGAGCCTTAATCTCCTCAGCTATAAAACTGGAAGTATACCATCTCATGTATTATGGAAATTAAATGAAGTAACAAACATAAAATCTTAGCCCAATGTCTGGCATATGGGAAGGGCTGCTGTCATTTTTTTTCTTTTTATTTATTCATGTCATCATAATTATTATTACAATGAGTCAGAATAGCAGAGTGAAAAGAGCTCTAGACATTACTAAAATATCTTTATATGCTTGATCCTTTAAAAATTTTAAAGTATATTTCTAACCTTAGGCAATTCAGATCTCCTAGGTAGTCTATTCTGTAAAATATAATTGTAGAGAAATGAGGTTACATATAAAAGCACTTGTTAAACTGCAAAACATAATAAGAATGCAAGCCAATATTTTTTCTCCTACTTTATATGGTTTTGTGATTTGTGCTTTGGTATCTCTTAGTTGGCTTACTTGACCTTGGATAATAAATCAACTGTTCATAAGAAACACTAGGGAATTTTTAAAAATTTTAAAAATGCTTCATCCTCAGAGATTCTGATTCAACAGGTCTGGGGTATAGGCAACAAAGCTGAATATTTATAAACAAGCTTTTCTGTTGAAGCTAATGCTGGTGACCTGCACACATCTTTTGAGAAGTACCACTCTGTGTTGTGTAACTAATTTGAAGACTGCCATGCTCATGCTGGAATTCTAAATCTTGCTTGGTCCTGAAGCAGTGGTTGGTGAAGGCTACTACAAGAGCTGTGGCCCACTGTGCATCATCATTTCTATTTGTAGCTGAGTGGAGTTGGCAGCAGGCACAGGTTGGCAGCGGCTTGCAACACACTCCTTGTCAAAGCACATACTGTTTCTGCAGCTGGCATCTATTCCCTGTACATCCCAATTATAACAGTATTATTGAGTCTTGCGACAGTCACACATTTCATCACCTTGGGGGGCAGGGCTGGTTAGGTTTGCTGGGGCATGAGTATGCCGCTCTCTCCTTTCCTTATACTCATCATTGCTTAGGAATCTTGTCTGTTTTGCTTGATACTGTTTGCTGTTCCTAACTGGGGATGTTTGGAGCCCAGATCAGGTCAGAGATTATGTATAAGCTGCAGGTTGTGGAGAGTCTACCTGCTGTAAGATACTCATTTTTGAAGCATTTCTACTATTAAAATTGTCACTATTATGATAATTACCATGCTTTTGCCCTCCTTTGAGGGGTTTTATACCTCAGTAAACTATTCCTACTCCTGGATGCACAGGGCTTGCTCTCTAAATTGACAGAACTACAGAGTACATTTCACTATACCTAAATAATGAAGAGTTTTGACTCTTGCATAGCTTTTTATTCTTAAGGGAAGTAGAAGGGCTTAATAAAATAGATGTTGTACTATTGTATAAAATATACAATTAATATATGATGCATACTCAAAATGCCTCTACTTAGTAACCTGATTTTAAAAAAACAGAGTAGCAAGTTGATACACAGAGAATCACATGTTGAGAATATCCATCATGTGTATAACTACTAGCAGTAAGTTATATTTAAAAGTTACAATTAAGCAAGATGTTAAAATAAACCATCTTTCTTCTTTTTATTTAAGCTATCCTGACATATATGTGGGATCAATAAATGTTACCGATACCACCTTCTCCTTTGAGATCAGTGTTACATTTAAAAATTACTTGGTATCATCTGGAAAAAGATGATTGCTAATGGTCAAATCTGGAATAACAGGCTGAATATAATCAATACAAATAGTAGAAATGACTGGCAAATGTAAATATCGACAATAAGAGTATTATTGTTCTTAGAGATACAACGATTCTTAAGCTATATATAAGTCTGTAGTAGAATCTCTCATAAAAATTATCATGACCCTAAGGTATAAGAAAATACAGAAATTAATAAAAGAATTATCATACCTGTATTTGAGTGTTATGCCTCTATATCTTGAGGGAAATAAAAGTATGAAAGAAAGGAACAAATAAAAAGGTCACAGACTTTATAAGAACAGAAATCTAATCATATGTGTTAAAGTTCGAAGAATAAAGTTCAAAGTTATTTAGCTGTAGAAGAGACAGCTGGGATCCAATTTCAAATTAGTAATGACCTTCAAAAACTGGATGTAAAAAATTAATAAGAAGGTGATTAATTTTTGCCCCCATTCAATTTTAAGCAAGAGAAGGGGAAATGTGCCTTAATACAAAGTCTGATAGATTTATATTTGAAGCTGATGTTTCTAGAACAAATCCTGAAGGGTAAAACTATGAGAATGAGCTTTAAAAGACAACACTATCTACACTGTTTGTTAGGACGGTATTTGAGTGGCTGTGGCCAATGTTGGAAAGATCACAGTGATTTTTAAGATTCTTCAACCCTAGAATTCTATGATTAGGCCTAGTTGTAGCATGGTACCCAGGAGGAACAGACAATTGCTGGGAGAAAAGTTCTTAGAATTGCTTCAAACTCAAAGGTTAAAAGAAATGACAGAGTAGTTTTCAGTTTAATTTGGAGCAGATAAGCTAGAGCTGTACCAAGACTGGTGACATGTACTGATCTGAGGTAAATTTCCTGTTGGATAAGTGCCACACAGACTGGGAAAAAGTGGCATAGCTGAAAACATATTAGGGCTATCACAAATCAGGAACTTGTTAAACAGTTCTCATCCTAAACAGTCACTTCTTTGAATACAATAGGCAGCTGTGATTTCCCTGTTGTTTTAAAATTTTGATTGTTACCTTCTCCCCAAAGTTAATTTTTTTAAATTGGGGTAAAATACACATAACATAAAATTTACAATTTTAACCATTTTTAAATATACAGTTCAGTGGTATTGAGTGTATTCATATTGTTGTGCGACCATCATCACTGTACATTTACAAAACTTTTTCATCATCCTAAACTGGAACTCTGTACATGTCAAACAATAACTCTCCATCTCCCTTCCCCCAATAGTTACTTTTACAACTAACCATATTAAGAAACTGTTGATTAGTGAGTGCACAGTAGCTTTGTTAAGAAATTTAATTATGGTTATCCTATCTTAGGGGAAAAAAATGTAAAGCATTTATTCCCAGCTGAAAGATATGGTCATTAATGGTTACAAGTTCTAGAACTGGAGAAAGATCTATTACAACTAAAAAATAAATAAATAAACCAAAAACCATACTTTAAAACAGGGAGTCCTTAAATCTAAGGGGATGTTTCTCTCCACCACCCCTAATTTATACATATCTGAATATTTAGGTTGTGCTTAGAAATACTTTCTCATCTAAAACTGTACTGTTACTAGGCTGTAGCTATAATATAGACCAACCATGCACAATCATTGGCTCGCAAGTAACAAAAAGATGATTAATTTTACATCAAAGAAGCACATCTTCAGACTGCTGTGCCTTCCAGGTTGTTATGTTTGAGTTTCTAATGACCATAGTTCAGTAATAGATTCAAAATATTATTAACTTTGATGAAGCGTATTTAACAATCATATTCAATTTTACATTATTTTAGCTGTGGTAAAATGTTTGTTTATTTTTGTAAAAGTACTAGTGTTATTCTTATCTGTGTTCATGGGCTATAATAAAATTAAAACAAAACTGGCTACATTAACATAAACGATTATTTGTGGAATGTGCACAAAGATGAACTGAAAAACTGGAAAGGATATTTAACAATCTCAGTAAAGTACTTTTTCAGGTAAGATTTATGCCAATTTTTGTTCTTTTAAAAAGACAATTTCTCTTTTCTTACTGAGATGTAATATTTTCTCTTCTTTATTGTTCTGTTTTTTCACCATGGCATGACTAGGTTGGTCCTATTTTTATTTATACATTTTGCATTTTAAATCTTGGAAAATTCTCAGCTATATTTCTTTATAGTCTATGTTCCATTTGCATGTGGTGGACCATATCAATCTATTTATCTTTTGATGCAGCATTCTGAGCGGATTGGTTACTTTTATTCTCCAATTGATTGACTCTCTTTGGTAGTGTTAGTATAAAGATTTTTAAAAAGTCAATAAATACTTTTGTCTTAAATTTCTTATTGGTGCTGCTTCTTATTTATCTATTTTTGCTTTGTTTATGTCTATTTTGGTTTCATTCTTACTTTTTCACTTTTTAAAGATAAAACTATTTTAAATAAGGAACTCAAAAACTTTTATTAGAGTCATTTTGAAAACAATTTTTAAATCTATTTTATTGGTAGTGAATAAGTCAACTATAGGTTTTGTTGTTCTTTTTCTTGGTGCTAATCCCTAGGGGTTTTGGAATAATCCTTCCTAAATTTAGCATGAGTGAGTTGTCCTTCCTGCCTATCTGCCTTCCCCTTTCCCCCAGATTCATTACTATCTGCCCTCTAGTTTTGGGGCAGTTTTCCCTGTGCTGGGATCCTGACCCAGACCACAACACTGAGCTGGTGAATAGCATAGCCCAGGTTCTGCCTAGGAAAAGTCCTTTGCTCTTCCAACATCTGATGGGTCACAGTTTTATTTAAGGGTAGCCTCAGGCAATGGAGAGTTTTGTCAGAATCCTTTTACTGGCAAGCAGCCAGCCCAGTTTAATGATACTTCTCCTTGTTTCTCTCCTTGAATCTGCACAGGTCCACAGATTCATCCATCCCCTACTTTTAAACCTATTTCTGGTCTGTTTCTGGTGCATGAATCATTTTTTTTTTTTTTTGGAGTGTAGTTATGTCTAATTATTTATTTAAAAAATATTACTCTCTTTGGAGTGGAGGAAAAAATTCAAGGTTGAACTGACTGTCAACCTGCCTATGAGGCCAAGGGCTGTACATGCAGACTATTGAAATAATTAATGCTAAAATCTGTGTATGAACTTGAAAAATCAAGTAGTCTCTTTGAATTCAACATTAAATAACTTTTTTGTATATGCTCTAGCTTGAAATTTGGAAGATGGATCAATTGATTTAGAACGAAGTGCCTCCAATTATTAAATGATTATTTCAATGAAAAAGAGAAGAGAGACATGACTGATATGAGGCAATCTGGCCTCTAATAGCTAGATGATTCATAATTACTTATCTAGAATATTTTATTTTGATATTTGTGTATATTTTATGTAAAAGCAATTTTTGTCTTGAATGACTTGAATAATAATCTCTGATATTCTCAGAAAAAAAAGTGTAAATTGGGAGAAAATGTTTGGTGATACACATTACAATATGGATGAAAAATGGAAATAGCTACAATAATCTACAATATTAATACTGAAGGAAAAATTGAAACTATGTAGTTTGAAATTTCAAGAGGACCGGTGCCCTGAGTCACTAACTTTGTAATGTTTTCTTAGGTATATTTCTTTTTCTAATGACATGACACATGTGCTTAATGTCAACAACAAACAAGGCATTTCTCGTGAGATTAAAAAATGGTTGCATTTGCTTGAAATACGGAGCATATGAGTCATTTACAAAAGCTTGTACAATAATTAAACTGGAATAAGAGTAATGAGGTACAAAGATCACACTCACTAGCTAAATTTAATAGTGATATTTTGTTGAGAGGCCAAGGAAAATAAAATCAAAATGTTCCCATATAACTTTATGAATGGTATCAAAATCTTTGACAACAGTATAAGGTTGTTAGCCCATTTTTAAATTAAATATTCAGTTAAATGTCAGCAAATTTGATAAAATGGAACTGGAGAAAGCTTGTGCCTTTAGTTTTTTGTTTTGCTTTGTTTTAGTGCTTAAAGACCCAGTTTTACTAAGACTAATTCACCATATGTTGTCTAAAGGACACTGTGTGCATATGTGTGCATGTGTGTAGCAGAAGACAAGTAAAACAGACTATGCTTTTCAGTTGACTCACACATAAAGAATATCTGTTTTAGGAGTGGACAGAAAAATAGGAGTTTTGTGAATGTGTCTCTTTCTATCCTTGAAGGAGAGGCTAGGCAACTAAACAAAAAATTTCTGCATACTGCTGGCAGAGAAACTCTAGGTGTTCTTAAGGTTGAATTGACATTAACTCTTCCAGGCACAGTAAACAATTTTCACAAAGAGACTGAACTCAAAGATTCCCTGCCACCATCATGCCATTCAGTTGACCCTGAGTGTAACTATATATGATAGTTTAGCCTATTTTATGCAATACTTTTTCAGAAAAAAAGACTGATGATTATGGATTTACAAAATTTATAAACATGATTTATAAAAGCAATGACCAATTGTTTATTAATAAGTGCAAGTAGAAAAATTGCTGAATGTTTCTTTGGTAATCTCTATGATCCAAATAATTTATGTCATCCAAACAATATAATCTATGTAAAGAATTTATTATATGTTCAGAAAACCCAGTGGCCAACTATAAACATCGTTTTTGAATCTCTCACCTTTTCTAGTAAAAGATGTAACTAGACTTCCTCATCTGTTTTCTTTCATGTTTTCACTGGAAATATTCACTTGTGTTTTCATTATTATTTTTTGTGCACTTTCATAAGGTTTTGTTTTCTGAAACAAGGATATTAATATTTTATATTATTGACCATGTGAAGTACAATGAATATATTGGAAGGGTAAATAAAAGTAACAATCAATTTCACATTTTTCGATGGAGAAATTAAGTGTGCTAACATTCGTGTATGCTTCTAAAGAAATCTGAGAATTTGGCAAGCAAGAATGGTGGATGGGACCTTGAATAGATATGGGCTCACTTCATTCATCTAACGCATGGAGGTAATAAGGATCTCTCTGATTAACAATCTAGTCATAATAATATTAACTAAAATTTCAGTTTGAAATCCTCTGCCCATTATACCTAGGTTCCTCTCTCTATTTTCTATTCTTTACTTATAGGATACTGAAGTCTGACTAGGAATAGCAAAATCTTAGTAACATTTCCCCAAATGCTTTTGGTCCACTGAAGAGTATGAATAAGAATTTTTTTTTAACCCAGAGAGAACTGCACAACTCAGTGATTATACTGAATAATGATTATAACATAACACTGTTTACAAAAACAATAAAAAATCTGTTTACAACAACACAATAATTTTTTTTTATAGGCAAGGCAAATCTTGGTTGACCTCACAGATTGCAAGGACCTTGTTAGTTTACAGTCCCTTATTTTTTATTTGTTATGCCTGCAGTACCTGGTCTTCCTAGGTAGTCTCCCATCCAAGTACTAACCAGGGCCGACCCTGCTTAGCTTCTGAGATCAGACCAAATTGGGCTTGTTCAGGGTGGCATGGCTGTAGACTCAATAAAACAAAATTTCCAGCTTGTCAACAGACTGTATTGCACTCAAATGTTAATAGATTTTAATTCTTAATCAATCTATTCTAAATTTTATTTTCATATAGGTTATACAAAATAATGGGATAAAGAATTTTAGTATCCTGATCTGAGATTTATATCAAAACCATAAGAATCTACTTTCATATATTTTTTCTTTAAAAATTTAATCAGAAATATTTCATTCAGAAATGAATAAAAATCAACAATAAAAACCCAAAGCATCTACCACACAACTTAAGAAAATCATACATTATTTATATAATTAAAGCTAAAAAGCATTCCCTCTGATTCTACCCACCTTCACCTCTGTCTTCTCCTGAGGAAATCACTCTCCTGAATTTTATATTTAAAGTTCCAGTGCATTTCTTATAATTTTATACAGTAATATGATGAAGTTTTATATATATGGTACTAAACTGAATGCATACTTCTAGTTATTGCTTTTATTCCTTAATAAAATATTTGATATTCATCCATGTCAATAATAAATCCACTTTATTCATTTTCTGTGCATTTGATAAATGCACCATCATTTATTTATCTCTTCTCTTCTATAAGACATAAGCCATTTTTATTTTTTTCAGTATTACAAACAATGCCGTCTTAACCAGTCTTATAGTAACAACCTTGTATTATTCACAAAAGTTTCTCTAGGATGTATGATTGATATATAAGTGAAATTGCTGGGTCATATAATATTCTATCTTCTATTTTATTATAAGTTGTCAAATTGTTTTCCAAATCAACTGTACTAATTTATATCCTTGCCAGCAGTGAATAACAGTTTTCACTTTTCTATATCCTTTCCAACTCTTGATATTGTCAGATTATTTCTGTTCTTAATCTGATTAGTATGAATTCATTGGTGTTTTAAATAGTACTTTCCAAATTCTATAAAAGGATGAGCCAATATTTTATGTATTAATTAGTTATTTATATTTCCTCTTTGAATTGTTTAGCTCAGAATTTTTTCTTACTTTTTTTTGTGGTATTTACCTTTTCTTTATTAATTTGAAAATTTAAAAAAAATTATGGATACTAATCATTTGTGGTTGCCTATACCTTTTCCTGGTCTATGTCTAAATGATGCTTTAATACTTTTTTTTTTAAAAAAAAGAAGTGACCCTTTTTAGTGGAAAATCAAATATATTTGTATATGTACATATTTATATATATGCATATATACTCACACATACATATGCACGAATGCATATATGCATACATACATACAGACACATACACGCACACACAGAAAAAGATTTGCAATGATATATATCAAGATGATATCTCTAGGTGCTGGAATTAAGAATATTTTTCCTTTTAAAATCTTATCTGGGACTTCTGGTGTTCCGCCTATTGTGTAAAGAGCCTAGAAGTTGCCATTCCATCCTAACAACAGGTATCAAGCCGAACAAATTGAAAAATCAACAACTCTTCTTGAGCCATAAGAGAAGCGAGGTCACAGATCAAACTGTTGCCCCCCAAACTGGAGAGACAGACAAGGCGAATACAGAGACTCACTATGCACTAGAGCAGAAATTTCTTTTAGGGACCAATGCCAGATAGGAAAATCTAAACTGTAATTGGTGAATTGCTGGGGGTTGGGGGTGCAAGGTGAGCAAGCCTGAAAGGTAAAAACTCCAGGGGGTGCCAATCATTTCAGCAACCCCACACTTTGGTGAGTTTTAATCTCCTCATACTCTACCACATTCTCACAATGAATATTGGAAGAAAAATCCCCTTCTGTTTCCAGTAGACGAAAAGAAACCATTTTGAAATATACCAAAGCTTCTGTTCTTCTTAACAAGGTGTGCCCTTAGGAGAAACGATTTAACCAGGTCCTAACCTGCTGGAGTTTTATAAAGAGCCTTACTGGCCTGTGGGAAAGGAAATAACCCAACTCCAGCTGGCTCTAGCCTTCTACGTGGAGGAAGACAAATATTTAACTCCAGCCCCTGCTAACCATTCTACCTCACCTAAGAGGTGGAAAAAACTGAGAAGCATGCATGAAGTTCACAGTCCAGAGGGAAAGGCTTACTAAAGGGCTGAAACCTAATCATAAACCTTACCGCAACATTACTAAAATCCTATTTACAGAAGTTACCTAGTACATCATGTCTGGCCATCATAAAAAATTACGAAACATACTAAAAGGCAAAAACACAGTTTGAAGAGACAGAGCAAGCATCAGAACCAGACTCAGACGTGGCAGAGATGTTGGGATGATCAGACACAAAATTTAAAACAATTATGACTTATATCCTAAGGGTTCTAATGGATAAAATAGACAACATTCAAGAACAGATGGACAACATATGCAAAGAAATGAAAATTCCATGAAGAACCAGGAATTCTAGAGATCAAAGACACTGTAACAGAAACGAAGAATGCTTTTGCTGAACTTAGTACTGGACACAGCTATGAAAAGAATCTCTGAGCTTGAGGATTTCTCTAGAAAACTCCAAAAGTGGAAAACAAGCAGAAAAAAGACCAAAAATTGGAATAGAATATCCAAGAACTGTGGTACAACTACAAAAGGTATAACAGTCATAATGGGAATACCAGAAGGAGAAGAAAGAGGAAAAGGAACAGAAGAAATATATGAAATAATAATGACTGGGAATTTCCCCAAACTACTGAAGAATTAAACTACAGATCCAAAAAGCTCAGAGAATGCCAAGAAAAATATCTTTATCTATCTATATTATTATATATATAATATGTATATTATACATACATACATACATACATACATACATACATACATACATACATATCTAGGTATATTATTTTCAAACTATAGAAAATCAAACACAAAGAAAATACCCTAAAAGAAGCCAGAGGGGGAAAATGTATCTTTCCTATAGAAGAGCAAAGATAAGAACTACTTCAATTCCTCCTCAGAAACCATGGCAAGCAAGTAAAGAATGGAGTGAAATATTTAAAATGCTGAGAGAGAAAAAAAAAATCTCACCATCTTAAAATTGTGTACTCTGTGAAATTATCCTTCAAAAGTGAAGGAGAACTAAAGACTTTTTCAGGTAAACTTTCAAAATGGAGAGAATGTGTTGCCAGTAGAACTGTCATAATTATAAGAAATGTTAAAAAAAAAAAAAGAAAGAAAGAAAGTTCTTTAGAGAGAAGCAAAATGATACAGGTCAGAAATTCAGATCTACATAAAGAAAAGAAGAGCTTTGGAAAAAGGAATAAGTGAATAAGGAGTGGAGGAGCCTAAAGCAAACAAGATGGAATATGCCTCTTGTAAAAGTGCAACCATAAATTTTCCACTAACTATGGTTGTGAGGAATCACAGAACCTCCAGATATGTGTATTTCCTATAGCTGAGGTCATAATCAGAGCAAATAATCTAAAGGTTTTTGGATTTCTGTAGTCTTTCTGGATTGTGCACCTCAAGTCCGTTGACACAGAGGCTGGAAAATTAGGATAGAGAGAATGGAGATACTGTAGCTTTTGCTTACTGTTCTTGTTGTCTCAGATCGCAACAGCCTTCATTGCTTGCCAATATTTTTTGTACTGAAACAGGGCTTCCATTCTCCAAGGATGAAGAAAAAATGGTTAATATGAGGTTGCTAATCCTGGTTATTCAGAAACAGTGGGAGATCCAGAGTTTTTTATTTTGAACTATTTAAAAGAAACTTTACTGAGGTATAATTGACATAAAATGACCTATAAGTATTTAAGGTATACAATTTTTTTAAGGTATACAACTTGAAATGTTTTGTTATACATATATACCCATGGAACCATTATAATCATAAAAGAAAGAGGAATAGAGGAGATCTTCCTCAATTTGATAAAGAATATCTACAAAAACCTGTAGCTAATGGTAAAAAAACTTGAAGCTTTCCCACTAAGATCAGGAATAAGATGTCCCCTCTCACTACTGCCTTTCAATATTGTTCTGGAGTCCTAGCAAATGCATAAGACAAGAAAAGAAAAGAAAAAAATAGAAGAGAGGAGAGGAGAGTGGAGGAGAGAGGAAAGGAGAGGAGAGGAGAGGGAGGGAGGGATTGAGGGGAGGAGAGGAGAGGTATATAGACTGGGAAGGAAGAAGTAAAACTGTCTTTATTCACAGATGACATATCATCTATGGAAAAAAAAAATGAAAGAAGTGACAAAAAAATTCCTGGAACTAATAATTGATCATAACCAGTTAATGTAAAAAGTCAGTTGCTCTGTTATATACTCACAATGAACAAATGAAATTTGAAATTAAAAATACAATATCATTTACAATAGCATCAAAGCAGAGAGAAAATCTCTGGTATAGATCTAACAAAAAAGGTACAAGATCTATATGTGGAAGACTATAAATCTCCAAAGAAAGTTATCAAATAACTAAATAAATGTAGAGATATTTTATGTTCATGGATAGAAAAACTCGATATCATCTAGATGTCAATTCTTCCAAACTTAATTAATTAATCTATAGATTCAACGCAATACCAATCAAAATCTCAGCAAATTATTTTATGAATATTGACATGATTCAAAAATTAATATAGAGAAGCAAAAGTTGGAGGACATTACCTGACTTCACGAGTTACTATAAAGCTGCAGTAATCAAGAGAGTGTGGTAGTAGCACTTTTTAAATTGGCTTCTTTCACTGAGCAATATACATTTAAGTTTTCTCTATGTCTTTTCATTTCTTTTCAACACTGAATAGTATTCCAATGTCTGGATGTACCACAGTAATTTATTCATTTGCATACTAAAAGACATGTCGTTGCTTCCATATTTTAGCAATTATGAATAAAACTGCAGACTTTTGTGTGGATGTCTTTTCAACTTTTTGGAGGGTAAACGTGACACTTATGCTTTTAATTTTTTTCTTGTTGTATTTCCCTGGTTATAACTTCTAAATACAATGTTTAATTAGTTATAATTAATAACTAATTAATAACTAATTAATAACTTTCCCCCATTCTATTAAGATATAATTTATTTATTACATTTTATAAGTTTAAGGTGTACAATGTGATGACTTGTTCTATGTATGTATTGCAAAATGATTACAATGTTTAATACATCACCTCACATAGTTATAATTTTTAAGATATACTCTATCAGTAATATAGTATTTTCACGATGATGTACATTACATCCTCAGAACTTATTTGTCTTGTAAGTGGAAGTTTGTACCTTTAGACAACCTTCACCCATTTCCCCCATCTCCGACGCCCCGCCTCTAGCAACTACCAATCTGTTCTCTGAATTTTTTTTCCACAGGTTCCACATGGAAGTAAAATCATATGGTACTCGTCTTTCTTTGTGTGACATTTCATTTAACATAATGCCTTCAAGTTTCATCCAAGTTGTCACAAATGGCAGGATTTCCTTCTTTTTTTATAGTTGAATAATATTCTATAGTGTGTGTGTGTGTGTGTGTGTGTGTGTGTGACATTTTCTTTATCCATTCATTCATCGGTGGACACTGGGATGTTTTGTCTTGGTTACTGCAATGCCTTGTTCCATGTTCCAAGTCTCGGCTATTTCAAATAATGTTGCAGTGAACATGGGATGCAGATATCTTTTTGAAATAATGATTTCATTTCCTTTTGATATATACCCAGAAGTAGAATTGCTGGATCATATATTTTTAATTTTTTGAGAAACCTCCATACTGTTTCCATATTGGCTGCACTGATTTACATTCTCACCAAGTGTGCAAGGTTTCCCTTTTCTCTACATCTTCACTAGCACTTAACTATCTTTTTGATAACAGCCATTCTAACAGGTGTGAGGTGATACCTCATTGTGATTTTGATTTGCACTTTCCTGAGGATTAGTGATGTTGAGCATTTTTTCACGTACCTGTTGACCATTTGAATACCTTCATTGTAAAAATGTTTATTCAGGTCCTTTGCCCATTTTGAAATAGAATTATTTGTGAGTTTTTGCTTTGTTTTGTTTTTGCTGTTTTGCTATAGAGTCATATATATTTTGGATACTAACCCCTAATCAGATATTTGGTTTGTAATATTTTCTCCCATCTCCAAGGCTGCCTTTTCATTTTGTTGATTTCTATTGCTGTGCAGAAGCCTTTTAGTTTCATGTACTCCTACCTGTGTATTTTTGCTTTTGTTGCTTGTGCTTTAGGTGTCATGTACAAAAGTCATAGCCAAGACCAATATCAAGAAACTTTCTCTATTTTTTCTTTTAGAAGTTTATGGTTTCAGGTCTTACATCTAAGTCTTTAATCCATTGTAAGTTAATTTTATGAGTGGCCTAAAGCAGTGGTCCCCAACTTTTTGGCACTAGAAACTGGTCCTCCTATGAGAATCTAATGCCTGATGATCTGAGGTGGAGTTGACGTGGCGATGCTAGCTCTGGGGATGGGCTGCAAATACTGATGAAATTTCACTTGCTCGGCTACTGCTCACATCCTGCTCTGCAGCCTAGCTCCTAACAGGCCACAGATGGTACCGATCCATAGCCCAGAATTTAGGGTCTAAGGTAGAGGTTTACTTTCAGTCTTTTGCACGTGGAAATCCAATTTTACCAGCACCATTTATTGAAGAGACTATCTTTTCTCTGTTGAATATTCTTGGTTCCCTTGACAAATATCAGTTACCTGTGTATGAGAGGTTTTATTTCTGGGCTCCCGCTTCTGTTCCATTGGTCTTTTTGTGTCTGTTTTTATGTCAGGAAGTATCATGCCTCCTTCTTTGTTCTTTGTCCTCAGGATTTCTTTGGATATTCAGGGTCTTTTGTAGTTTCATACAAATTTTAGGATTTTCCCCCCTCCCCCACTTCTGTACAAAATGGCATCAGAATCTTAATAAAGATTGCACTGAATCTATACATGGTTTAGGCTAGTATGAACATTTTAATAATATTAATACTTTCAATCCATGAACATGGATTATCTTTTCATTTGTTTTGACTTCTTTCTTTCCTCTGTCTCTTAATAGTTTAGTGTAGAGGTCTTTTATCTCCTTGGTTAAATTTATCCCTAAGTATTTTATTGTTATTGATGCTATTGTAAATGGTATGTTTTTGAATTTCTTCTTTTAGATAATTGTTATGGGCATTCTTATCTTATTCCTAAATTGAAAGGAAGTTTCACAATTAAACAATTTTGCTGCAAATGTTTTAATGCTATACTTTATCAGATTAGAAATGCTTCATTAAGAGGCTTTTTTCATGAATGAATTAAATTTTATTAAATGCTTTTCTCCATCAGTTGAGATAAACATATGGTTTTCAGATTTAATTTGTGAATATGAGTAAATTACAAGAAAATATTTTATGTTAAACCATCCTTGGATACCTAAACTAAACCTAGCTAAATTACAATTTTTCTTTTAAACTCTGGAGGATTCATTTTGCTAATATTTTGTCTGGGATTTCTGGATCTATGTTTATAACTGACTTCTACTTTCTATTGGTATATTTTGCTAGCAAGTTAATCTCAATGATTTTTTTCCCAATCAAAAATACTTTCTTCTGTATATTACTTTTCAACCCTTCTTAAAATGAAAAATGGAAGAAAAGTGGTCTCTGAACTTTGGGAACACTTATTTTTAAAGGAATTTACAAAGATTTTATATTTTCCATTTTTTCTCAAATTCTAAAGCTATTTTCCGTCTTATATTTTATAGCTTTCTTTCCTCATCAATTTCTCCTAGCACTTACTGACTACAAAATTCATTTATTATTTATACATAATTTCTGCCTATTTTCTATTATTGCTTAGAATGTTATTTATTTATGCTTTTCATGTCATCCTCAAATGTATTATAAATACTTATACTCACATCATAGTATAGAGCTTTACTTTGCATTTTTTTTAGGAACCCAATAGATATTTTAGTTTTGATTTGGCTTATATTAATAAAAATATTATCTTACTTTAATTATTACTTAGTATGGTGATCTAAGCATTTTGGGAAAGTTCGAAATATCTTTTGAGTTCATAAGTCTTAATTTAAAAAAAAATTTTTTTTTTTATCCCCTACCTTCATTTTTGACTGACTTTCTACCTCTTTTTTATCTAGCACTCTTTTCTACCTCCCAGGAGATTGTGAATTGACACTTCTACATGGTCAGATATTATGGTCTTTGACTGGGTCACTGAGGTCAATGTCAGAGGAATGAAAGATGTTTTTGGCTATAATGTTTGATTATTCTAACCCACACTACATTTACTTATATCTAAAAGCATGATTGCCGACAAAATTTCATTGAATCCTGAATGACTTCTGAAGGTATATTGAGTTCTTCCACTTTAAAGGCAACACAAATCTTCCCAGTGGGAAAATAAATGATCGAATCTCACCTCATTCCAAATGAATTAGAGTTGGCAGGCTTGTAAGTCTGGAGCCGACTTACAGCACTTGATGCTAAAATGTAGCCCCTTGTAGTAGTTGTAATAAATTAAGGTTTCTATCAGAGACCAAAATCATTAAAGTGAAAGGAAAAAATATGTATTGCTTCCCTTCATATTTTGGGCTCTGATAGGAATTTTGGTGTTCAGCAGGTTGACAGCACAAAATAGACAAATTCAATATTTTAGGATACTGTGCCAAATTTCATGTGTAGAAGCCTGTGAGTGTCTCACATTAAGCTGTGAGTTATAGCAGTGAAGGCCTAGAAAGTGAGAAATGAAATATTTTTTAAGGCCTGTTGGGCATACAAGTTCCACAGTTCTCCCTTTTGAATGACATGGTCCAAGTTCCCCATGAGAAGCATGCTGGTGTGTTTCTCTTCCTGTACTCTTTTCTAAATAGGGAGAAGGTGTTGTTAATTTAAAATCTGTCACTCACAGGACATAAAAATGTTTTTCAGTTAAAAGTCCGGTGACAGGCAGAAGAAAATAATGACATAGGTACTCTGCGACAGGTGATAATTTTCTACAGCTAATTATCATTATTTTTCTACATAGAACATTGTCAAAAATGTACTGAATAATATATGCTTTGATAAGATGTGTTTGTAAAAAGGAGCATTTCGTATTACCTTTACCAAATAACTCTTATGAAAAAAAAGTCACAACTTGGTCATTATTGGTCTCATTCGGAGTTGGAATACGTTAGCTGAGATTATTTTTTGTCATTATATCTATTTTATCTTTGCTATTGTGATCAAGTAAAAATAAGGAAAAACTTAAGGATAAGTAGGAAGCTATTTCAAGGTATCAGTGTTCTAATATTGGATCTATTTTGCGTTTCTCCTTCTTTCCCTTCCTGATAAATTTTATAGTAACCCAGGATTCTTTCTGTAACAGAGCACTGCAGCAACAGGAAACTGCTGAGACATCTTCCCAATGCCTGAAGCAGTCCATTTGTCAGTGACTGAAAATAATTTCATTGATGTGACTACTTGTCTGTCCAGTTATTTATTTTTAAAATTGTGACAAATTAAGTGAGTATCCTCTGGCTTCAAATGCAGAGCCTGAAATATTAGCAGTGGAAACCATCTAAAATATTTAAAAAAGAATCTGAGCATGGCTCACATTACCTGAACTATAATTACCACAAAACCAATAGTAATGGAAACAGTAAGAGTTCATACAGCTTCTGGTGCTTGGCATTAAAGGTATGGAAATAGAGATTAACTTCCTGACTTCTGAAGATAATCCAACTAGAGATGATGCACAAAAACCAATGTATCAATACAGAACTACAAAGTGAAAAGAAAGCAGATCTATTCCAAATGTGATTTAAATCTCATTATAGTTTGAATATTCAGTGGGAATCTCTTAAGGTTTCAGTTTCTCCTTGGGAGTAAAAATGGATTCTTAAAAGTGCATTCATCTATGCTGCTAGAGTATCATTTACTAACAAATGATTGCAGCTGTACCCAAGTGGCCTAAAAGTTTTAATGTTGCTTCCAGATGTGCTTAATTTATTTCCAGGGTATGATGTTTGCCATGGGAGCCTTGTGTGATTTTCTCACTTATCAGTGCCAATTTCTTGGAGGTAGGTAAAATTTGAGTCTTTTTTCTAGATGGGATAAAGGAATAGGAAGATATTATGACTTCATTAATATCGAATGAGAAGCCCTTAACAATCCTGAGTAAAATATTAAATCTAGTGTGTACTCCATGAACTTACACACCTGGACTTATGTTTCTGCAAGAGTTTTCTAGATTTCTCCTTGCCAATATTCGATAAAATAATAATGTCTGTCAAAAATTTTAAAATTTAGAATTTTAAAAATTGCCATTTAAGTTTAACTCCAGTGGTTGCTTTGTTATAAAATATTAAGACAAAACAATTCTAATTTTCAACTACTCAAAAGACTATTTAATGGTAGCTATTAACATTCTTAGAATATTGGATATGAATAATACTATAAGGTATTTATTACAGAGCAATCATATACATTTTATTTGGGAGCACCTTAAAATAAGCAGTTTAAATGTAAAATCCATAATGTATCTAGAGCAACTGTAGATAGGTATTATTAAAGCTACTTTCGTGATGTGCAAACTATACAATTGGATTTTAAGAGGTTTTTCACAAATACAATTTAAGTTGTTGAAAGTATTCAAATGGATTCAATTGAGTTTAAATACTTGCTAAAATAATCTAAACTAACCTTTATCAGAAGCATAGAAATCATCTTGCTAATGGTCACTTAGTAATCATACTGAAATTTAAACCTTGGTCTCATATCCTACACTTTTAGTACTTTTTCTGCAATAGCATGTTGACCTTTAAAAACAATGAGAACAATTTTCCCAATACCTAAGTAACTCTATTTTTGAAGACTTTATAAACTTAATTCCTTATTCTAGTACCAAAGTTACAAGAGAGTGTAATTTTCTCCAAAGGATTAAGTACTCAATGCCTAAAAGAATTAGAATTGCATATTGCCAAAATTACCTTTGAAAGTATTTTATTACTCTTGAAAAAAAAAGCAAACAATATATCTTCCTTCTTTTACATTGGTCAGGAAATCCTTAAAATCACCCATACATTCTTTAAACAGGTTTACCTGACATAGCAGTGTTCCAAGGTTTCTTGGATACGATGTCTGATTAATACAAATGACACGATGTTCAAATGCTTCCTATTATTGGAAGTAAAATGCTCACATAAAACTAGAATATCTTGGTAGAGTAAGATTATGAGAGCTGAGAATTCTGTCTGTTTTGTTCACTGATGTAATTCATTCACCTCCTAGAACAATGCTAGGCATACAGCAAGCATGTCCTCAATAAATATGTGAATAAATATGTTGAATAAATATGTGAATAAATAAGTAAAATGTGAATTAGATTATGAAAAAAGTAAATGGATTAAATGTAAATTAATATGTCTCCTAAAGCTAGTTTATAGAGATTTTAAGTTAACATCAAAATATCTAACTAAAGAATTGGTTATATGGAATTAAATTAAATAACCTTCTGAGATTTGGGGGTTTTAAACATTTCTTTTGGCTTGATGATAATCTTGTGTATTTTGAATAAGGTAATAATAATTTGCAATAGTATTTTTAGTTGCTATTTATAGACTTCATTCACATTCACTGAGTTAACCAGATATTTGACACCGCTTAGTTATATTAGAAATCTGCTACTGCAAAGTGCCTACTGAAATAAAAGGTATGATAAGAAACAAGTTGTTGTACATGAAACTCTTATAGGAGTCAAATTATATCTTTATAACAAAATATCTAATAAAGAAATTCGACCTTTCAAAACTGAATATATTTAGATTTTTTATTATATGGCTTCCTCTAGCTCAAAAACTAATTAGAATGCTGTTAGTAATTCAGATATTCTCAGGACAATTGCTCTGGAATAGGGTTTCCCCTGGGAAGGCTGCCTTTAACATTCATTGTGTCGTCATATTTGGGAATGCCTTCCCTGTTTCTGTGAAAGTTTTATAGATTATTTTTCCTCTTTCCCTCCCTCCCCTTCCACCCTTTCTTTCCTCCCTTTATCCTTCCTTCCTATTTCCTTTCCTCTCCTTCCTTCCTTCCCTCCTTCTTTCCTTTCTTCCTTCCTTCTTTCCTTCTTTCCTTCCTTCTTTCCTTCCTTCCTTCCTTCCTTCCCCTTCCTTCTTCCTTCCTTCCTTCCTTCCTTCCTTCCTTCCTTCCTTCCTTCCTTCCCTTTCCTTTCCTTTCCTTTCCTTTTCTTCCTTTTTACCTTTTTCTTTCAATTATTTAGAGTGTAATTACAGATTTACTTATATTACCTTTAAATATGCAAGAAATCATAACCTCTTTACTTCTTTATAACCACCCTGACTTCCATGATTAAGTTCCACATTGCGAGACTTCCCAAGTTGTGGGGAAAAAGAAATGAATTAGTCTACCTGGATAATTTCAATCCTATTAAAGAAAATCCTATCAAATAAACAGCTTCTTTGCCCGAATGCCTCACATCTTTTAGATAAAATGTTGCCTTACAGATTTCTGCCCCTCCCCTCTCTTCTTTGTCCTTCTAGCATGTTTATTGAAGGCAATGATTCCATGGCAATGTTGAAAGACTTGCAGCAGAGCACAGGTTAAGTTTGTAGAAGCAAAATGCTGCCTTAATGTAGCTCTACCTTGTGCAATTCACAAATCGGCTATTTAATGTTGATGTATCTGATTAGTTAAAGCAATGACTTCAAGGGTCTTATAAAATAAAATCTCCAAGTTTTAAGTCATTAAAGTTCCATTTGGTTTGAAAAAAGTCATATTAATTGGATAACAGTCAAGAGAAATCAGCTATTGAATTACTGTTGTAGTAGAAAGATAAGGGCCGAGATGGAAGTGGTGGCCATGCAAACAGAAAAGAAAGGCAAGGAGTCCTTGAAAGATGTACTTAGAGTAGGAGAAGTAAAGTGAGTAGTCAGCCTCATTTGTCTAGCAGTTCAACTCCTAGCTTTCCTCCCTCTTCTGGGGGTAGAGAGAATCAACTTTTTAAGTTTTTTCAAACAGCAGCATAGCAGGAGCTCTTACTCTCTCATGTCATACATTTGATTAATTCTTCACTGGTCTGGTGGCGGAATTATGTATTTTGTTTTTAGACTGCTCCATTAAGGGATGTATGTAGAACTGTAGGAAGTACAGACAGAGCTTACATGTTAGCAAATAATTTAAAAGCATGAAGTTAATTATATAAAAAATAATAAATCAAAACACAGGAAATGGTAGCTGAGTACCAATAAACTGGATCTGATCTTGAGTTTCAAGGGTCACAGGATGTTGAAACTGAGGTTAGTTAATATCAGCCCCTCATTTTATAGATTCATGGCTTAATTTTAACTGCTCAATTGAATATATTCTCCATGTGAGTTTACCAAATCATTCATTTTATGCTTTTAATTTGAAAAATCTTAACATTTCTACATGGATATACATATACTTTAAATCAGGGGTCCCCAACCCCGGGGCCCCAGACCGGTACCAGTCCATGGCCTGTTAGGAAGCAAGGCACACAGCGGGAGGTGAGCAGCAAGGGAGCGAGGGAACCAGTCCCCGGTGTCAAAAAAGATTGGGGACCGCTGCCTTAAATCATGGAATTTTGAGAAGTAAAAGTTGTATCAGATCGTTGAACTGTGCAAAAGGACTTTACCTTGAAGTTAATGAAACTTAAGTTACTTTTAAGGAAACAGGAGAGGCCCTATTGTTACTGAACTGAAGGGGTTTGTTTTACTTGCATGCATGAAAGCCAAAGGAGATATGAACAGGACCTTGCAGAAAAGAAAGTAGAGGTTTATTTAAGGAAATGGCACCAAGCCCAGAGACATTGGTGAGCTAGTGCTCCAAGACCTGGCTCTCTGATGGCCTCTGGGGGATACGTTATTTAGGAGAAAATTCATTAGTCATGGTAGCTATGGCAGTTGGTGTCATGGACTCTACTGATTGATCAGGGTGAGGGTAGGAGGCAGCTGATTATTGCCTCAGGTCCTGATGTCAATCATGGCATCATTCTGTCTGGTTTCAAGGGGATGCTGGTAGGGTCCTTTTGCCTTCATGAGTGTAGAGCACAAGATGTTATCTTTAGCTTGACCAAAACTCTTTCTGTGGTCAACAGACTTAAGGCTTTGTTCCTAAGACTGTTTGATGCTGACCTAAGGACTTAATGAATAAGGGAGTGGTTGTGCAGTATGCAGAAGCATAAGGAAAGAAAAGACACAAGTAAGCCCAAGGCTAGTTTGAATCAAGGAAAAAGAGAAAAGGAAAAGTCCTTTTAAAGAAGTAAAGATTTCCAGTTACACTAGCAATGTATCTACAGGGTCATATAGTTTGATAAAGTTTGCTAAAGTAAGGTACAATGTCTCTGCTCATTGACACTTCTCTTCATTCACAACTTCTTTTTTGTCAGATGGCCCTGGAATGGTAGGGGGCATGTCTCAGATCAGGCCAAAGGGAAGCTGAATTGTGGATACAGTAAACTTGGGTTTAGTGATGTATATTTATGTGGTTTTAATCTCCTATAAGTTAACTTACAACCTATCCACATATAGTTGGAATACTCCAAATACTCATTGAGCTGATTCCCCTAGGTATGTAGGTCCAAAAGTCTTATCATGATACAAATGTGTATCACAGTGGTCAGCATCAGAAATATATGGGTGGAGCATGAGAAACAAGGCTTGAAGTATATAAATCCAGAAGTTGGCTTACAGAAAGCTTCTGATGATTTTCAGATGATTAAATTTGTGAGTGAAAGATTCAATTAACATTAACACTCAAAACGGAAATTCACACCTATCAAAAATATAGTCAGTAATGCATCTTATAAAAATTCAAATGTACCCTACATTATTTTTCATTTTTGGTGGGAATTTTGCAAAATGGATTATATCAGAATGTCTGTTATAAGACACAAGCTTCTAGCAGTTCTACAAATGGTGATAATATCTTTGTTAATGTTTCATGTTTTTTCATCTTACTAATAAAACAAATTCAATCGATTGTGTTAGAAAGATTGAATTATCTTTATTCATTTTATAGAAAAAATATTACAAAACTGTTGTTATGTGAGGTGATAAAAGAATATGCAGCCTAAAATGGAAGAAAAACTTTGCTGGGGTGTGTCAGGAAGTTTATTTAATAAAAGTCTAATGTATTTTTTTTTTCATTTTGCAATGTTTAAAATATTTGCCAGATTATTTTAAATTTGATTTTGCTGTGATTTCTTTTCTCATTCTAAAGAAATACTCTGTTTATACTAACTTTGTATTCATAATGTAATATTTTTCTGAAAGAGAACTACCCAAATTATTTATGGTTCAGGTGCCATAAAACCTAAGTCGACCCTTATGACTTAACCTAGAATAATTGTAGATGTGTACAGGTAGGGGTGGGGGTAAGGATAATAGGTTCATGAGGGGAGAAGGCTACATCTTCATCAGTTAATTTCGTTGTCCTTATTCATTCTTTCTCAGGAAATATAATGGTAAAATGAAGTCCATGTACAATTTTTAGATGAGAGTTGGTACTTCCAAATATATCTGGAAACTAATAATTAATGGAAAGGCAGGGTAGACCATGGAAGTCAAGTGCAACTTTTTCTTTGAAATCTGGCTGTACAAAATATGCCCCCATTTGCCAAGAAATTAAAATTTTTTGAAGTCTCTTTATTAATTTTCTATAGTCTGCATTGGATCTGACCTCTGTTTCTTCTTACATACTGCCTTTGTACATAACAGTCTTGATTCTTTCGTAGCTCAAAACACCCTGATGCCGAGGAGCGCTAGCCACACTTTACCCAGAGATGGTGTCATCAGTCCATTCCACATTCCAGCCCTACAGTTGGCCTTGACTTGTGGCAATAATTCCCTATATGTCAAGGCCAGCATTTCCCTCTATAGGAGTTGCTCCCCAGAGGGTGGGAATTCTTCAAAGGTCTGATAGAGAGCTGGTGCAAATTTTTCATCTGCTTTTGGTTTGTGGGTTCTAAGCACATGGCTTCCAAATGTCACATTTGGAATGTGGAATTGAGTAATTCACAAGCGTTTTGATCAAATCATTGATTTTATCCATTGTCTTCTGTGAATTAACAATACATGATGTCTGGATGTTTTCAAGCATCCCTCTTTCTTCTTATATAATCTTATTCAGCTGACATGTTCTTTCAAAGGTTAGGAGTATTAGGGATATGTGTGTTTTGAGAAGAAAGGTGAACTCATTAGCTTCATTTCTAAATATTTTAATAATGTTACTAAAGCCTGGGATGCCATCTTTATTCAGCTATCTCTTTTGTTTCTCTGCCACAACTTTGCACTTATAGTGAATGGCAATACATATTAATAAGCAGGCAGCTTCATAAGACTCATGTTAATGATGATAATTATTCCTACATGGTGTATGCTGACAGTATGTGCAAAGATATTCACTTTTCAAAAGCCCCAAGGCAGTACAGATAATTCTGACACCAGGTACATTATTTGAGAAGAAGGTTAACAATGCTACGTGATACTTAGCTTTTTTCTTTTTTTTTTTTAAATGAACATTTTAATTACCCGGGGATAATATCCATGGCTAGAATTCAGTGAGCGGGCACAGGGCCAATAACTTTTCAGGAGATCCCTGAGAGAGAATTAGAATTTTAACTAT
This sequence comes from Pteropus medius, assembly GCF_902729225.1. Taxonomy (NCBI): domain Eukaryota; kingdom Metazoa; phylum Chordata; class Mammalia; order Chiroptera; family Pteropodidae; genus Pteropus; species Pteropus medius. Next base: position 3,746,226 of record NW_024352785.1, on the reverse strand, counting down.
TAAAAATTACGGGCTTGTAAACTGGCACACAATCTGGAAATAAATAAGCGTAGTGAAGAATTAAGAAAAGGTCAATGTTTTAACTCAAATTCTCATAGTGAGTTCCTAGTTGGAAGTAAATATTTAGTTTTTGATTAACTATGGTAAGAGTATGGAATTATGAAGTTCTACCTTTATTCTTTACTCTTCCCAAGTCTACCAAATTCTCTACAAAACCAAGCACTATAAGGCTTAATGACATAACCTAGTGTTCTGTTTTCTACTCCTCTGTTCTAGGTTGCTCTCCAAACCTTCATTTATACCTGAAGAATTAATGACAAGAAGTAATGACTAACAGTTCAGAGCTACATTCCACTTTTCCCCTCCAAGGGTCAATTGCCTTTTTAAAGGTATTGAAACCTTAAACCCGGTATCTTAAATAAAACCAGCTAGGGTCTGTCAAGTAACATTGAGTGAAGTTGGTCTAGTGAGGATTGTAGTAAAGCTGATACAGAGGCTTCTAGAAGGTGATCGGGGGGCAGGGAATCACTGCATGTCTCCAGCAGAATATTTCCATGGAGACATTCTGGTCTAGATTTGCCAAAAAGGTACTTCTTCAAAAGGAGCTTGAAATATGGAGTTTTGTAGATTCTTCCTATGTTTAAATTTTGTCCGTGAACTCAAATACTGCACAACATGTCCAAGGCCAAAAATGGTCCAAAGAATACAGTCTGTAATTTCTGCTTTGAACTGAAGGGGAGAAGTTGCAATGAATATAACTCACATACTCCTCTTGTTCCCAAGTTCAAAAAATGAGGATACACACTCCTCTAACGTACTTGAAACCCTCTGCCCTTCTTTATGCTGTTTCATTTGTTCTGGATGCCCACATTGCCCTCTCCTACTCACTTCTGATGGCCTTGGTTAAATGCTGCCCTTTCTGTAAAGCTTTCTAAGGCCTTTCTCTCCCTTCAAAACATTTCTCTACCATTTCCTTTCCTTGTGGGATGAATCCATTTTCTCATTACGTTGCTACGGCATCTGGCACATACCATAATTAGCACTTAACATAGTGTGTATTCAATACTTGTGAGTGTGTTGCTCTCCCCAGTTACAATGTGAGGTCCATATGGGTAGAGACCTCTTTTTCTTTATCAGCATTGCATAATAGAAAATAAATGTTTTCTGAGAGAATGAATGGATCACTGAATAAATATTAGAAAGCTACTTGAAGGCTTAAGTATTCTTATAAACTCTCTGCCCTCTAGCAGGGGGTTTCAATATAGAAGACATTCAGTACATATTTATTAAATAAAAAATGAATATCAACCAAGGGGGGAGGGTTTATTGTTTGAAGAGTTAGGAATTTGTACATAGGAAATTCTCAGTGCTTGTACTTCTTAAATCATTTCCCACCAGAAAATAAAATATGGGTTTTAAAATTTTCTCCGATCCTAAAATTTAATTTAAAATTTTACACACACACACACACACACACACACACACACGTGTATTCATGGCTTTTCATCATTTCCTTTTAATATTTTTCTTAGTGCTTCTTCTAATTGAGGCAACTATGTAAAGGTTTCAGTACCACAATTGAGCAGGTATTATTAAGGTAATACCTTATAGAAGGGTCCAGTGGTTATAACTTTTTTTCAGAAGCCAGTCATAACGAATTGGATAAAAAACCCATCTGGCAGTACTCCATCCAATTGGTATTTAATGCATATACAGTTCTTTAAAATATATTTGTTTTTACTAAAGATGTTTAGTCTGCTCATTAGATTAGTGAAAATATGCTTGAGCCCTTCTGACCTGAGTCTTCTAGGAAACTGCCTTACCGGAATCTGATTTTAATTAGGAAATCTAGATTAATTTGAAATTATGTTAATGATTAAGTTAATAATCTAGTGTAAGGATATCACCCAAGAACTCTGCCCTACATGTTGACAGAGAAAGGTATATATAGGTGAAAGAAATGACACTTCTTCTATAACAGACATCTACCATGCTTATAGTCAGCTCTTCATTTTTGCAGGGATAGCATCGGTAGAAGACTAGCTAATTCTTCTGCAGATGGGTCTAGCTAGCTGAATAGTTTTGGGGACAAGATCAAATGTTGTGGGCTAGTTGTTTAGTCACTTGTACATTTTGCTAACAATTAGCTAATCAATTGTATGAGAATGAACCAATGAATGAAAGATCTAAGTTTGGAGACAGATGTGGCCCTGAGGTAGTTCTTTAAAAAGGAAAATAAAAGTTGTTTGTTACTTAGTTTGTTAACAAGCTGCATGCATAGCATATCATGATACTATTCAGGAGATCGTGCCATTTTACCTGACATCAGACACTTCAACAATGAGCAGTTATGAATCATGAACATTTTATTCCATTGGGGCAATGCATATAATGCAACTAGATTCAAATGAGTAGATTTTCAGAGTGTATTTGAATCTCTTCCTGGGGCTCAGATAGACCTGACACTGGTGTCTCCATTTCCTTTAGTAAGCCCTTGTATATTAAGCAGTGGAAAATAAAAACAACAAATGTTATTCAGCAGAAAGATAAAAGCCCGATCTATGTAAAGTGAGACAGAAGAAATGGAAATATAGCATGTGGATTTTGCATGCTGAGCCTCATAAAATGCAAGCATGAATTTCCTCTCTTAGTGAGTGTGGTCCAACATTAAACAAGGCATGGGGCATGATTATAAGAGATAAGATCAGTAGTTGGAGAACATACAGCAAGCTGTTTTACCCACATTGAATATAATTTCACTCCTCTGATCTATTAGACCCTCTTGTTGCACATCTTTGTAGATTTTTGCTAGTTCTCAGGAATGCATTAAAAAACCCTACAGGCTATAACTAAAATTACTGAATATTTTGTAATGTCTCACATGTTGACAGTCCTGATTTTCATTATATAAGAAATAACTGTCGATAGTGCCATTTAAATCCCTACTCTTTAGACTTGTGAATGCTAATGGCTGGGCTGTCGAACTTCAGCTTTTCCTGTAATCGTTATTCCTGGTTTCCTGTGGTGGATATGTATCGAACATAAGAAATTAGCTGCAGAGAGAATTAGAGGGTGTAAGTCTGAGTCATGTAAATGCCAAAAGCTTTTTGTGACATTTTTCAGACTTTAAAAATGGAAATATGTTATTTGCACAGTAGCTCCTGATGGAATATGACATACTGCAGCGATGTGGTGAGTTTAAGATTGGGCTGCAGGCCATTAGGAACCCTCTGCGTGAGAGCCTGGGGCCTGAGCAGAGGAATGGGGGTGAGTTACTTGGAAGAAGCATGGCATTTGCTGACTTCTGACGAGCCAAAGAATTCTCGTTAGATCAAGAACTGCTAATGAGAATTAAGAACTTGCTTGAACCTGTTATCATAAGTAAGGCTTAGGAATATAATTTTCAAGCTTGATGTAACTTTTGTTTTTATTCCAGATAGTCTTACATAATCATTGTTATATCAACACATGAAAAAAAAAAGTCATAGGTCAATTAAGGCTGAGCCTTTTAATTCAGTTGAAATAAGAAATCTTTCTTAACAGATTCTGAACCTTTGTTGGGCCCTGAGAGGCATGGGAGATGGGTATGAGGATGTACAGCAAAACTTTCTGTAGAGAAAAATGGAGAACTCTCATCTGTCAAACCGTCCTTCACCTCCTGTTCCAATCCCTTTTAGCTTTGTAGAAAGCCTATTAGGGAGGCAGAAACTGTCTTTGGTTTCATCTTGGGTTAGCAGGGTAGATCCCCTCAGAGGCTTATGTCTAATTTGGGTGATAGCCTTGCAATCCATTGAGCACACACTCCCTGTAAACATGAGAACATGAGGGGATTTTTTTTTTTTTTCATTTTTTAAATTTTTGGGTGGGGGCAGTGTAAAATAACTCAGTGATCTTATGCTACTTTTGATATCTTTCTGCAGGGTATAATGGACAATCATGAGAAACAAGCTCGTTTAATCTTCTCTGCTTTGTATTCTAAAAAATTCAGTAGTTCGGTTTTTAAGATATGGAATCTAAAAAAAATAGATAGACAATATTTGGAAAAAGAGGAGATAGATGACCGAGAGGGCTCCTGAAGGAATTTCCTAAGTGTGGTTTTGAAACAGATTAATGAAAAAGACAAAACAAAACAAAACTCTTTTTCTTTCTGGAAAACCTCTGTCCAGACTTCTCTGTGCACCCAATAAATGCATTTCTGCTTTTCTTCTTAAATTCTTAGTGATGCTAAATAATGCCATTAAACCTGTTCTCCTGAAGCAAACATGTAGTTGCCATTCTTGAGAATTTCTTCTTTATCTTCTCCCTCCAAATCATCATCGAGACATGTTGGTTCTATTATAAATCTCTTCATTTCTCCTTGCTCTCTCCCTACTGCTGCTTCTTGGTCCTGATCCTTACTTTAGCTCAACTAGATAGCACAGTTTTAATCAGTCTCTCAGCCTCCTGTCTCACCTCACTTCTCCATCTCCACTGTTTACATAAATATTTCTAATTGCTTTCTTCTCCCCACTCCCATTGGGTAAGAACAGAATTATATTTAATGTAGAGTGCAGTGACAACCAAATTTTGTGATTGTGAAAAAATATTAATATATGTTCTTCCTTCTCTACTCTTGCCTAAACAGCTTGCAAGTATGTGTGAATCAAAAAAAGTAGTTCACTGCCTCCTGGGAGTCATAAAAACGTGCAATCCTGTTTGTTTCCTCTCCTGCTTAGTTGAGGAGCTCTCCATCTTTCTGTTGTCCATGAGAAGAAGTCTTCATCAATAGTCAAAGCCACTCACAGTTCAGGCCTTCCTTACTTCTTGGATTTACTCACCATTTCCCCTGTGTATAACTGCCCGCAGGCCAAGCTCACAGTGTTACGGCTTCACAAATTATCATTTTCATAATTCCATACTTTTTTCACTTTTAGTTCCCTCTGCCTGAAATGCCTTTCCCCATCTGACAAACATCTAGTCATTCTTCGGACCCTTCCTAAATGTCATCTCTTCTATACTTTGCTGATACTCTCAATTAGGGGTTTCCTCCCTGCAGGCCCTAATACTTTGGTATGTATTTATCTCTTTGTATGTCTCGCTTGCCTGTGATATGACAAGCCCCTTCGTGACAGAGACTTTGTTTTATTCATCTTTGGATTTCTAGCTTTTAGCATTGTATCCACAAAACAAAACAAAACAAAACATGCTGTTGAAATAAACAAACAAATGAGTTGAAGATGTATCTCCTAATATTTCCTCTTTGTATCAATTTTCCAAAGCAGTGGAAATCTAATACATTGAATACACTATATATTGCCTGTACAGAATATGATCCAGGGAGCAGTAAATTCATAGAATGAGCATCTGCATTTTTCCTTGAACAGAATTTCTGCTCACTTTGAGGTTTACCCATCAGTGTCATTTGAAGCAACATTGTTCTGCTAACAGGTGCCACTTCGTTGAATTCTATTAGAGAATTTCACTACAGGTTTAATTATTGTTCACCCTAGTGTCAGGCTGCTTTCCCTTTATTAACTAATCATCTACTGGCCCAGTGGGGTTCCTGTAGCCTCCAGGTTTCTCAAGATATGTCAAATCAGATTATCCGCCTTTATTTTACACAGATTAAAATTTAAATCTTTTCCAAACTCAGTGAAGAAACCATCTCCCACTGCTTAATATATGTAAACTATACTAAAGCATGCATGAGCTTTGTTAATTAGTTTTGGAAAGAAAGTTAGCTAACGATAGTAAATAGATATATTTGATGAAATTTTATTTACTTTACAATACAAGAGTATTACAGCGTTACAATGCTTTCTAAATACCAGTTATGGAGTAGAGATCATGGACCGGCCTTTGTATACACTATCATAACAATGGCATAGTTCAGAATTTGTTTTTATTTCAACAGCTCTCAGAAAAAAAAGTCTATGAATTGGGTTGGCACTGAAGTAACAGTAACAGTTATATGTTAACTGTTTTGTTGATTTCAAATTGATATGCTAAGAATTACTTATAAAAAGCCTAGCTTTCTAGGAGCCTTTCATGTTGAAATCTTCTGAAACCTAAAGGTGAGGTATTTTCAAATATCATGAAGTGCCACGTGGCATAAAATATGTCAAAAGTATCTTCTGATTTTTAACCAGTTTGAAAAGAGAGTTCAGTGTTTTATGATCTTTTGGAGTATATTTGAGTCACTTTAAGTTTATATTCTATGAAGCCTAGTGATTATGCATCATAGAAAATAAAGCTTGTAATCTTTTTTTTTTTGTCTTTGGTATAAGTTTTATATACAGGTCCAATATGTGGTTAATAAGGTGTTAGATCTTTTCTATTAAGTATATATGGTTAATGAAATTTTTTAGATGAATTAGATCAAGAAACCTAGAAGTTACATAATTTACTCACGTAAATGAAATGAGCTGGTGCAAAGAGTAGAATTTGTGGTTTCTCTCAATTCCCATATCTCATTGCATTTAACAATTAATAATTTAATCTAAAAGTAATAGATAATCAGAAACTATTTGTGTTTCCCCATTTCTGTAGCACTTAGACTTTTTAAAAAATGTGACAGTAATTTCTGATAAAATTTCAGTTTTATAGCAAACTTATGAAGGAGGGCCAAGCTAAAAGTATAACTGAGTTATAAATTCTCTCCAATGTTACTGAGTTGTTGTTTGGCTTGATTTTTCTCTTGAATTAACTTGAATATAAGAAGGAGAGGAAATTTGAAGGTTGTGTTTTCTTCATTTTTGTTATTTAGTTATTTAACAATAAAGAACTTTTCAGTTATCTTACTGATGTGTAAACTCTGAATGCCCTTTTAGTTCTTTCTGTATATTTTCTGTTACTTATTAGTTTATTTGTATGTATATGTGTTTTAAAATCTTTTTAATGAAAGTTTGATTCCCTTTTCTCGTACTCTTGAATATATGTTTTTACAAATGTCCTGAGTTCACACTATTAGCATTTTTTCAAAAAGTCAATTTTAAGATATAAATATATATGATATATAGATTTTAAAATAAATTCCAATAAAAGTTCATAGATATGTACATACATGTCTCTAGGCAAAATATAGAACATTTCCATCACCTTAGAAAGTTCTCTCCTGCTCCTTCGCAGTCAATATCCACAAGGTCTCCTACCCCAGACAAGTTTAATTTCTATCTCCATTAGTTATTTTTGTGTGTGTTTTTTTTTTAACCTCACACAGATGGAATCAGAAAGTATATATTCCTCTGTCTCTGGCTTGTTTTGCTGGACATAATTCATCCAGGTAGTATATATCATTAGTTTGTTTCATTTTATAGCTGAGTAGTATTTTATTATGTGAAATGTAACTCAATTTATTTATCCATTTAACTGCCCATGGGCATTGGGACTGCTTCCATTTCATGGTCTGTTATAAATAAAGCTGCTCTGAATATTCACATACATGTCTTTTGTTGGCTAACTTGTTTTCATTTCTCTTGGTAACTATCTAGGAGTGGAATTGCTGAGTTATATAAATGTTTAACTTTATAAGAAAATGTTAGATTGTTCTCCAAATTGGTTGTTACCACATCACACACACATTAGCAATGCACGAGAGTTTCTTTTACTCTATATCCTTACCCATACTTTTTGTCAGTTCTTATTTGTGTGTAGTATTACATTGTGATTTTCATTTGTATTTCCCTGGCGATGAATGAATTTGGCATTTTTTTTCATGTGTCTGTAAGCATATTCAATGATGTGTCTGAGTCTTTTATTCATTTTTTAAAAGTTTGTTTTTTCTTTTCTTGCTGAATTCTAAAAAGTTCTTTTTGTATGTTCTGAATACCTGTCCTTTATCTGATCATGTATTGCAAATGTTTTCTACTAGTCTCCTTTTTTAAAGGGGCTTTCGAAGAAGAAGATTTAATGTTGATGAAATGCAGTTTATCAATATTTTATTTTATGGTTTGTGTTTTCTTGTTCTATCTATAAATACTTTATCTAACATAAGGTCATAAAAGTTTTCTTCTTCCTTTTTCTATAAATTGTATAGCTTTAGCTTTTAGGGCTATGATTTTTGTGTGGTATAGATGCAGTTTTTTTGATTTTTGTGTGGTATAGATGCAGTTTTCATTTTGTTTTTCAAACCCTAGTTGTTAATACATAGAAATACATTTGATTTTTGTATATTTGTTTCCTGCAAACTTATAAATTCACTTGATAATTCTAATAAAAATTTTAAGAATTTTCTATTAACACAATTGTGGTGTTTGAGAATAGAGAGTTTTTTGTTTTGTTTTGTTTTTGCACACTTTTGTTTCACCCATCCCTCTATCACTTTTCTCTGTATCTGTGAGTTGGTTTCTGCTTTGTGTTATTCATTTGATTTATTCTTTTTCCTAGAGTCTACGTATAAGTGAAATCATGTGGAATTTGTCTTTCTCTGACTTATTTCATTTAACATAATATCCTCTAGGTCCATCCACATTGTCACAAATGGCAATATTCCATTCTTTTTTCTTGCTGACGAATATCTCATTGTGTGTGTGTATGTATGCACCACATCTTTATTCATTCATCTATTGATGGATACCTATATTGCTTCCATATCTTGGCTACTGTAAATAATGCTGCAATGAACATATGGATGCATATGTCTTTTCAAATTAGTGTTTTTGGTTTCATTTCCCAGAAGTGGAATTTCTGGGTCATATGGCAGTTCCATTTTTAATTTTTTGAGGAATTTCCATACTGTTTTCCATAGTGGCAGCACCAGTTTACAATCCCACCAACTGTGCATGAGGATTCCCTTTTCTCCATATCCTTGCCATCACTTATTTGTCGACTTTTTGATGATAGCCATTCTGACAGGTGTGAGGTGATATCTCATTGTGGTTTTGATTTGAATTTCCCTGATGATGTTGAGTATCTTTTCATAAGTCTGTTGGTCATCTGTATGTCTTTTTCAGAGAAATGTCTATTCAGGTCTACTGCCTATTTTTTAAAATGGGATTCTTTATTTTTTGTTGTTGTTGAGTTGTATGAACTCCTTATATATTTTGGATATGTAATTTTCAAACACTTTCTCACAATCAGTAGGTTGCCTTTTCATTTTGCTGACAATTTCCTTTGCTGTGCAGAGCTTTTTAGTTTGATGTAGTCCCACTTACTCATTTTTGCTTCTGTCACCTTTGCTTTTGGAGTCAGATCCAAAACATCATTGCCAAGCACTTACTGCCTATGTTTTCTTCTAGGAGTTTTATGGTTTCAGGACTTACATTGAAATCTTTAATCCATTTTGAGTTAATTTTTGTGTATGGTGTAAGATAGTGGCCCAGCTTCTTTTGCATGTGGCTGTCTAGTTTTCCGAACACCATTTATTGACAAGACTCTCTTTTCCCTATTATATATTCTTGGCTCCTTTATCATAAATTAATTGACAATATACGTATGTATTTATTTCAGGACTCTCTACTTTGTTCCATTGATCTATGTGTCTGTTTTAATGTCAGTATCATATGTTTTGATTACTATAGCTTTATAATATAGTTTTAAATTAGGGAGCATGATGCCTTCAACTTTGTTCTTCATTTACAAGATTGCATTGGCTATTTGGGTCTTTTGTGATTCCACACAAATTTTAGGGCTGTTTCCTCTATTTCTGTGAAAAATGCCATTGGAATTTTGATAGTGATTGCATTGGATCCTGACCATTTTATTTCATTTCCTCTCTTTGCATATCAATTATATTTCTTTTATAAAAATGTTACTGGTTATTCTAGAGTTTGTAATATATTTTAACTCATCTAAGTCTACCATCAAATCACACTTCACAAATAGCTCCAGTATCTTTTAATAGAGTACTTCTAATTTCTCTATCCTATCCTTTATAACATTACTGTCATTCATTTCACTTATCCATATGCTATATTCATGTACTACATTGCCAGACTTTAAATAAAATATAACTCTTTTAGATCAATTAAAATTAAGAAAAATGAAAGATTTTGTTTTACCTTTATTTTTTCCTTCTCTGATGTTTTTCTTTATGTAGGCCCCCGCCCCCATTTCTGACCTATATGAGTTTTGTTCTCTTTGAAGAACTTTTAACATTTCTTGCAGAGCAGGTCTGTTGGAGATGAATTCTCTCATTTTTTGTTCATCTAATAAGACTATTTTTGCTTCACTTTTAAAAAATAATTTTAAAAGATAATTGGTGTGCCTTTTCTTTCAATACTTTAAATATTTCACTCCATTTTCTTCTTGCTTGTACAGTTTCTGAAGTAAACTCTGCTGTAATTATCTTTTTTTTCCTCTTTAGGGAAGATTTTTATTCCCTTTGGCTTCATTCGAGATTTTATTTTTGTCCTTGGTTTCCTATATTTTGAATATGATGTGCCAAAATGCAGATTTTTGGGGTATGCCCTTCTTCCTTATCTCTGATCTTCCTGGATCTGTGGTTTGGCACATTTCATTGATTTTCTAGCTCTTGGCCATTATGGAATATTTTTTTGTTCTGCTCTTTCTTTTCCTGCTATCCTTCCAAATATATATATAACGTTGCACCATTTGAAATTCTCCCACAATTTTTGTATGTTCTTTTCTTATATTTTTTTTTCTCCACTCTTTTTTCTCTTTGCATTTCAGTTTGAAAAGTTCTATTAACCTATCTTCAAGCTTACTGATTATTTCTTTGGCTGTCTTCAGTCTACTGATGAGTCCATCAAAGGTATTTTTCATTTCTCTTACAGTGTTTTTGATTTCTAGCATTTTCTTTTGATTCTTTGAGTTCTCATCTCTATGCTAGAGTTAAAAAAAATTCCCTTTTTCCAGGATCTGGTAAAGTCTTTTCAAGGCTTGTTCCTGTAACAAATGCCTGTAGTAAGCATGATATGGAAACACTTTGAGCATATTTCATAATAGTTGCTTTGCCATTCCCCCTTGCTAGAGTAAAACATACACCTTTCTTGGCTCTTCACCATGAGATTATGGCAGAGTTTATAAAGTGTAAGTGAGAGGCCTCTGCCCCCATTTTCTCCAGCCCCTGCCAAGATTGCAGCCCTAAGTTGTTTCTCAAACTAATCTACCCTCCAGCAATTTGTCAAATTTACCATTTAGTATTCCTACTACTTTATGAGTCCAGTGGCTTTTGCTCCAAGAATGTTGACCTCAGCTGTGACTCTGGATTTGCCTGTTTCTACAGATTTTGTGGTGGCAGATTGTCCTGTTTCTTCAGTTCTCCCATGGGTCCGAGAAAAGTCACTGATTTTTAATTTGTTCATCTTTTTTCTTGTCGTTTAAGTATGGAAGCAACATCTTCCAAGGTCTTTCATGTTAGAGTTAAAACGAGGAGTTCTAATTTCTATTCTTATAATAACTTTGTTAATCTTTGTTATCAGAGCTATACTGTCCTCATAAAATAACTTGGAAAGAAGTCCTTCCTCCTCTATTTCTGAAATATTTTTTGTAAGTGTAATATTTTATCTTCCTTAAATGGTTGATAGAAATTATTAAATTATTTAAGTCACGTTTTCTTTTTGGAAAAATATTTGATCATAAATTCAATTTCTTTAATAGATACAGAGCTTTTCATATTTTTCTATTTCTTCTTTTATCAGTTTTTTAAAACCAAAACTGTTTTGTCTTTTCTTTTTTAAAGGAAATGTTTCCATTTTATTGTTGAATTTACTGGCACAAAGTAGTTTTATAATATTCTCTTATTGTCTCAATGATCTGCTGCTATTTCAATTTTGCTATTGCTCATTTTATTTGTTTCTCTTCATCAATCTTCATAAAGGGTTATCAATTTTATCAATTTTTTAGGGAACCAACTTTGGGATTTATTAATTTTCCATATGTTTGTCAGTCATAGATTTTTATTCTTTATTGCTTTTTTTTTTTTTACTTTGTGTATAATTTACTCTTTTTTAAAAATCTTATTAAGGTGGTAAATTAAATAATTTGCTTTATATCTTTCTTCCCTTGTGATACTGGCATTTAAAGCTATATATTTCACTTTAAGAACTGCTTTAGCTGCATCTCATAATTTTGATGTTTTACTTTCATGATTATTCAGTTCAAAATTCCCTTGTGACTGTTATCCTGTTTTAGAAATATCTTGTTTAATTTCCAAATATCTGAGAATTTTCTATATATATTTTTATTAATTTCTAGTTAAATTCTTTGTGATCAGAGAGCATACCCTATAAGATTTAAAATCTTTTGAAATCTATTGAGATTTATCGCATATCTAGGTACATGCTTTATCCTGATAAATGTTTCATTAGCTCTTCACAAGAATTTGTTTTCTGCAGTTTTGTGTTAATGACAATTAGGCTAGAATGGTTGATAGTTTTCACATCTTTTATATTTGTACTGTTTTTACATATTTGTTCTATCTATCAGTAACTGTGAGAAGAGTGTTAAATACTCAACTATTATTGTAGATTTATCTGTTTCTCTCTTTAGTTCTGTCAGTTTTTGTTTCATATTTTCAGATGCTTTCCTATTAGGTACATATTTAAGCTTATTATATATTTTATTGATCAACCTTTTTATCATTATACATCTCTATTTCTCATAAAAGTATTTGTCTTGAACTATATCTTATTTTAATATAGACACACCAGTTTTTTAATGCTTACTGGTGCATGATATATATCTTCTATATTTTTACTTTTAATATCTCTGTCTATTTCTAATGTCCTCATTTATAGAGAACATAGAGTTGGGATTTCTTTTTTAAAAGCAGTTGTAAAATATTTACCTTTTAATTTGAATGAGTAGTCCGCTAACTTTTAATGTAATTATTGGTATGGCTGGGTTAAAGTCTATTATTTTGAACTATGCAAACCATTCGTATAATCTGTTTTTTGTTTCTTTGTTCTACTTTTGATGTCTACTTTTAGCTTAATTAATATTTCTAATTTATTTTTTCACATGCTTTTTAGCTGTGTCTTTATATCATTATTTCAGAGGTTGCTCTAATAAATACAATATGCATCTTACTCTCATTAAAATCTATAATACTGATCATTCAATAACTTGCATATCACACATCAAGTATTTAAGACTCTTACAAACATACACTTACAATCACTATTATTTGCTATAATTTGTCAAATATTTTCATTTTACATTGGTTATAAAGCTCCTTATAATTATACTATTTTCACTTTAATGTTTCACTTGTTTTTAAAGAGAAATTCACAGAAGAAAAAATGAGGTAATCATTTATATTTGCTCACGTATTTAGTATGTCTTTTGGCTCCAGTATTTTCTGATGAGAAATCAGTTATATTCATATTTGTGGTCCTCTATCTGCCATGTATTGATTTTCTTTGCCAGCTTTCATTTCTTTGTCTTCTTTTATCTCTGGTTTATAGAAATTTTATTATGATGTGTCTGGGCATGGTTTTCTTTGTATTTATTCTGGGTGTAATGAGCTTCTTGGATCTATAATTTGACTTTTTTCTCCATCAAATTGGTACAACTTCAACTATTATATCTTCAAATATTTATTTCATACCATTTTACCTCTCTTCTCTCTTTTTGGGATTCTAACTGCAGATGCTTGACTGCTTTAAATTTTCCCACAGGTCACTGAAGGGCTATTCATTTTTCTTAATTTTCATAATTCTCCATATTATTCAGACTGGATTTCAATTAAACTGTATTGAAGTTCTCTGACCCTTTCTTCTTCCATCTCTAATCTGCTGTCAAGCTCATCAAAGTTAAATTTTCATTTCAGATATTGTAATTTTTCATTCTAGATTTCAATTTTGTTCTTTTTAAAAAGTTTTCTTTCTCTTCTGAGATTTCTCATCTCTTTACTCATTACGGCCATATTTTCTTTTAAGTGTTTAAACATCTTTATAGTAGCTATTCTAAATTATCATCTGTTAATTCTGTTATTTGTATCATCCTGAAGTCTTTTTCCATTCAGCACTTTATCCCTTTATGATGAGTTATATTTTTCTACTTTTCCACCTGCTTATTAATTTTTGTCTTGATTTTAGAATTCTGTAGGTAGTTTATTATAAGTAGTATAGATTATTTAGTCTTTTTAAAAATAGTGTTGAACCTTGTTTTGACAGTTGATAATTTTCTGAGAGGCTCCTAGATTTTATCAAAGCTTGGCTTAGGCTTTGTTACTCTTAAGATATAAATTTTCTAGTGTTTCAAATGAATACCAAGGGTTTTGATGAGTTCTTTAATCTCTGGTTGGGCTAGAACTCATCTTCCAAAATGTGTAATATCTAATATCTTTGCTTCGCTCTCTATCTTGTAAGCACCATTGTCTGCTAGACCATTCAGAATCTTGCTCTTTATATGTATAGTATAGCTCTCGATCCAAAGCCCTCATACAGATTTCTGGGACCACTCTTTTTCCCTGCTCAGTTCCCTCTAATACCTCATCCCATAAATTCCAGCTGCTTCCAGCAGCCCTAAATTCTAAACTTTGCCTCCTCATTCAGGTGGGACTGCCCTGTTTCTGTTGGTCTCCAATTTCTTATGTTGCTTTAGAAAAATTGTTCTTAAACAAAAAGATTAGGTAATCATGGAACTCACTTCTGTGTTTTCTTTCTTTCAGAAGGGAAGTCCTGTACTGCCTATTGTCCAGAGCCAGGTAATAGTCACTTCATGTATTTTGTTCAGTTTTGTAGTTACTTACCATGTGTAGGTGACTCTGGTACAAGTTAATCTTTCATGTTTGGAAGCGAAAGTCTGACATTGTTATCTTTTTATATACTTTTTTATTTTTTAGGCAAGGCAACTCTTGGTTGACCTCACAGATTGCAAGGAACTTGTCAGCTTACAATCCCTTATCTATCTATCTATCTATCTATCTATCTATCTATCTATCTATCTATCTATCTATCTATCTATTATTATTTTTTATGCCTATAGCACCTGGTCTTCCTAGGTGGTTTCCTATCTAAGTACTACCCAGGCCCGATCCTGCTTAGCTTCCGAGATCAGACGGGATTAGGCTTGTTCCGGGTAGCATGGACATAGGCTTGACATTGTTATCTTTTAAAGAGAATAACTTCTTAGCAGAACTGAAAGTGGTAATTCCAATCTTGTACAAGATTAATAGATATTACATTTATTACTAGTAAGCACTGAGCACTTGAGACAACAAAACAAAGACATTTCATTGTCCTCAGATAAAGGTACAATGAGAAGTATTATCTATTTTGGTACTATGATATATATTCTTCTTTGACTAATATCTATTGTCTCATTTTGTTAGCTAAAGCACCTAAATACAAAATGCAGGCAGTGAGGTTAATAAATATTTATAATTTTTCCTTTTAGAGATTTTCAACACTATATATATTTCACAGTAGTTTTTGTATAATCAACAGAGTGGAAAAGACATGTGTTAAACATAGAATTTTACATGGCAAAGTATTTGGCATGAGATCAGGTTACAGTGACTATTTTTGAATGTAAAAAAAGGTCATGTTTCTTCATTTGATCTTAAGTGAAGACTGAAGCAGCTGGGTCCCATCCTTTTCTATTCACTCTACAGACTCAAGAGTCCTGTGTTTTAGCTGCTACTCCTAGCATTTTTTTTAATTTCAATTTATTTTTTAACTCACTCCATTTCTTCGAAATGTTTCTACATATTTTCTTCTCATTAATTGTGTTGAATATTTATTGGAGACTATGAATTCTCTTTCTTGCTTGCTTAGTATTATACATCAAAAAAGTTTTACCTTTAAAATTAAATTTTCTTAATTGACATCTCACTTTAAAAGAATATCTATTTCTTTGTCCTGTGAAATTATCTGCTGAATCAGTTCCTCCCCAATCTTTAGAGTGATGTTTCCAAAATTTCCTGTGTTTGGAGATCTAGTAGAAGTTTCTATATGCCTTATGTGATAGGAAAACTTTGAGAGTCATGTGTTCTGAATGAAACCATGAAAGCTTATATTAATAGTTTCAACTTTCACCAAAGTAAAGCAATAAAGACATCATGTTTCACAGTATTTCACTTAGTAATCCGGTGCCCTGTACTATTAATGTATATAAATCACTTGTTTGCCAAAAACAATGGATGTCTCTTCTTCGACTGGATAATTTGTAATTGTGCATTTGATACTCTATGCAAATGGTTGACACCTTTATGTCATTATAACTCAAGCTGGTTGACTCCCTCTGTTCAAGTCCCTTGTGGCCCCAGTGAGCCAGAGTGACTCATTATTGCCAGGGTTAGAAAAAGTTTTTTTTATGTATTCAACATTAACTTTCACTCATTTTTACATCCTATTCTCCTCTACCACCTGGAGTTCTTTCCCTTTCAAATTCTCTTCAGGAAATATTACTTATTATTCATCTATACTTGATTTTCATATAAGGAAAATTTGAGCTTGAGAAAGATTTGATATACTTATTTGTCTCTATTGTTTAAAGACTTAGAAAAACATTCTATTTTTGGAATAACTATTCCAAAAATCTATTAAGCATTTAATAGATGATCAACGAGTTTTTGTTTTATGAGTAAGTAATCTTAAGTTTTTAGTCACTTATTCATACTATCCATGCACTTCTAATTGAACTTTTGATTTTCTTTTAATTGCGTTTTTGTAATTGCAATTATTTTCCATAGTTCATATGCAAATCCTGGCTTTTATAATGACTTTTTTATATGTAGCATTCATTTTTACTTATAATTTAGAAAACTTAGATGTCAAAATTTGATAAAAATGCAAACAGCCAAAGTGGCAAAATATGAATAAAACATACTGCAGTTGTGATTTCTAAAAGTTAATGTTTTAGAACTTAAGTTTATTAATCTTCTGAAAGAGAATTTGCTAACTGGTATATTACTGGACCTGGAGGACTCCAAAAATTTAAAGACAAATTAAGTAATTTCTCCACCTTAAATTGGTTTTAACAGAAGATTAAGAAAAAAATGAGATCGGCTATTTGTAGAGTCTTCATAGTTCAGCCATCCTGTGAAGTTTAAAATAACTTGAGAGGTTTTTTAAAAATCATTTTAAAGATATTATCTTCATAACATTTTGGGTCTTGGTAATTTTTATGGGTATGCCTGTCAGTAAGAGGTTAACACTGGTCACTATTGTAAAACCAACTACTTGAGATGATACTGAATTGTCTTATGAGAGCTGATAAAAATTAAATGTTAAAATATCGTTTTGCAACCCCAAACTCACATATCCAACAGCCTACACCACAACTTTCCATATTCATAACTTTACCCAACCAAAACTAAACTCCCTATACTATGCCCCTTGTCCAAAAGCTGTAACTGCTGTGATTTTCTTCACCTGTTTTTGTTTTCAAACACTGACATCATCCATAACTCTTCTCTTTCTCTATATCCTAAGTCCAACTCAATTGAAAAGCCTCTTGACCCTATCTTTGATATGCCTGGAATCTGGTGTCTCCACTGTCACTACCATAAATTACATCACTGCTTACCTAGATTATTGAAATAATCTCGTATTCCTTGAATAAAGTTATTTATGGTTACTATATCTAGGCACTGTGCTTAGTTTCCATAATTACCTTAAAAGATGATTACTAGCTCAATTTTGCATATTAGGCAACTGAGACATTAAAAAATAATTTCCTTAAGATCACACAGTGTGTAAATCACAGAGCTAGTATTTTAACTCAATTTGCTTAATTCCACATCAAGATTTACAACACTACTACAATGTTTAATCTTTGTGGTACTCTTAATTCTCGTAAATACAAAACTAGAGCAAAGTTAAGATAAAAACTACACTATTAGAATTTTTTCATAATATTTATGAAATCTAGAAGGTAAACAAAAATTTTAAAAAACAAATGCTAAAACTCAAAAGTAATTGTGATACAATTAAAATGGCAATTTTAGGTAGATAATAAAAGTAATTGTTTTACTTATTTATCTTTGTTGTGCAAATGGCAGGAACACTGAAATATCTGTGATTTTATTCTACTTGTAAGCTAACAAGTGTGTCTACCTGAGTTTCACAGATGCTTTCAGAAGACATGAGAATCCTGGGTTAGGAGTTATGGTAAAATCATTTATCTTTTAGGACTAGCCTTGGAAAAATCTTTCTTGTATTAGTATACTAGGATATTTTAACAACACATAAATATCTGTGGCTTAAATGAAATAAGGGCAATCTAATTTCAGCTTCACATCTAACCTGGTCAGAAATAAAGGTTAGGAGGACACTTTATACTTTTTATAGATTTACAAACTTAATTAGAGTCTTCGTGCTCAAATGAGAGAGTTTGAGTAATGTCCCTGAATACCCAGAGCACAAACAGGAGAATAGATCTTTTTTTTTTTTTTTTGCTACTGAGGTTGACATAGCCATAAGTAGATTCAGTCATCTTTGCTTTAACAAAATATTTTGTCCAAAGCATAATTCCAAAGCCACATTTCAGATATATTTCTTGAGTCCAATTTTTTAGATAAAACTAAAGTGGAATTTTGAAAAGTATCAGTAAAAATGTTCATTATGTGTATCTTGATTTGAGTGATGTTAATCAATGCAACGGTTATGATAAGGCTTCTGAAGGGATTGGCAGGCCTTTTCTCCATTCTTCATCCATTCCTTCCTGGGAAGTTTCCTAGTTATAACACTAATCTTTATGCGGTGAAGCAATTACAGTTTTTATTTTATGTTTTTATTAAGGAGTGTGCATGTGAAAGTCTAAAATGTCAAAGAGATGATTCGAAAGGCTTTCCACAAACAGTTTCTTTTTTATGCCGCATAATGTCTGATGTGGCATTGTTGGAAGAATGTAATTTTTAAATAGTCAATTTAGAAAGATTTTTTATCCTGAACCTAATTACAGTCTTAGGTTCTAAACCCAGTAAGTAAAATCTATGGATTGACTACATCAGACTAATTTAAATATCATTTTGGCGAATGATCTCCATTCCAAGTATAATTATTTTCCCTTTATTCTATTACTTACTAATACTCTAGCTTTTTAAAATCAAGTAATGGTATTGGCAGAAAAACAGACATAAAGACCAGTGGAACAGAATCGAGAGTCCAGAAATAAACCTATGTTTATATGGGCAAATAATTTTCGACAAAAGAGCCAAAAACATACAGTGGAGGAAGGAAAGCCTCTCCAATAAATGGTGCTGGGAAAACTGTAAAGACACCTGAAAAAGAATGAAACTAAGCTGTTTTCTATCAAAACACACCAAAATTAACTCAAAATATATTAAGGACCTGAATGTAAGACTGGAAACAATAAATTGCCTAGAAGAAAACATAGGAACTAAACTCAAGGACCTTGGACTTAAAGAGGAATTTATGAATTTGAACTCAAAGACAAGAGAAGTAAAAGCAAAAATAAGTGAATGGGATTACATCAAACTAAAAAGCTTCTGCACAGCAAAAGAAACCATCAATAAAGTAAAGAGACAACCATCCGAATTGGAAAATATATTTGCAAGCAATGTCTCCGATAAGGGCCTAATATCCAAAATACACAAAGAACTCATATAACTCAATAACAACAAAAAGACAAACAAACCAATTAAAACATGAGCAGAGGACCTAAACAGACACTTCTTCCAAGAAGACATACAAATGGCCAACGAACATGAAAAGATGCTCGACATTGCTAGCTATTAGGGAAATGCAAATCAAAACCACAATGAGATACCATCTTACACCTGAATAGCTGTTATCAACAGGACAAGTTAATAACAAGTGTTGGAGAGGATGTGGAAAAAAAGGAACCCTCATACACTGCTCGTGGGACTGCAAATTGGTACAGCCACTATGAAAAACAGTATGGAGCTTCCTCAAAATCCTAAGAATTGATCTACCATATGATCTAGCAATCCCTCTACTAGGTATTTACCCTAAAGACTTAAAATCATGTCTTAAAAAAGATATTCACACATCAACATTCATAGCAGCATTATTCATGGTGGCCAGGACGTGGAAGCAACCAACGTGTCCTAAAATAGATGATTGGATAAGAAAGCTGTGATATGTATATACAATGGAATATTACTCAGCCATAAGAGGAGATGAAATACTGCCTTTTGCAACAACATGGTTGGACCTCGATGTAATCATGCTAAGTGAAATAAGCCAGAGAGAAAAGTTGAAAACCACATGATATCACTTATTTGTGGGATATCGACCTAAAAGCAACAAACAAACAGGACAAAGACTCATGGACAATAGACTAGTGGTTACCAGAGGGTGGGGGGGCAGGAGAGAGGTAGATGGGGTAAAAGGGGTCAAATATGTGGTAACACAAAAAAATCTGACTATGGGTGGTGAACACACAATGCAATATATACATGCCTTACTGTTGAATTGTATACTTGAAACTTACCGGATTTTGTCAACCAATGTCACCATAAGAAAAATAAATTAAATAATAAAATAAAGTATATTAGTTCTATTTTAGCTTTTTCTTGCAAAATATTAATTGAGATTTAAATTTATAAATAATTTGTGCTGGATATACTGTTAAATTTGAAAATGTTTATTCTGTGTCTGAAGAATAGCTAACAGAGCTATTCTTTGAAGACATTCTATAATTCTCTCTTTGACCTCCAAGACTGCCCAATGATAGATTATTTTTACTATCTGACAGGCTGCTATTCTTGCTCATTAATGTTTCAACTCTTCAGAAACACAAATCTACTCTTCTGCTTAAAGTTCATCTGTATTATGTTTTATCCTCTATGCCCCCTCTTTTTTTGTTGGTTTGACCTAGTTTTAGTTGTTTATTTATTACGCAGAATACTTCATAGATTCCCCATGCCATTTGACATTTATGTATATATAGATATATATTAAATTGGATTGGAATATTTTTTGCCTTTTATGCATCAGAGATGTTGTTTACTTATGTGAGAGTATACCGCCCAATTTTAAGAAGAGAATCCTCTTCTTAAAATTTTGTTTTGCAATTTTTAAATTGATTCCTCCAATGAAAATTTATAATTACTTTCTTGTTACCTTAAAAATATCACAAAGAAGTCATGAGTGGAATAGGAGTAAGCTTATAAATTAATTGAGAATTACTGATACTTTATAATATTTAGTCTTTGAATTTGGATGTTTTAAAGAATATAATATCTAATAATGAAGAGCTCACAAACCAATGGATAAATTAAAGATTATTGGAATTAAATGAATTGTAAAAACTTGAGAAAAAATATTTTAAATTTTTTTAAAAAATCAATTAACTGTGGGGAAGAACTTAGATCTTCAATTCAAACGTTCACATATTCCAGATGAACTAAAGATTTAAATAATAAAAACATATCTCACAAGAAAAAACTTAAGAAAAAAGTTATTTTATAAGCCCTCTAAATGGTAGAGAATCACTAAGCAGGTAAGTGATAGGACTGGTGAAGGAAAATGTCAGCAGTTCTGACAATCACAAAAATGAAAAACATTCTTAAATGCTATTTCACAAAGCCAAACTGGAAAAAGACATGCAGCCAAATAAGAGTAGTATAATTATTACATGAGATATTTAAACTGATAAATACTATAATCACATTAGATAAATGAGCAGAAGACATGAACAGATAATTCACAAACAATTAAATTTACTGAAAATTGTTTTATGGGCTAGCCTATGGTCTAACTTGGAAAATATTTTGTGCTTGAAAAGAATGTATGTTCTGGTGTTGTTGATATAGTATTGTATAGTACTGGTTAAGTTGTTCAGGTGGTTGTTTTAGTTGTTAAAATCTCTCATATATTTACCAATTTTAGCTTTATCAGTTATTAGATTGTGGTATTGAAGTCTCCAAATATAGTTTTTGAATTATCTACTTCTCCTTTCAAGTATGTCATGTGCTTTTTGGGTGCTGTTGTTTGGTGCATATACATTAATAACTTATTTCTACTATCTCCTTATCATTTTGAAATATCACTATTTATTTCTAATAAATGCTTTTGCCTTAACATCATTTTATATAGTATTATTGTAGCCACACCAGCGTCTTAATGATGTGTTTGCATGGTATCTTTTTTTCCATCCTTTTACCTTTATCCTATTTGTAACTTTGAAACTAAGGTGTGTCTCTTGTAAAGTTGGGTCCTGCTTTTTTAATCTGTTTAATAATGTCTGCCTTTTGATTGCAGCATTTATTCCATTAACATTTAATGTAATTATCAAAAATAAATTGATGACATTTTTGGCTTTTATAATTAAACTATGGTATACCTAGACATGGCTCTCTTTATGTTCATCCTACTTGGAGTTTTTAAGCTTCTTAATTTTTTCATTAATGTTTTTCATCAATTTTGGGGTGTTTAGGCTATTATTTCTTTGACTTTTTTTTCCTGACTCTTTCTTCTTTTGGGACATCCACTGTGCATATGTCAGTATGTTTGATGTTGTCTCACTAAAGAACTGCTCATTTTACTTCAATATTTTTTCTCTGTGCTTTTCAGATTGGATCATTTCTATTGATTTATCTTCAAGTTCGCTGAACTTTTCCATCATCTTGAATCTGCTTTTGAGACCATCTAGTGGGGGATGGAAACAGCTCCAGGCCAGAAGGCCTCAGTCTTCCAACATTCTTATTCAAAGTTTCAGCAATTCTTCATGAATAAGCACCTCTCAATTTATTGTTTGGTTCAGAGTTCTTAAAGGGTTATTTCTGACCACGTTGTCATTTTATAATTATTTTTTTGTGAGGAAGATTTGTTAACCACTTCATGTCACAATAGCCAGAAGTCCTGCCTCAACATCATTAAATTAAGCTGCTTAACATGCATTTTTAAAATAGTTCAACTGCACTAAGAAAGGTAAATTAAAATGATAATGGGGTATTGTTTTGCCTACAAAATTAGCAAAGATCGAAAACTTGAGAATAATGAATATTGGCAAGAATTTAGGAATATAGGCATTCCCATGTTTTCCTAGGTATGCTGTAATCAAGAACATTTATTTATTTCTCTTTTATTTATTGTTTCCTTGAATCTATATTTATAAAATGTTTTAAAATTGTTCCTTAGATTTTTTAAAAAATGTTAAAATTAACACATTTAAAGAATAATTAATAGAGTATATAGTAAAAAGCAAGTCTTTCTCCCAGGATTTTTCATCCTCTCCCTGGAGGCAATCATGGTTATCTCTTTCTTGTGAATATTTCCAGAGATATCCTATGTATATATAAGTTTAAGTGTGCATAATATAAGCTTTAAAAAAAGCCAGATACTTAAATATTCAATACACTTTGTCTCCAGGTTGTGTTTATCATTAAGAAAATGTTTTGGTGATCACGACTTGTCAATATATGGAGATATTCTGCAACAAAATCCTTTACAATTTTCATATCAGGGAAATTACAGAATTTTATTTTTTAACCACTTGCTACTTTTCCATACTTAAATCTTTTTTCTATAATAGACATTTATTAATTTTATAATTGTAAAATAGACTTTATTATTAAATATGTATATCCTTGACTCATTAATTTTACTTCTATAATAGTAAGTAGGAAATAATTACACATGAAAAAATTACATGTAAACAAGTTTATAGATGAATATTAAAATCAAGGTTTTAACTAAATTTTAAATTTACTATGTACAATATAGCTCATTCATTTTAAACATATTTAAGTAGCTGTCAAAATTATGAAAAAATTATAATAGCTAATATTTTATTGAATACTATTATTACATGCCAGGCACTATTCTAAAATCTTTAAATGTATTACCACTCTTATTACAAAAATAATTTTGTGAGATGGGCACTTTTATTTTTCTCCATTTTAGAGATGAGAAAACTGAATCATAGGAAAATTAAGTAACTTGCCCAATGAAAAGTTCATAATGATATGCAAAAGTACTTATGTTGTCATAGGTCAGGTTCCCCAGGGAAAGAACTTTGAAGTTATGAAGGAAAAGGGGTTACCCATGAAATCAACACCAGAGAGGAAGCGGAGGAAATAAAATTTGGCTGAGAGAAGAGTTAAAATGTGATGCAGATGTAATGTGGTCATAATTAAGGCCTCTGCAGACCCTGCAGGGAGCCATAGAGCTAGGGTAGCTCTTCAGAAAAGTCCTGAATTGAAGTAAGGCCTTTACGTCCCTTCAATGAACAGTCACTGGTGAATGGGTGTGACAGCAGAGGAAGAGGGTAATTTTGGCAAGCCAGCTTTCTCTGTCTGAGCGCAAGTTTTCTGAGAATGCCTCAGCTGAGCACGGCCACCTTCCAACTCTCTTAGCATTTGATGAGACTAGTGCTTCAGTCCTGAATGGGGGGATCTAGATGCTATGCACAGTATCTACTGCATATACAATAATAAGTCTTTGTAAGTCCATATATATTTATATTTTTATCCTACATGTGTGTGTATATCACATGGACATATACATTTATAAATAAGAAAAGAAAATACGCTTTCATAATAAGAAACAAGTAACTCTTTTTTATAATTTAAATCACTTCTAAGTACAAATACTTTATTTTAAAATAAAAGTACACTCTCAAAACTCCCTTCATCCAGATGAATTGAAAAAAAATTCAGGTTTGTAAGATTTTTCTAATGCACATATTGGAGTATATAAAAGCTATCTCAAAGAATAGAAGCCAGGGCTTAAAAGACTATTAGTTCTATATTTGAATAAGAGGAATAACTACAATCATATGTCAGGTACTTAAATATGTGTTCTTTGAAAGTTTTATATAATGAAATATAACTTACTTATTACTGTCAGGAAGTTCTGTAATCAGAATAATCCTTTTCGACCAAAAACTTCAGACAAAATTCATTCAGAGTTAGGTAGTAAGAAATTTTGACCATAAGTAATTTGCTTTTTGAGTTATTCTAATAGATTTTTAAAATATCAGCTTTTCATTTCTTCATTTTTGCAATCGCTTCTAACAACTGCCAGCCAGAAGTGTGCAAACAGTGGGGAAGCATGCACCTGCCTTCTCACTGCACTTTTCTGTCTTATTCTCTAAGTGAAGTTTGGATCGGATAACCTCTCATGTCCTTTCAAACTCTGAAGTTCTAGGACATCTTTCCTTCCTAAGTAACAAGTGGTATCTCAGAAACAATCTTACTGTAAACATAGTTTTGTGGACTTTTATTTTCTGATTTTACCTTTGTTCGTTTTAAAGTACAGGCACCTCCTTGGCCTTGGGTCTTTTCTCAACGGAGAAGAGCTCCTCAGTCTTAGCACTATTGACATCTGGGGCTAGGTAATTCTTTGTTGCAGGGAGGAGGGTGGCTTGTGTATAGTCGGATGTGTAGCAGCACTCCTGGTCTCTATCCACTAGAGGCCTGTAGCACACCTCTTAAATTGTGATGGCCAAACTGTCTCTAGATATTGATAAATTTCCCACAGGAACAAATTACCCCAGATGAAAATCAGTGCATTAGATTCTCTCCATTTGGATGGAATTCTACTTTCCAAAAGAGCCATCTTACTTTTAAACTTGAGAATTTCACTCCATAATACCTCTTTTAGTAATTCATAAAGATATTAATGTTAATTCCAAGTAAGGAAAGGGCAACATAATCCCTCATTTCAATTACCACTAAGCTTTTATCATTGTAGGGATATAGTCAGAGGTTATATACAAACATTTACAGTTTTAAAAACAGGTGTATTATGTCACTCTGTCTCTATTTCAAACATTAACAGTCAACTCTTTCATAGAATTTTAGCACTATCAAACTACTTCAAACCTGAAATAACAAGGGTGAGATAATTTCCTTTATCTTCTTTCAAAAAGATACAGTGTTCCCCTCTATAAATTTAAAATGTTTTTAAGTGTCTTCTCGGTAGAGAGTAAGAAGAATTAAACTTTTATTATTCTGTGTATTTACTGATCACACCACTGTTGGTGATAAAAATCTCTGCTGTCAGAAGAACTTGTTTATTACTTTTTCCTGTTCTAATTCTTGTACCCTTTAACCTGGAGGCCACTAGTATTCAAGTGAAATAGCTAGCAGGGCCCAGAGGGACCCCTGACAAATTTGTTTGGGTGGTAGTGCACGTGTGCATGTGTGTGATGTCACCATACATCTAGTCATCCAGTACTTTTTTTTTTTTTTCGGTGCAGGAGACAGATGTCCACACCCTGATAATCTTTTCTGATAACCCTGTGACTACAAATTGACTTGCTACCTATGATAAAGTGAAAAGGAGGCTGAGTCAGATAAAGAGGAAATGAAATAGAGTCTATAGAGAAGAAAATGAGCACAAAGTCAATAGGTGAGGAAGAAGGCTGCTGCAGTGATTCAGGATTATTTGATCAATGCAGGGGAAAATGGAGGGGAAAATAGCAAGCAACCCAGTTGTTCAGTACTCTATCCACAAATCAGTCAGAGAGCTGTCTGTGAAATGATTAGCTATTTCAGTATTGAGTGGGTAATGCTATAGTGAGAAGAGCAAATGTGAATGAACCAAAACAATTCAAGTCACAAGACAATTGTGTGGATAGATAGTATTTAGACCAACTATATACTAATAACAACAAAAATAGTGTGAAATTATGATTTTAACATTTTTGAAAACATCACTACCCTTCAACATCATGTACATTTGGCATTAATTTTAGAATAAACAGTAAATTAAAGGGAGAGCAAAGGCAAATGACAAAAGAGGTAAGGCTTCCTTAAAAGTATAAGCATAGTTTTAAAAATGAATAAGAAGGCATATGTCAGAAGAAAGAGAGAGCTTGAACAAGATGGTTATTCTGAAGCAGACAGACCTTTGTGACTCCTCTGAAACCTGCCAATAACTAATAGTTGCCCCTTGGGTCTTCTTAGGGTCTCTTAACGATCATCTTTTGAAAGTAGTGTTTGCTTTTTTTCAAGTCCAGCTCAGGAATATGTTCTAACTAAATTTATTTTTTTGCTATGTCAGACTTAAAAAGAGCTGCTTTGTTTTGGTTTCTCATGAGTTTTGAAATATTTTCATCATATGCCTGAAGATATGTTTTACACAGCAGGTGTTAAGGATCCAATAAGGTCTGTTGGACAAATGATTCATAAATATGTGTTCACACGCTGTACAATAGTTGAATAGAACCACACAGATGGAGCCACCCTATTCTATTGAGGAAGTGGTATGTGTTTTCGTAAAAACTGTGATACACATGGTTTTTAGCCAAGGAGCCAGACTCTGAGAAAGTTTTTGGAATAATTTACTTATGTTGTACTGATTTGTGCAGTGGGAGCGTGATGTAAATATACCCTTATTACATATTACAGAAAGGCCTGGAGGGTCTTAATAAAAAAAATTTGAGGCATTTAAGGGGAACTCTGGTAAGAATACAGATGAAATGAGTGCTACTGATGAAAAAGATGTTATTTAGTATTTTAAAATGATGGAGATTAAGAAGTAAAGCTTTGCTACTTGGGTGAAGGATATGTTTTAAATCATATAGAGAGTGACTAAAAACCAGCTTTTGATTCTGATACATCTATTTTATACAAATGTCACACTGGTGAGCAGGAGACATAACTGTTTTCTGAATGCCTAGGCAATGGGGCTATCTAGGACTTCTCTCAGTCATGATCAGTAATTCAAATGAAAGGGTTTTGGTACTCACGCACTGCATCTCATGAAGCACCTTTCTGATGATGATGGGATATTTAGAAAGCATGAAAGACCCTGCCCCACCATTCACACAAAAACACTCTTTTGTTTGTCCTCACATCTCCCAGGGTATTTTCATCATCATTCACAATGATGGGAAATTAGTGAAGAGGCTCATAGAGCTTGACTTGAGAAGGACTTCAAATCCTAGGAGGAGCAGTTCTAATCTTATTCTACATGCACGGGGTACCCATTAAGCAAAGGAGTGGCAGGATCACAGCTGAGCTTTGAGAAGATGATGCCAGTAGAACTAAGAAGAAGGCATTTGAGGAGTGAGAATGAACACAGTGGGATTATGTAGTGGCATTCTTCCTCAGTCAGCCAGCTGTACACATAAATCCACTGAATGACTGATAAACGCAGGCTGTAGATGCTCCCAAGCTGCATTTGCTTAGGACACCCTTGCTCGTTCCATACCCACTTAACCCAAACTTAAGTTCTTAGTTCCTGCCTCTTGCTTTTGGATTGTCTTTATGCCAATTCCCAGGCCTTTGGATGAGTCCTGCCCATCTCCTGGAAGGCTATCCACCACATACAACCTCTGGCCAGTCATTTGGATTGTTCTTCAGCCTCAAACCCCAAGTGGTGAGATAGGATTTGAATGATTATCATGATCTTTATATTCTGACTGAGAGATAATGAGGATTACAGCAGGGAGTTAATGACTAGAAGGATTTTAGAGTCAGAGAAATAGTTTTTGGTAACTACTGTAATTTAGTATGAGGAGCAGGGTAAGCAGAAGCAAACCTGTGATTGTGGCCTTGAAGCATCTAGAGCAGCAGTCCCCAACCTTTTCGGCACCAGAGACCGGTGTCCTATGAGAATCTAATGCCTGATGATATGAGGTGAAGCTGAGGTAGTGATGCTAGCACGGGGGAGCAGCTGCAAATACAGAGGAAGCTGTGCTTGCTCACCCGCTACTCACCTCTTGCTGTGCAGCCCAGCTCCTAACAGGCCATGGACCAGTAGTGGTCCTCAGCCTGGGGTTTGGGGACCCTTGGCCTAGAGGATTGTGATAATTGAGATATGGAAGACACAAGAGCAATAGGGTTTTTAAAAATTTTTAGCATGTTAAGTTTGTTTACCTGTGACATATTTTTGTGGAGTTATACGAGCAACTCTCTTGGAAGACACATGGCAATGAAAGTGCTTCTTAGAACTGAAATCTGAAACAACTGCAGTGGTGATACTTGCCACAAGAAAGAGTAGAGTAGGAAGACAGAGGGCCAAAGATGAATACTTGAGTTTCATTCACACTTAATTGGTTATCAGAGGGAACTAAACCAGCAAAGAAATTCAGTGATGATTCAGAAAGGCATAAGGAGGGGGAGAAGTGTGGAAAGAAGGAAAGTGGAATGCTATTTCCTTATTCTTCTTAATAAAAAGTGTATAAAATCATCTGCTATAGAAGGAGCCAAGAATGAAATACACTGGCTTGGCATTTTCCAGAATAACTTATTGTTTGACTGTTTTTCTTAGTTAATTGCACTTCTTCATGGTTAATTGTGTTCTGTTAGCTTGAAAGTAAAGGCCAATAAAAGAATAAAGCACAGTTCCCACTGAGCACAGGTGAAGGCAAGCCTTTGATTAGGGACTATAACTCTAGCTTAAGTGTTTGTCACTATTTTTGACTTGCTTGCTGGATTCATAATTTACATGAAAATGGCTAATAGGTGTGCAGCTGCTGGGTTCCTCAGCTGGCCACTTGGTGTTTTTGGAAGCTTCGTTTCAGTGAATTCTGGAAATGCTTCTTCCAGACTCCTCACTTGTGGCTTCCTACTTTAGCTGCCTATATAATTACTTGCTTGGAACCACATTGCTCTTTATGATTTAAATGGTCCAAATTAGTAGATTTGTATTTTGATTGGTATTGGTGGGATTTTAATTATTAGTGATATATTTCTGTTCATTAGGTCTTTATGTGAAAGTGATGAAATTTCCTAAGAAATCATTCATATGCTTTTATCTTTTGAACATGAAGGAAACATGTATGCATAAGTGTGTATGAGGGAGTGAGGGAGGGAAGAGGGGAGAATGAACATTGAAAGTACTTTGATGGATTTTCAGTTCAGTCCTTTTGGGACTATAAACAATTTTTCAACCACCCAGGTGTTCTGATGACACTATAATCAGCTTTTTTAAAAAATTCATTCTTAGTATTAACTATTACTTCTGTCCTGGATAAGTTAATACTATTACCAGAGGGTATGATTTAGAAAACTGATGACTACTGGACCTTATGGAAATTAGACTCACTTACTCCTTTTCCTTTATATGTGAGAATAAGGGTTTGTTACTATAAACAACAAAACATTCACATACCACCAAAGGATCCCTTTCTTCAAAAAAGCATCCAGGTTTGCATGACATGTACATTTGTTGAACTAGAGTTGGTATTAATATCACTTTAAGTACTAAAATATTTAATATGAATGAAAATTATTTACCTATAAAACCATGTATTGGTCAGAGATCTTTCCATGTGTGATTAGTAATCATGCTCAACTAACATCACTAATATTTTAGAATTAGAAATAATATAAATAATATTAATATGTATAGTGAAAGCAAATATCATATTCACGTCTTATTAATTATATATTGGTCTTATATAGTGGGGTAAGAGAAAAAGAATCAATGACGAAAAATATAGTATTTGCCTGAGCAACTGGGAGAATGATACTTCTACTTAATGGGAAAATATGGGGGAAGAGAGGTTGGGGTGAGAAAAATCTGGAGTTTACTTTTGCACATTTTAATTTTGTAATGATTATTAAATGAGTATGTGAAGTTTAGCTCCATAAAGGTCTGGACAGTTGTACTTACAGCAGAATTTCCATTACTTTTATACAGTATTTCTTGAATAAATGACTGAAAGGAGTTCAGGGAAGAGGACCAGCTTGAAACAAATTTTGCCATTGTCACCATATAGGTTATATTTAAAGTCAAAAGTCTGGATGAGATCACTAAGGAAGAGACCACAACTAGAGAACAGAAGAGATGTGAAGAAGTGGCTGAGTACTGGGGCATGCTGAATGCTGGAAAATAAGTAGAATGTCTATCTCCATCTCTGTCTATCACCTCTACCCCTATCTGCTACATCAGTTTATCTCCACCTCTGTCTGTATCTGTGTGTACAGCTACATGTATCTTCTTTTCATGTTCTTATTCATAGCTCTTTATCTATATGTGTATATATATCTACATTCATATCCACATCTATATTCATTTCCATTTCAATATCTATATAGACATATACATGCAAACATATATATATATATATATATATATATATATATATATATATATATATATATAAAACAATGTATGTAAAAGCAATTATACTATATTCAATCTTTGGCTGTTTGTGTTTTGAATTTAGAAATACCCTTTGAAGATCTTTCCATATCAACATATCCTGCTCCACCTCATTCTCTTCTAGTAGCTGCATAGCGTTGTCTTTGTTTGAAACTTACTGGTTTTAGTAAACAGTTCCCCACTGACTGACATTTAGTTTATTTCTATTTAGATTATTTGCCATTGCTAACAGTGTTCTAAGGAACATCCTTGTCTTTACATCAGTCCACACTTTTAGGTATATACATCTGTAGGATATATCCCAATAGATGAATTTCTAGTTAAAAATATATGCATTTTTAAGTTTGACACACCATGTCAAAATGTTTTACCAAAATGTGGCCCTCTCACTAATAGAATATAAGGTTTTTTAAAAAGATGATTTATAAGCTGAATGATTATTATGTCATTTGTGAAAGTCAAAATAGTAAATGAGACAGGTCACAGAAAATAAAGTTTTGATTGGTGCTGGGGCAGAAAGGTTACAATAGTCACAAAGCCTGTGTGATTATGCCTTCTGGGTCCATAAATACCCATACAGGGCGGAATTTTACTTCTGATGTGGTAACCTCTTCATTCTAAAATTTTTATTACAATAAATATAAGCCAAACCTCCATGTAAGCATTTAGAATTTAACTGCATGCTGTACTTATGGTAATTAATTAACTCTTTGGACAAAAAAGTAAACATGAATTCACACTTTATTACCTAAAATAACTTTAAATGAATTGGAGGGAAATGTACTAAAAGCCAAATCATCAAAAGGCTGAATATCCACCACCACCATCACCACTGCAGCAGTGGCAGCAATAAAAACCACCAATCTAGGAATACTTAATTATAATCTTAAAAGGAAAGGATTTTTAAAACTGACAAAAAGTAGAGAAAATGTAAATTTTAGTAAAAATGAATATTTTGCATAAGATAATCAAATTAAATGACTCAATATTTTAGAAATGCATATGAGAAAATGTAAAAAGTAAAGGTTATAACAAATAGAAAATCAAATATATCAATATATCAAAAGTGATATTATTGAACTAAACAAACCAACATTAAGACTTAAGAAAATGGACCAAAGCATGAAAAACTATGTTAAAGAGAAATTAGAATCATAACACATATCTGGAAAAATAATGCTAATTTCATTAGAAACCAAATAAAAATTAAAGCGATATACTACATTTAATCTACCAATTATAAAAACTCTTAATACTGAGACAACCATGTGGCTTGGCAAAAGTGAACTAGAATAAACACTTTTATAAATTGTTGGTGGCAATTTTAGAAAGCAATATAGTGATAAAGATCACACAGATGTTATTATCTTTTGATCTACATATAACTTATTTTCTCTCTCCTGAGAAAATAATGTATATATAAAATAAAAATTTAATCATTAAAAGTATTGACAGCACCACTATTTATGAAAGCAAAAACTTTTATTCTACCTAAATATTCAATGATACAGAGATACTTACGAATATACCTACGGGATGGATTATTGTGCAGAATTTAGCATTGCTTAAGAGAATTAAATAAGGACATGGTTAATATATAATAAATGAAAAAAAGGTGCCAAATCGAATCAACATTATGATTAGCACTTTGGGGAGAAACAGTTACTGATAGATTAAAAAAAAAAAGAAACACACCAAAATATTTATAGTGGTTGTGTTTGGATAGTGGGTGGTCTCTTAGTAATTACTTTCTAAATATACACTTTTATATATTTGAATTGCTCATTAGTAAGTATGTACAATTTTAGGGTGAAACGAATGTTTTACAACTGTAATTTCATGAAATGAAAAATATTTTGTTCTGTATTATAAAAATTCACTCTATTCTTCTTTTATGGTTTTAGACAAATAAATAAATTTTAATCTCCGGATTCTGTGGCTTTTCCTTAAATTCCACATGATTGGAATCTAAGTCTTACTTGAGCAAAAAATTACATACCTGAAAAAAGCAGTCCGTGTCATTAATGTTTCCTCTTAAAGGATTTTCAGAGTTTCCAAGTCTTCAAGTAGTCAACCATCCTATTTAAGAAAGAGAAATTCTGTATTTTGTCTATATTAAGTGTCAACTTTAGCAACAGGCAGTGATGCTCCCCCCACCATACTTGAACCTGTGTAATTGTATCCATTTTAACAATTCGAAAAAGAGTGTCAACCATTCTCTGTGCTTTGAAACTGCAGAGAATCTATTACCAGGGCTGGCAAACTACAACCAAGTACTGTGCCCCAGTGAGGGGAACAGAGAAAAGAAAATTGAGACGTTAAATAGGTTGTCCACTATATAGCAGCTGAAACGAAAATTGATACTCGAAATTCCAACTAAGTGATTTCTACATCTTTCAAATTGCTCAAATTTCCAGGATACATTAAAGTCTTTAATTTTGTTCTATCTTATGACCACTGAGTTAGCAGCAAACTTTGAAATGTGAATGATGGTATGACAGCAAAGTTTTCCTTGAGGGCAACTCAAAGTAGGAATAGATGTACATTTTAAAGATGCAGACTTTCCAATATACCTTTTCTTCACCCAACTTCCTGAAGATCAAAGTCTTAGCCTTTTTTAATAGATTGTGTAGACCTGAATCATAATTATAGCGATTAATCATAAACTAAATATAAATGTGCATATACATACATACGTATGTATGCATACAGACACAAATACACATATTTGTATACATATGTGCTAATGTAAGGCATCTTACACAGTTTTTAGGGTAGATTTAAAGATAATATTTGGCTTGTTAAATAATGGAATGTGATGGGTTATTACTTGACCCAACATCAAATTCTTCGATTGTTATCTAATTAAACTAATTAGGAAACACAGTATTTGCCCATTCAGAAAATACAAACCCAGCCTTTAATCCTCATAGTTTGCTATGTTAATTTAGTCTGTCTTCAACTGCATATTTATTATTTTTATACTAACCTCTATAATGTTTTCTACACATCTCATTGTGAAAAATAAAAGATTAATGCATTAACAAAGTAATATTTCTCACATGGGTGGCCTAACTTTTGACACTGATTTTTCAAGGTAAACAGCAGAAGTCTCACAGAATTCACTGGTTTGCCATCATCTGGAAACTGAGCAGCTTATAAATACATTTCCCTGGAGACTTCATCAGGTTATGCATTTTTTAAGAGACACCTAGCACTACCAGCAAGTCATACATAGGCGGTCTCCAGCAACGCAGCTCTTCCATCTGGCCTGAGTTTTGCTGCCTTTATTTGTACATCTTCACATGAAGAACACTCTAGGAACTAAAAACTGTTCTCTCCTTCATTATGCATGTGGTGTGCGATGCAATTTACCACCTAACAGATGTCAGAGCTAAGTACCCAGGATCATGTCAAGATTCATTCATCTTAAGACAATCTGCCTCAGAAATGCATGGCTTTTTATAAATTGAAACTTTGGCTTTTGAGTAATTCTACAAAATTCTGTCTGTTTACAAGTTTAATTTTTTTCTTAAAACACAATTATAGACTTCAGATTGTTTGTGTTCAGGTTAGCTGCCTCTTTTTGGTTCCACTTTGAATATCTCTGCCGCTAAAATAAATAAATAAATAAATAAATGAATAAATAAAAATCATCAAGTGTTTTTTTTTTTTTTTTTTGCCAGAATAGTTATTGAGTTAATTGAGGAGATTATCCTAAAATTGAGGTTTTGATGTCTAGACAAATCTGGTGAAACATTATTTCTCTTCCTCATAAAGCAGGCAAAAAATTCCTGCTGGGTGGTATTTTACATAATATTGCCATTAAACATGGCCTATCTTTAGTAGAAGAAGCAGACAGTGATAAGTCAAATAGGGATGAAGAATTATCTGAATCTGAGGAGATACGCTTGCAAATGACTAACCGAAATTGTGATTAAAGGTAGAAATATGACATCTAGATTAATAGAGTAAAGGTTGAAAGAAATATTTAACTACTGGGAGTAATTATTGAAAGCTTTTTCATAAAAGAATATGTTACGAAGTCTCCTATTTTGGGAAGCTTATTTTTCTAGGCTAGAATAAAGAATCAGTAGATTCTTTGCTGCAGCTGTTACGGTCTTGATTAATCTAAGTACTGTAACCATAAAAGGAAAAGTAGCTTAATTAAAAAATGTTAGAGCAGAATAGAATACATTTACAATAATTTCCCTTCTTTTTTTGGCCGAATGCAAGGAAGAACACCATCCTTTCTTTCAAAGAGAGCAAATCAGTGTCTGTCCCTTTGCAACTAGCCTCGAGGCACAAACAAAGGTATCATAGGTTAAAAACCATATCCTTCAGCATTAAAAAAAAGATAATTACCTAAGTCTTGCTACATTTATTTCTGTTCTCCTCTCTCAAACACTATTATTGCTATTTCTAACGTTAATCTCATAAAAACATTTCTCTCAAATGTATAAGCTTGTTATCACTTAATTCTTATTTTAATTTCCACCCCAAGGGATCCAAATTGATTTCCTTATTACCTTGAGGTGAATATGTCTCATTGGGTTTATGTATAGATTGTTTATAAAATGAATTTATCCTTTTAATATTTGCACAGCTCTTGAGACATATGAGGTAAAGTCACAGTAAGAAAGTTTCCCAGTTGGGACGTCTGTGTTTTCCTCTCCTCTGAATATTGAAATTGATTTCCTATGTGCATTTTTAGGAGCCCTATGTGAGGCAGTTTTCTTATGATTGTGCTGTCAATTGCTTTTAGTTTCTGTAATGATAGGCTATTACTGAACAGAATACATAATTTCTACTAGAACAGGTAAGTATTTAAAAATTTGATTGCATATTAGTAAAAGTTTCCTTTTTGATAAGTTTCAGAACACATTTAATTTTTTTTCAATAGTCATAACAGGAAAAGCAACAGTATCAGGCAGAGAGTTTTGTTGTATTAGTCATAAAGGTCTATGCTTCTAATACTGTTGTCTTAACCCTCCTTAGCAATTATCTCAATTTCCTTAGCATATAACCAACCTAGTTTTATGGTGGTTGCTTTGTGTCATGGCTGAGACAGATTACAATCCAGACATAATTTTTCAGTGGGAATTCCCCAAGAAAAACTGAATTATTGTTATCTTCAATTCTGCTCTGTATTTGGTTTAATTTTAAAGGATATTTTTTACTATTCCATGTGAAAATAATAAAACATTTTTAATAATGCCCAATAATACTGTATACAGAATAAAACCAAGCACCACCCACCACTTAGCTCCCCAGAGTCCATATTAAAGGCTAAACAAAACATACCACACAAAATAGAGGGACGGAATGGGACCAAACTGGACTGAACAATAGGAGAGTATTTTATTTCTCTGGCATAAGTCTATCATTGGAATATAAAGCTATCTGTACTTCTTATATAAAACTGAAAATAATATTTTGCTTTGTAGATCCCTTAGGAATTGATAAAAAAGGCAATAGTTTTAATTGGTTAAAACTATTTCTAATTCTTTTCCTTTTGGCTAAATTCAGATCTATAAACTGAGTATGTTGGAAAGAGAAATTCCTTTATTCTTTTAGAAGCATATGAAGGAAACCTCAATCTTTTTTACATGTGGGACTAGTTTATAGATTCTTTGTTTCTTCTAGACAGAAAATGTGCCTGCTATCCAGTTGGCTCCTTTGGAAGAAGGCACTTCTTGGTATGGACAAAAGTACCTAAGATGACTCAGTTGTTGTTATCTTGATTTGACTGAAAAAGTAAGATGTTATAAACCTAGAGAGTAAGCTATCTTTTAAGGGACATATCTTGTTCAAAACTGGCAACAAAGAATAGCTGCACTTGAAGTGCTTTCTGGGAGAAGAGAATCTATAACCCTCACTAAGTTATATTTAGCAAAAGATTTGTCTATGGAGAAACGATACATATGAAATTTATTCATTCACCCTTTCCATAGATCAAGAGGTCTCTTGTCTCAAATTCACATTCTTTTAGAGGACAGGCAAAGCATGTAAATGAGTGAAACAGGGCAGGTGAGGCATGAGTCTTTGGAATTAATATTTGAGTTTCTAATGAAAAAAGGGAAGAAATACACACATCTATTTTGCTATGAACACACATGCCAGACACAAATACATAACTATCTGTGGCTTTTCTGATTGGCCACAATATGGCACAGCTCTTCCACTTACTAGATGTTTGAGAGAGCAAGTTTCTTAAAACCTCTGTGCTTCAGTTTCCTCATCTAGAAAATAACAGTACCAACTTCAAGGAATTACTATGAGGAATAAATGAATTGATATATTTCAAGTGCTTCAAGCGGTACCTGGCACATACCAAAGACTATATAAGTAATTACTGTTATGTATATTTGTTCTGTACCTTTCTCAATTTTCCTCTCTGTCCTTATAGACACACAGCACACATATACACATACAATCACCAACATACATAAAGATAATAGAAACACTCCAGAGTGAATAATATATTTGTCTCTTCAGAACTACTCTCTAACCTCCTTCACACCTTTTTCTGCCTTCTCTAAGCCCCAGAAATCTGACCTCAACAAATGACACAAACTGGCTCACATGCCCTCTGGCTTACAATCAGATTTGCTTAAGGGGAGCCACCCACTGGAAATTGGAAAGAGTAAGAAAAGTGAAGTCAATGTATGTATGTATGTATGTATATACGTATTTTTTAATTTATTTTTATTATGGTGACATTGGTTAACGAAATCCAGTAACCCTACAGTAGAAGTCAACGTATTTATTTCTTTGCCTCCACCCTGTTGGGTTGTTTAGGCTAGAGAGCTGGCTTCCTCTGCTGAAAGCCATAGCTTCTTTTATATTATTCTCAATTATCACTCCACTCTCGTCCCTTTAGGCACAGTAGGTGACAGCTCATACTCTTGCTAGCCCCAATGTGTTTAATCATACCTCATGGCACAAGATCACATTTGCCAATACCTTTTCTCAATAAATCTGTTCGTGCCATCGTTTTCTTGCCTGGTCCCTGACTAATATAGGCTCTTATTTAAAATGTTAAATATATTCTCTCTTCTCTTCCTAAATCCTGCTAAAATGATAGATCACATAGTAAACTAATAAATCCATAGAAAGCTTGAATATCCAAATTCCACACTGACAGTGAAAATCAGCTAAACTGACCACACTTCCCTACAAAGATAACTTCAAAACAATTGATTCCCTTCTCTCCCCTAGAACAAAAGCCTAGGATAATCTACACTCAGAACAGAAGCTAGTTGAAGTAGTGCTAGCGAGTCTGCAGTTATTAACAAGGTTAAAACATCTGTAGTAGTCCTATCCTTGGGAGGAGCTCCTCTAAAACAAGCTTTGAATATAGCTTACTGAAGAGGGTATTTTGGCCTGAGACACCCAGAATGCTTTTTGCAGGCCAGAGAAAGAGGATCATTTCTGAAGTTACAAATGGAATCAAGAGACATCTGCTGGAATAGCTCTGGTAAATTTGTACCCACGGGCTGAGTTGTAGAATAGATAGTTTTTGGAAATACCAAGTAAACATGAAAATTCAAGCATTCTTGTTCCTAGTTATAGGGAAACCTAAATTCACATAGTTATTACAGAGTAAAAAAAAAATAAACATTGAAAATACGTTTCAAATAAATATGAAATTATCTGGCAATTTGGTTTATTTGAATCTATAAAACTGAAATTTTCTATTCAAGCATTTATATGAATATCTATGCATATGCAAAAACAAATGTAAAAACAAAATGCTGGAAAAATGACTTTCTAGATTAATAACACTGTCAGAAGTCAAGAATGGTTTTCTTAATATAAATGTATAATGTTTAAAGCAAGGGTAATAAAGAAGCATGTGTATGTGCTCTTCAAGGCAAGTCTACAACACTAAAGAGCAATGAAATAGTGTATAAATGGTATGTTCTTTCCCTTTACTATTAGCAAACTACTTTTTATTATATTTTTCCCTGAAACAATGTACACAATATAAATATTCAGTTTTATAGTTGTTTACATTCTAAGGAAGTGGGGAAAAGAAACATTTCCATTTTATTTTCTTACATAATGAATGTAAGAAATATTTAATGGTAGTAAAAATGAATTTATTTCTAATAATAAAAATAGCAACTTACAACCACCACCAACACAACCAAAAAACACTCCAGAACATTTGGTCATTTTAAAATAACTTAGGTACTTTTTATTTTTGTGGTTTGACTATCAATTCATTATAAATAGCTGAAAACTTCTAAACATTTAAACATGTTTTAAACATGGTTTGAAGTGGTACAATTTATTATTATGAAATCCTTTTAAAACCAAATTAACATTATGGCTTTCTAACTTCTCCAACCAAAGGAAAACAAATCAAAGCAAAATCAAAGCAAAAACAATAACAAAAAAAAATGGGTATAAAAGAAAAAGAAAAAAATCAAAAGTGGTTAAGAGAAGTAAATAAACTACACATAATGCTTTGGTATATCAGTCATGTGGTCCATTCCAGTCACACAAATGCATTTTAGAAAATCTAGACTATGTATACATTCAAGAGAAGTTTTTACAATAGTATAGTTTGAGAGATATTTACTTCATTGGATAATGGAAGCATAGTTTTCATCTGTAACCTGACAAGTGACTCTCCGGGCATCAATACTAATATTTCCTGGTCTCTCTAGACACAAAGATGAGCACATTATTTAATCTATCCTTCATGGAGATAATTCCACTAGATCCTAAAGGGGTGGGGGGGCGGGGTTGGAATCAGGTTTCCTGAATGTCTTTGGAATATCTAACTCATTAAGGACTCCTAAAGATGATTTCCTTGACACAGGCATCAGGTAAGGTTCATATTTATTAGGTCGCAAATATCCACTGATGTTTTTAAGCCCAGAATAGAACATGAAATTTTAATATCCTAGATTATGAAGTTAATTAACAATCGAGGTTAAATGGACAAAGTAACTTCAAACTAATATGAATATTTGAGTTGATTAACTTCATTTCTATTAAGAAACACTTGTTTTTATTTAACACATTTATTTCTTGAACAGAAAATAATTGTTATTGTAGTAAAATATACATAACAAAATATACCATTTTAACCATTATTTATGTGTACAGTTCAGTGGCGTTAAGTACACTCACACTGTTGTGCAATCATCACCACCACCCATCTGCGAAAGTTTTTTATATTCCCAAACTTAAACTCCATGCCTATTAAAAAACTCTTCATTCTCCACTCCCCCCAGTCCCTGGTAACCACCATCTACTTTCTGTTTCTATTAATTTGATTACTCTGAGTATCTCATTTAAGTGGAATTGTGCAATAGTTGTCCTTTCGTGTTTAGCTTATTTAACTTAGAATTATGTGTTCAAGTCTCATCCATGTTGTACCATATTAGAATTTCATTGCTTTTAGGACAAATAATGTTCCATGGTATGTATACACCTCATTTTGTTAATCCATTCATCCATCAATAGACATTAGATTATTTCTACCTTTTGGCTATTGTGAACAATTCTGCAGTGAACATTGATGTAACCATCTAAGTCCCTCCTTTTTCAATACTTTCATGTATATATCTAGAAGTGGAATTGCTGGATCATATGGTAATTATTTAATTTTCTGAAGACTCACCATACTGTTTTCCACAGAGGCTATACCATTGTACATCCCCACCAGCAATTAACTTCTCTATAAGGGTTCCAATTTCTCGACATCTTGCCAATATTGGTTATTTTCTAGGGTTTTTTTTGCAGGGGTGTGGGGAGGAATAGTCATCTTCATGAGTGTGAAGTGCTATCTCATTGTGGTTTTGATTTGTATTTCCCTATGATTGGTGATAATGAACATCTGAAAAGAAAATAAATTTAAAGTTTTTTTCAATTTTTCTGTTACAGTTGACATACAATATTATATTAGTTTTAGGTGTATGAAGTTTTTTTGTTTTTTTTTTTAATTCCAATCAACACTGGGACCAGAGTTGAAATTTCTTTTAAAAATCTTTTGTGTTGATTTAATGTTATCGTAATTTTTAAAGGAAAACATAAAAATCACTGCATAGTAAATGAAAATTTTAATTAAATCCACTTTATAGATAAAACAGATCACAGCTGATCTCCTGATCAAAACAATAGAAAAAAATTTTCTGCACCCTGTAATTGCAAATCTACCATCTCATTTCCAGATTACGTGAGTAGAAGATTCTCATTAGGTTAAAAGGTATTCTAAAATATGAAGAAAATGTGAACACCAAAAGAAATGAACAAGCTATTAAACAAGCAATTAAACAAGCAAACTATGTTACTGATTAAAACAACAGTTGAATTTAGTATCAAAACATGTCAAAGAAACAGTGTAAATTTTTAAATTTAAATTTTTAAAAAACTTCTTTAAGAGACAATAGCAATTTAGAGAAGCTGTGAGAAAAGTGATCTCATTTCAGAGATCTTTATTAATCTTGTAGCTAAATAATGGAGAACATTGTTGGAAAGAGAATGAAGAAGGATGTTTAAGGCCAAGAACATAGTCTGTTTGGGAAACAGATGGCTTGTAAAAATCAAGCTGTATGAAAGGTTTGCGGGAATTTTGCTGGTTAGATTTAAGAAAGTTTTTTTAATTCCCTCTGCGTATTTCCATTTGATCAGTAAAAGCTTTGTGGTGATATTTCTGAAGCTAGTGATTCTGATGCTGCCAGCCAAGGAGTTTCAATGGTTTTCTCTGAAAAGTAGTTTCAAACTCCCTTTTTCAAGACAGTAAATTAGCCAAACAAAAGTAACATGTGTAGTTTGCTGGAGGCCATAGAAAGAAAGAGAGAAATGTGTTTGCACGGCAACAAAAGACTGTGGCTTTATTGGCAACACCATCAAAGCTAATCCATTTGCTTGCCAAGGCAGTGTGAATCCACTGCAAGATGTGTCAAATCCGTTAGAGAAATAATTTTCCTGGAGCACCCACTTGTGGACCATAGCTCTTTCTTCAAGTCCCCTGATTGAGAGGGAAACCTTTCTATGATAGTGCAGGACTTCTTTCCTTTTTAGTGTTCTCTTTTCGAAAATTATATATATAAGTAACAATACTGATTATTATTGATCAGCAATTATTCTATCAAATCACTGAAAAAGATTCATTTTGGAAACCCTCTCCTAACTTTCTGATTAACAATCACTTCTGATCTTAATAAATTGAAATCATTTAAGTTGTGATTCTAAGAATTATTTTGAATCATTTTAATCTACTGATTGAAAGTGTTCTCTAACTGTTATAAAGACATTTTGGAGAATAGGGAATATTCCAAGTTAGAGAGATTTCAACATCTGTCTTATAATACAAGCTCAATCTATGAATATGGGGTTATATGAATCCACATAAATCTTAGTTAGCTTTAATTCAAAGATTTTGCTCTATTTCTTAAGCTCTCATTTAAAGACAATGAGGGATTTAAATTAAAGTTCTTTTGCTCATGAAGATAAACCTTAACACTGTGAATCACTGAACATCTTTTTATTTGGTTAAGCCTGCAGCCAACTAGAATGACACAAACAAGCAAACAAATAAATAATTCATAGGACCCTGATTCACCTTATAAAGGTCTTGACTTTAGAACCTATTATAGTGATTTAGATACTGTAATTCTGTGCTATAATTTGGGCAATATCATTCAGCATCTCTTTTTTTAATGTCATTTGCTTTATCTTAAGTAGTGTAGAAATGGTCAATGTTAAATGGAATTCACAAATTATAGGTTTAGGAATTAATGATAGGTTTGTGTGCATATGATTTCCTTATTTAATATATTTGATATGAAAATGTTTTAAGATATATTAGGATAACTTTTATGATTTTAACGTTTTTATTTGCTGTCGGGTAATAACTTACCACATTTGCTAGCATATAACAGTACTGATTTACATGTTGTATCTGATTTATAAAATCTGGATAGAATATGGAATTATTTTGCATTGATGTTTTTTGTTGCTGGATTCTATCACTGAGAGATGCCATCTTAAAATAATTGTGGAAAACGCTCTTAAACGCGTAAAGACAGAACTAGGACCATTGTGCCGAGAAGGACATCAGATAGTCATTAAGTGTTTTGGTTATTTCTTTTTCTTTTTTTTTTTTAATCTTGGTCTCTGACTTCTGGTAGAAAATGAGCCATTGAAGTGCAGGGAAATGTTAGTTCTATTAATATTTATTCCATCCTTTAAAAACACACATTCACATTACTTTAAAAATATATATATTCTAGCATTAATAGCTGTAGTCGACTTATAAAATACACATATTTTGCAAAAGTACTACATATAACTGTTTGGAGACTACTTCTTTAAGCAATACTGAAATCAAATAATCCTGGCCAAAGTTTGAAGAGAGCATATTGAAGATGTGTTTTATAGTCCATGTACTATAAGATTTTTTTGTCTGTATGAAAATCCAGTATTATTTCCTTATCTCCATCAATGAAACTTGTATCCTTTGCCTGTGTCTGTTAGTGTCTTACCCTGGGTTATCATTCACACAATACAGAACTGCCTTCATTAATTTAACAAATATTTGTTGAATGCCTACCACAGGCTAGCCATTGTGCTAGGTAAATTTTATGTATAATCTTGTATTAGGGCAGCTCTTTTGTTACTTCAGTATTTCTACTCTCTGAAAAACTTCAAGATACCCTTGCCTACCTTTGTAATATTAATAGCTTCTTATAAAGCATTCTTACAATAGATGTGCTAGAGAAAGTACTACTCGCAGCGTGTAGAGTGCCTTACACTGCATTCTGTACAACAATAAATACTATAGAAAGGTTCTAGTGCATTTGATGATATCTGGCCAGCTTATCCATAATAACTCTGACTTCATTGTGGAAGAAGGGCCTTCTATGCAAGGCATAAAATCCAATTGATTTTTATGAAATAAGATGCTATGAAGAAGAAATGCATTAAGTGTACCATATCACAATAATTCTACTTTGTAAGCTAAATGGCTTTTGGAACATTGTTGAAAATGCTGTCACTATTCTGAGCATACATAAAAGAGCAAGATAAGGCCAATAATTTAAAAGTCAATGCTATTCCTATTCAAAGATTTCTTTCCTCAATTAATACAGCATTTTCCCTTCTATGTCAGTTAAAAATAAAATCCAAAATAGCTTTATATGATATGATCGGATGCAGAACAATAAGTAAGTTATGTTGATTTTACAAAGTTTCTTTATCGAATTCTGGGGTTGCTGCTATTTTTAACTTCCATTTAAGGTACCTTATAAAATCTATTATG
Organism: Pteropus medius; assembly: GCF_902729225.1. Taxonomy (NCBI): domain Eukaryota; kingdom Metazoa; phylum Chordata; class Mammalia; order Chiroptera; family Pteropodidae; genus Pteropus; species Pteropus medius. The sequence goes on along the minus strand of NW_024352785.1, from coordinate 3,702,063 downwards.
TATATTTTAAATGATATATTTTTGCTTGGGCTGCATTTATCAAATTGTTTTAAAGTTAGTTTGTTTCAGAAGTCTGGGTTAAATTTTGTAAACATTTCTAAAACAATGGCATATGAATGCAGACAGGAAAAGCAAGCCATCTTGATTTCTGGGACAGAAATACTCTGTACCTCTTTAAATCACACAATTATTTTGCAGGGAGTTTGGTTAGGTATATTAATGCCTGCAGCATTGGTTCTGAATCATTTTTCTGCCCAGCACAACTGATAGGAGTATTGATACTCCTATCAATAATAGGGACACGGCGACAGTGTTTCTATGGAGAGTAGACTGGAAACCAACAAACCAACCAACCAAGTAACCAACAATCCCACATGAAAGAAATGATTCTCAAATGCTTTCCTGGAGAATATATTTGAGAGGAACTGAAAAGTAGTTTAAACTATGTGGAAAATTCTTGAATCCAGCAATATTAATTTTTATTTCTGCGGATCTTAGGTGAAATGATAGACTGGTTTTGTATCTGGCATCTAGGTGCTCAGTGAATATATGGTTAAATAAAAGGAATGAAAGAGAAAGGCTTTTTAATGCCCCTTATTTCCTGTGGTAAAGCATATATATTGTGTTGTTATTTAAGATGTCCATGTTAAATAGAACTTCTTACAGGGTTTTAGAAAATCTATCTGGAAATATCTAGTATAATAAACATGTACACATATTTTTTTTTTTTTTAAGGGAGCATTTTACTGAAGCACAGGTTCTAAGATCCTAATAACTCTTTTTTTTTAATTTATAATAATTATTATTATTTATGTCTACACCACCTGGACTTCCTAGGTGATCTCCCATCCAAGTACTAACCAGACCCAACCCTGCTTAGCTTCCAAGATCAGACATCAAGCTTGTTCAGGGTGGCATGGCTGTAGACCATGGACCATGGCTCCACTGGGGCATGAACCCAGGACCTTCTGTGTGTAAAGCAGATGTGCTAACCACTACACAATGGAACCACATCCCATTTACACATATTTTTGACTCTGAAATCCACTTCTGAAAATCTATCCCATTAAAGTACGACCCTTATATATCTAAAACAAAGAGGTCCATCAATGTTCCTTGTAATGCTTTTTGTAAAAAACAGAAACACACTAAGTTATATTTCCACCATTTGGAAATAAAACATTGTGCTTCTACCCTATGGCATATTATTCAGCTATTAAAAAAGATAAATCACATTTAAACTAACTCATTTGGAAAGGTTTCCTAAGATATTTTTAAGGAGAAAAAGCAATGACACAAATAAAAACCTAATTTAATTTTTGTGAAACGAACAATTGCAAAATCCTCACATATCATTGCAAAGGATTATAAAATAAGGGAAATATGGAAAAGATAAACAAGTTTCTAATATGAATTACCTAGGGCTCATGAGTGAGGGGCAGTTATTTAGTTTTAGGTAGGAAGTTAACAAAAGTAAAAAAATGATCATTCAAAATAAAACCACTACGTGCATAAATGTATGATATTATAGTTATGTAAAATTTTATCTACCCAACCATCCATCATGCACAAAGTCATGCTAGAAAGTTTGGTTACCAGACTGTTAATGCTGGTTATCAAAGAGTGGTACAATTACAGTATGTTTTATTTGCTTTCATTTTTATGTATTGTTTGACCTTTTTAAATTGTTTACACTATTTGGATTTTTCACATTACCAAGAGAAAATATTAAAACTGTATTCATTCTAAAAATTTAAATACTTAGGGTCAATTCCTTCCTGGCTCACAAGGATAATAAAAATCTTAACCTACTGACAAACCAAACACCAAATAAAGAACTAACCCAATCTACTTATCAACTAACCAATTAAAACACACACACACACACGTAAGAAATATTTGTCTTTCGAAAACATGTTTTTGCCCTCTAACGCTGTTTTATTTTTTATTTTAAAGGTTAAATTTTTAAAATATTAAAGAGGCAGAAATAATTAAATATAACGGCTTAAACTATTTCCTAAAAGCTATTTTCAACACAGAAAGAAGGTTCAGGCTGATTGTTCTCATAACTTTCTTTCCCTAGATTTGAATCTGACAAGAAAAAAATTTTTTTTCCCCTTAAATATAATTTGAGGAAAGTCCTCTAAGCTAACCTGTAGGGTATACCCCTATTTTATTCATCCTTTCCTCACTGATGAGCATTCGTTTTTCTTCTAGTCAGGAAAGATTTTTCTCTCCAGATTTGCGGGCATGTAGAACAAATGAACATCTCATTTATGATAAGGTTGTTTAAAAGCTCTGACTCAGGCTCACCACCTAATACAGGCCCCTTCAAGCAATGTAAAGGCAGCACCACACTATAGCAGAAATCTGAAATCAGACAGAGTATATTTCAAATCACCATGCCATCTCTTGTGAACTGGGAAACTTCGTAAGTTATTTACTGTTCTGGAGTCTGAGTTTCTTTACCTATAAAGTGGACACAGCAACTCACCTTTAGAAATGTGGAAAAGCCTCAATAAACTATCTATAAGCACCTAGCTCAGTGCCCAGTACTTCACAGCCACTCAATAAATATTGTTATTATTTTTATATGTTTCTGTATATTCTCAGAATGTGTTGGTGTAACAGAAAATTATTGCTTTTTGGGTATGTATATGAGCATTTTATTTACAGCAAAGGAAGGGCTATCTTTATTTTTTAGCTACTCGAAGTTCTATGCATCATAATATATTAATATTCTACTTTCCATAAATTAGGGGGAGTGGTTTGAACAGTTGATTCAGGATGATGAAATACCTTTATTTAAATGCATTCTCTATCTCTGTGCCATGTGATCTTAGCTGTATCCTGTTCTTCCATTTACATATATGAATTTGCAGAAAAAAATTTAAACGATATATATATATATATACATATATATATATTTTTTTTTACCGAGGATCCAGTGAAAATCATCGTAATGCTCTTGAGCACTGAATCATTAATCATCACTTGCATAGCTGAGAAAATACTTCGATTCTTGCCAAATGCACTGAAAAGAGGCCAACATTTACCACTGAAAAGATAACATACTTGGAGAAGTAAAATGAAACAGAATTCATCTTGTGTATATTAAATATGTTTCTGGAAGCCATTTAATTTGTGATTTGAACCTTAGAACTCCTAAATTAAGGCAATGTATATGAGGAATTGTCTTTTTTACAAAACCACTTGTTAAAACACTTGCATTTTTTTCCTGCAGAAACCACCACTAAAACAAAACTTCAGCTGAAGGTGGTTGTCACATTTCTTGAAAAGCAGCAGTAAAAATGGAAACGATTTCTTATGTAGGAAGAAATGTCTTAATTAAAATACTTCTAATAACATACTTTTTCTTTAAATTAATTTCTAGTTATTAAAATGAAAGTAAAGCGAAAGAGACAAACAATATCACTGACAGTCTCACTGCCTAAACAGTTAATAATTTGGTGCGTTTTCTTCTACTCTTATTTTTTTCCAAGGTTAATTTGTTTGTTTACATAGTTGTAATCTTGCTGTATGTGCTTGTTGTGTTTCTTACCTGCTTTAAAAAGTTTTATTAAGTAGTTAATTAAAACAGACATAGCATTAACTCAGTGACTTTATGTTTCCTCTATCCTTTGTGATCCAATGTTCTGTGTTATTAGGCTTCAAACACAATGTCTAAGTTAAAAAATATCATATAGTCAGAAGGGAAAATAATTTACCATACTACGTAAACTAATTTGACCTTTTCTCTATAAATTTGAAAACCTTTCATGAAATTCCTGAACTGGATGTTCAACATCCAGTTCAGGAATTGACTAATTATTGACTAATAAACATATTCAGGCTCTAATATTTTATGTTGGAAATTTCTCATCATGCTTTTAAAGAAGATTAAAGAACTACTGTGTTAAATCTGTTTATTCTATGGCAATATGAAAGGTTACAAGGGGGAAAAAAGTCCAAGTTAATTCTCTCATGTTCCTCTACAGATATGATTTCTTTTCATTAACCATCTGTAATGAAACATTTGGTCATTGTCACTGGTAGGCATTAATTGCCCGGAAATACATATTTAAATAGCTCATATTTTAGAGCACTTTAGTGATCACAGGATTTTAAACAGTATCTACTTTAGATTAAGATGTCAGAAGTATCAAAACTTGTGACGTGTGATGTGAAATGGTCCATATGCTAGACAAGAATAATCTCAATAGAAAGCCATTACACAATCATCGCTGTTGTCTTCATGCTTGAGTGATAGTTTTTAATATTCAATTAAGAAACCTAGTTACTAGGCCCAGACGCTGGTCCAAATCTCAAAGAAAGCTTCATTTGTTTGACCCTTCTAACCTGCTAGTTTTTATTTTATTTGAACTTGTATCTGATCCAATGGCTGCAACCGGGGAACCTAACCTAACCTACACCACCACCATTGTCATCATCATCATCATCATTTACTATTGAGACATGATCAGTTCTTATAACAGCTGAGTAAATTTCTTTGCGATGTTGATTTTTTAAAATAGAAAATAGCTCAGAGAACCTTTTACCTATGTTAAATCTTTTTTATTTGCTAATATAAACAAGAACTAATCATAGGTGCAAAGGATTACAGACACAAGAAACTGATTACATGTTTCAAACTAAATTTCCTTTAGAAACTTGAGGGAACACTTTAGTATAGAATTGGATTAAATTTTTGACACTTTAAAATACCTTGAACTTATGTCTCTCTTTCCCACCTTGGTGGATACTCATCTAATGGTATAGGTTTTAAGGTTGCGAATGAAACGGTGAATTTTTTCTAAGAATATAAAATAAAAAAATATTTTCATGATGTCAGTCTCTAGCTACCTTTATGAAGCTCTTTTAAATAAAGAAGACAGTCAACTTGTACAGCACTGATCTGCTGCTCTTGTATCTATCCCTTCATCTGAGCTAATCCTGAGAAATATGCCAAGAGTGGTTTTTAGTGGATCACTGTGCCTCTTCCTAGTGAATTCTATTTAAAAAATCTATTTATAAATTGAAAATAGTTTTAGGTGTGCTACGTTTATCTAGATTGAGTAAAGAAATAACATGCCAGATATTGCTCAAGCATTTTTTTCTTTGCCTCATCTTTTAACATGAAAAAGAGAATATTCAATTATTGGATATATATAAAGAAATCAGTTATGAGAATGCTGAAGTAAAAAATTATCAAATCTCTGATGCAAAATTTGAGAGAGTCTTCCTCTCAAATTATTTTACTCAGAAAATTGTAGAACTAATTTCTTCTTCCTGGTCCCGCTTTCCCTCATTCTTTTATTTCTCCTTTAATATTAGGTATTTTATATAAATCATTATCAGTACAAGTACCATTTTAAGTTGCTAGCACTTTGTTGCAAATTTTCAAATTTAATTAAACTGATAAGAACAGATACTGACTTGACCTTAGCTAAAAGGCCGAGAAGCAATTTTCCAGTTTAATTTAGACATGCTATTTTGGAATTTCAACAGCACCACTGAAACATTTAAATATATCTTTCCTCGAGTGAAAGAGATTTTTCTCTAGGCACAGTAAACTCTATCTCTGCAATATTTTCCATTTTGACGTTGACTTCTCAGTTACTTTTTGCTATTAAAATTATTCTTTTCTGAGGAGGTTCTTTTTGCCAATCTTTTCACATTGGCTTTGAATTTGTGATCACATCATGGGATGGTTATTTAGATTCTACTCAGCCTTTTCCTCCTGTGTCTAAGGCACTTCTAGCCTGGAAGTAAAACAGTGCCTGAGTGCCTTCTGTTTGTCCAGAACTAAGCACAATGAAGAACACAGAAAAGGCGTTGAAAGATACATAGTTTTTAAATTTAATCCACAGTTACAATGTCCAAAAAGTAGTATCATTGGACTACTGAAAGCATTAATCACTCTTTCTATGGGCTAATTTACAGATAGTGTTTATTTAGACTCTGGGAAGACCAATAGAATTCATTCAATAATTGGGTTCATAGTGCGGTTTTATGTGCTCAGAGACCATTTCTCTGTGAAACTGAACAAAGCTACCAGATTCTCCACTTTCTTAAACATTGCCCTAATGTAAGGTGGGGCAAAATCTGGTCTCTTTAATATAATGTGATTCTGCTACAAAAGCTTAGCTCCATAATTGTCTCTCTCTTTGGTTAGGTGTAGTGTTCACATGTAAACTTTTATATGTTATTCCTTCAACTTTTTTGTTCATTATTTTTACATATCATTTCTATTGTTTCTATCCTACATTATAACAAAACAGTAAACCAACACTTAATGGTTTATATGGTATCTCCTTTATGTATTTAATAATCTTTGTTGTGTGGTTGGGTTTCAAAAACAAAAACAATGATCCAATTTCATTCATTGAGGTTAGAGACATAGTGAAGTGGATGGACACAGAATGTCCATTAAAGCAATATTTGCACTCTTTCAGAATATTTCTCAGGACTTTTCTATTTATTTTTATTTTTGTTCAAGAAAAAAAATACTGTAAAACCTTTGAATATTATCATTATATTAACATTTTCATTCTTACTATACTTGTATTTCAGGGAAAGTATTCAACACTGTATATCATGTAGAAACGAGAATCATACCTGGGCTCTGACAATGCTGTCAAAAACATAGCACAATGTTTAGAATCATCTGTTTTTTTCAGCTTTCAGACGGGAATAAAAACATAAACGTAACCTCACAAAAAAGAACCCAAAAGAAAAAAAATTTAGCATATAAGTAATGACCTCATCTCCATTTGTATTTAATTTCGACACCTACCTCCTTGTGTGCTATCTGATTTCAAAATGATTTAAAAAAAAAATCTGGAGTGATTATTTGAAATACCAATATGACTATGTTTGCAAGTGAGCTCATGTATCAGACTATTTACAGATGTTCTTCTAATAGCGTACTCAAAATTATAAGTACAGTTTAGAAATACCCAGGGGTATAATTTAGGTGCTATTTGACAATTTACCAAGGAGAGAGAAAATCTTGCTTAAGCAAACACTGCCCCAATCACGTTTCAATGTTATGAACAAAAGAACTAAACAAAGTTATCTTTAAAAATGTTTTATGTATACATTTTACAAATTACCCTTTTAATTTCAGTATGAAAAACCATCAAATGAGAAAAATTCAGAAATTACATGTGTCTATATAATTGATGTTATGTATTTTTTACATAAAATAATCTTAGTATTATATATTTTTTTCTAATTTTTTCCCATTCATTCAATATCGAGGAAAAAGCATGTCTTTTCACATAATTTTGCCATATACAAGAAACTCGGAAGGTATAACTTTGGTATGCTATTGATGATCAAAAAAAATAAATAAATAAAAGAAAAAGAAAGAGAAAGAGAGGGAAAAAAAGAAAATATACACCTCATTAATCATTTTAACCTAGACACGATAAATGGTATTTAACATTATCTTCCACAGTGCTGAAAAAAATACTACTGAATCTCTGTTTAGTGATATTTGGCGTGTTTCTGAGACATCAGCTTGGTTAACAGATTTCTTTTTAGTAAATAAATGCTTTACAACTGGTTGTGTTTAGTCAAGGGAAAAGTAGGAATGCCCCTAGCATGACATTTTTCTATATAGGTTATTCTTAAAATTTTTGTAGCTAAAAAAAAAAAAAATTGCAGCTGTTCTTACTTTTCCATAGAACAATGGAGATACTCCTCCAGTTACTTCCCACAAGAAATTATTCCCTAGAGACTACACTTGAGATGAGGAGAATATGTGAAACGCCTCAGCAAAGTTCATGTAGCTTCTTTCAGGTAAGATATGAAATGTGCAAACTAAGGAAACAGGTTAAAATCCAATCCTAAAATCTATATTTAAAATTTTAAATAGCGTAATAAGTGTTTATTAACAAAACACAATGGTTTGGGCTAAGTACAGATGGAGAAAAAATATATATGAAAGTCACATAAATTTGCGATTTTCCTATAAAAACACACGATCAAATTTTACAGGCATCTGCAAGTTTAAAAGCTATACTTTCTTGCGTGATTAAATTTATTTTCTGAAATGCAAGCTCTAAGAAAAGAATCTTATGCTTAAAAGGAGCTAATCTTAAAACTCTGAATTTTAGAATGACACATGCTCAAAATGGCATATGATTGATGGATGTTTTTGTATTACAAGAGAATAGCTGTACACCTTTTGTGATTAAAAATAATCATCAGCTTCAGTCTGGTATTTGGTGACTTTGTCATTGAGTAGGAGCTGGATGAGGTGCTAATAGGTGAGATGAGAGGCTCACAGGGGTGTTGGTGGCACATATGTTATGGTAAGTGATCTAACACCCTGGAAAAGCAATTAAATTTGCCTTTGTCTTCCTGTTCCCATTTGAAGTGAATATAGATACCTGTTCAGAATACTGAGGATGCTTTTTGAGTGATGAGCTCCTTAGGCTATAGCAGTTTTTCAGTGACAGAAAAAGTATATTTCAGGTTTCCACAGGAGAAAAAAGATAGTGGATATTAATTTGAATACCAACAGAACGAAAAATGGGTGTTGGTTTTATTAGGGGTAACACTTGTTATTGTATAAGAGTTTAGCAAATGAGTATCAGTTTAAGAAAAGGATAGTAAAAAAGGGCATATGCCTTTAACTGTCCAGTCATTTTGCTGAGATGCTGAAATAATCCTTAGATGAATGTATCTGTTGTAAGTCACTGTTAAATCAGCTGCTTTCACCAACTGTGACACTATTCTGGAGTTTAGAGGAAAAGGCCTTGCTTTGCCTCAGGCCACGTTTCTATTCTTCTTGCTTAATGTGGAGATGAGAGAAGAGATGGAAATCTCAGGTGAAACCTCCAGGAGAAAATGCCCTTGTGCATTACAACTTATTTTTCTGGTCTCAGAGAATCTAAAATAGATTAGTTTTGGTGTCCTCCTGATTTCAGCTTCGTTGGCCAGCTCCTTGTGAGCAAGGGGGCTGTATTAGCTTCTGAATTGAAGCATTTATGCTGTGATACACAGTTTTCTGTATGAAAAATTTGCTAAGCTGTTTAAAAATCACAGAAGAAAGGAGGGACATAAAATTACCATTAAGTCATTCTATGAGATTTACAAAGGCTTTAATGAGTTAGAGATGGATGAAAAAGCCTTTTTTTTGATTCATTAAAGATATCCATCTGATTAGAAGAGATTTTCATCACCTTATCAGCTAATCCAATAAATTGACTACCCATTTCAAAATGACTCCAATTGGATTCATGTCCATCAGAATGATTTTCTGAAAGCCCCAGAGTATTGTATAAAATTGAAAATTATTATCAAATTGCCACTGTAAAAAATGTACTAGATCCTGATAAATCTAAAGGATTGAGGGGAAAATGCTCTGAGCTGAAAGGTTACCACAAATCAAAGTTCAGCCTGCATAATTCTCTTCAAGAATATTATTTATCAGGGGAAAAAAATCCCTAAGAGAAAATCAGATTTTTGGTAGCTAAAGTAGAACTGTTTTATAAGGAGGTTGTTTGGTATGTTTTTTTGCTAACCCCATTCAGATCTTGAAAAAACTAATATGGTTTTGTGTATCTGGAAAATATTTTAAAATGCCATACCAGTGAGATAGCTAATGCATGGAACCAACTAATCAAATTTCCAGTTTTTGGCTGGAGTATGCCCCAGTGTAACAAAGTAAGATTAATGAGGTGTTAAAAGTCTATATGGACTTGTCGGTTTTATGATGCAAATAGGGTTAATTTCATCCAAATGTAGAAATTTTAAAAAATTAATGTGAATGAACTAAAGCTTTATATTTGTCTTTGCTTTTAAGAAACTTATGTTTGCAGGACCATTCCTATCCATATTTGCCTGGTTAATGGAGAAAGCTGAGGGAGGAAAGAAATGCTTTTCAGGGAATAGAGTATCAGAAGGTCAGTTACAATGGACAAATGCCAGACATTGAAAATTAGAAGTAGATAATTTTACCTATCAGACTAGCCAAAAGCATTTATTCTAGGCCAGTATCTGATACTACCCAGAAAGACAGGCCCCCTTTATCTTTTCTGAAAATCATTTTTTACATAGTCTTCACAGGAAAACTGGGGTGAAGATATTTTGCCCTTTGTGGAATACTTTGGGTAATAAGAATGAGTCTTCATAAACCATCTCTAGCATTTTAACAGACTGGCTGTCCTCCATATATTTTTCTACATAATGGCAAACACTTCGATACTTGGAAACATCCAGATGTCTGACTGCACTTTTAACTTGTCTTTCAAATGGTATAGACCTAGGCTACATCTACGTGTATTTTGAATTGGGTGGTAGTTGAAGAGGCAAGGGGTGAACAGAATTTCAACAATATCTTTTTTTATTGCTCTATAAAATTTTCTTTCCCCTGAGATAACTTCAACTTAAATCATAGAAGCATACAGTTTTAGGATTCCCAAAAGAAATAAAATGCTTACACCGAAACGGAAATCTATACAGCATTATAAAAGAAACATTCATTCCAGATGATGTAGGGGACTGATATGAAGTCCTTAGGCAGATGTTCTATCGAGCCTCAGCTATTTGGCATCCTAAGAAAAAGGGCATTAGACGAAGGGTTGGCTTTATAAGAACAAAGTTTTTGTGGTGTGATTTACAGAGTACCAAGAATTACATCTCTCACTAACTATCTCCCACATCTGGACTAAATACCTTTTCTTCATTTTGTCTTCTTTCTACACATTATCATAGAAAATCATTAATTTACAGTAATAAAGATCATCTTTTAAAGTATAATCTCCAATGGAGTGGTTATGAAATACATATTTGTTAAAATGCATTTGCTAAGACTCAATGTCCTCCTATCTGAGATCTTTATGGCAGGGAAGGAGAGATAAAAGGTGAGAAAGATTGGAGCAAAGCACTATGCAAGACAGGCCAGACCTGAATGGGGTCCTCAGATGATGAACAAAGAAAGGCTGGGGTTGGGAGCTGCAGAACAGACTGGTGAAAACACGATGAAGACAAGTGTACTTACTTCACCATTTCACTTAAGCTCTGTACTCATGGCAGCAAGCTCATTCTCTATGGGAGCATCTGCAGGTCAGGAGCCTTGTTTCTCTGCATCGTATATGATCATTTGTATGCCCCAGAGCTTTGCGCAGCACGTGGCATATAGTAGACACTCAGCAAATGTTTTTCAAGTGAACCAATAAATGAAAAAAAAAAAAAAGAACGGTGTGGTCTGAAAGCTCCAGGTTAAATTTCAAAGACCCTAGGCTCAGAGGAATTTCAGGAAGTCATACAGTTCAACTTGTCTTCGGCTGACACTTAAACCTCACCAAGAAAGAGCTTTCAATAATTTTCTTTTTAGAAATTCCCACATCCTTTCCTCAAAGTATATTTCAGTATTATTTTTTAAAAATCTATCTTAAAACTTCCATCTTTCAAGATCATTTTTCTTCTTAATGGAAACAAACTTAAGAGTACTAACACATCTTTTCCAAGAGCTTTTGCACACACTGTCCCCTTCTTCCCAGAACAAACCGCTCGGGAAATAGGACAGGGCTTACTGTCTGTATTTTAGCTTAATTTAGTCAAAATTCTGCATCTAAGTTTCTTATTTTTTAAATGAGAATGGTTTGAAGAAGCTGCCAGCAAAGTTAGGGCAGACATCAGTCACTCCACTCCTTTCCTAAAATTGGGGAAAGCTAAGGTACTTAGAGGTTTGAGGATTTTCTCAGTAGTTTGCAATGAAGGCAGACCTAATAACAATGTCTTAAGCATTCCATGCAGTACCCCATCTCTTTTTAATATGACATAGGCTTCCTGTGTTGAGATGGATTTTTTTCATCACCTTGATTCTTACTAATGAACTTTTCCCTAGTTTTCCAAAACAGGTTGGCTGTAGGAGAAACCCTGAGGAGAACCCATTCTGATAATAAAAGCAGGAATATACAATGGATTTGTTAGATCATACTCAGTATTTATAGAACTGTTTACCTTTTTTGAAAATGATTAGTTTCAAGAAAATTGTGAAGTGCATGTGGGTAAAGAAATTCTGATTTTCTTATTGTCCCAACCACTGTTTAGGCACTTTCCATACGTGTCCCTAATTATAACAACTCTGAAAGGCTGTGCTAATTTTATTTATATTTTGATAAGAAAGTTTAAATTCAGAGATGGTGAAAAATGTATTCCCAGATACACAGTCAGGAAGCGGCAGAGCCAGGAATTATATCCTGATCTTTCCAGCTCCACCAGACGTATGATCTGAGGAATGGCAAAATGGTTTCACTTATTCTGAGGTAGGGGTGGCAGCACCAGGGAACAAGGTCACCTATGCAGAAGCAGTAGTTACTCCAGGCTATGTCTGTTCATCTTTTAGGGAGCCTGCCCTCTGTCTGCTTAAAACTGATTATCTTTATAGTCAGAAGAAATGAATACTTTAGTTTGCCACTTATCTAGTTTTTATGAGTTAAGTACATTAAACTCCAAAAGGCAATCTTATCTATACATGTCTACAGCATAAGAGGAAAAGCTCAATTTTTTAATTCAGGCAGATCTGGATTTGAAACTTCACCTTGATTAAGTGCCATTGTCAGTTATTCTGCATTTTAGTTCCCTCTTTAGTGAAAACATGATAATGCCTTCTGCATAGGGTGGTTATAAGCAAAAGGAATATTAATGGAAAAGGTCCAAAATATGGCACATAGTAAAAACCAAATAAATTATGTTTTTTACTATTGTAAGTTTAATATTGTTATATAAATGGTAGCAGTAATAATAATGAGTCCTATTACTTTATCACAAGTGATTTTCTTTGACTACAGGACAAGATTTCCTAAAAGCTCAGTAACTCATTAATTCATTATTTGTAATAATAATAATTATGGTTGCTTGTAGGGCCCGGTATTTAAAACAGATCCTTTCACCTGCCCTGTGATGGGTTTTGTGTGTCTGTTGAAATCTTATTAGCTAGAATGTTAATTCTGTAAAACACATTAGGCTGAATTTAATTATTAAACACAACTCTTATTCTCTTCATAAAGAAATACCAAATTTGCTTACAAAATAGTGACAGTGCAATTTGGTGAATATAAATCATTAGCCACATTGGATTAAAGATTTTATTAATATTCAGTAATATTTGGAGAATGATTCTCAATGACTGCTTGTTACTACTATACATAATATTTGACTAATAATATGCCAACTGTTAAATATCAATCTTGTCAAAAATGCAAATGAAATTACTTACAGAAAACAGGGAACTGTTAAGAAATTAAAATGCTGTTTCTGCTGCTACTATAGGCAGACTGATGTTACATCATCTCCTTTGTTTCCCCCATTCTTTGTTAGTGGGCCCTGCCTTCCCTACCACATTCTCCAATGCATAAAAGCCCCACGCTATTTCAGCTACAGTCCTCTTGATGGGAAATCATGTCAAAGCCAGGAGGTATTCAAGGTAGTCTGTATCTTAAAATCTCAATATTGAAAAGCATTCTTCTAGTGCTTGCTTGTTAGAGTGCTTGTAAAATGATTTGCTGTTTCAGCAACTTGTAGGCTAGTCAGACAGTGGTATAAAACCATCAGTTATCACATGGTAATATCCTTTTATTAACCACTGAAATATATCAAGACATTTCATGACAACTGACAACGCCAGATGCTATTATTGGCCTAATGGTTAATACATTTGCACTTTCTTCTATGTTCTGCATGCTTACTTTTCCTCTTGTGTAAAACAATTTTCAAATGTGTGGGAGCATCCTAACTTTTCAACATCTATTTTAATATACATATATTTATGGGCACTCAGTTCGCTTTTCAAGTTTCTCTGCATAGACGTTATTCTTTAAAGTTCAGGCACTCCCTAAGTAATGAGTACCTGATTTGTAAACATCCCGTACTTGCACACAGTTTGCTGTTGAGCCCTTCTCCTCTGCCCTTTAAATACTGACCCTCTCATCATCAGCCTACTTTTGAAATTTCAAAAGAAATTTTCTTTAGAGGATACTATTTTCTTGTAGCTGGGACAGGAGTATAAGGAATGATTTGACTTAATCTTTGCTAGTTTGCAGTTATTTTGGTCTGTTTTTTCTTTTTATCTATTTTGGATCACAGTCAACACCACTTAGGGCATTTTTTTCATCTCATACAGCTACCTATTCATTTTAACTCATTTTTTCCCTTGTCTTCTAATTCTTGCTTAGGTCTTTCTATAAAGTCTCCTCTGCTTTCTCCTTATTTTCCTATGTGTCTCAATTGTGAGTTCTCAAATGACTCTAATCAAAGTTTAAGGTAAGTGGGCACGCCACCATCAAGGAAATGTGTAGCCTCCATTTGCATAAAAAAAATCAGAATTGATAGATAAAAACTTGAAAGTCCTGGAAACTACCCTGAAATTTCTTTCAGAATTTTAAAAAACTCTCAATCTATTTTTCTCTCTAAACAAACCTTACTTCCCTCATGATCCAGGATAGAATTATTTTTGTTTCATTCAATTTTGTGTTAATTGCTTGTTCTATTTTGTTCTAACTTTCATATGTATAGTCTTTCAGGTAAAAATGGACTTTTTAGGCTTGTGTGGAGACCAAAGCATTACTTCCGCAGTTGTTACCATGGGCAAGTGATTTTGAGGTTGTAAATTAATAGCTTCCTAATAAAATTTTGGAATATATGACACTGACCATTTTGTTGGTTGGTGGGCAGAAAGTAGCATACCTCAATTGATACTAAGCACAGAAAAGCAAATGATAGTGGCAGGGCAGTTGTCTCTTGTGCAGCATGTTGGGCATTTCCAGAATGTGGCATTAAAATTGTCTTTGTCTCTGAGAGTTGATGATGACTGAGAAGTGGATAGCTGACAGAGATATGTGATCACTGGCATCTCTCTTTACACTGCTCTTGTCCCTATCGACCTACTCTGACTCAGTATGTAGATATTCCTGGCACTGCTTTGACATTACAAAGGTTCTAAATCAGGCTGGCAGTTGTAGGGCATGACAGGTTCATCCTATCCACAGCAGAAAATGTCTATAGAAATATTTCTTCAAAGTGCTAAGAAGATTTTCCTTTGACATGAGCGCATAAGAGTGAGACGGACATATATCTCATAGTTTGTTTTATTAAAATCTGATGTGTTTGGGGATGGGGTGGATAGGGTTCTGATAAGAAAGAAAGAGAATAAGAAAGAAAGAGAAAGAAAAAAAGGAAAGAAAGAAAAGAAAAAAGAGAATAAGAATGGCACTTTATAAATGACAATTTACTCTTTACCATTAAGTTTTACACACATAATCTCATGTAATTTCCTTCAAATTTTTATGAGATAGGGCAGGAATTATCCTACTCATCTCAGGTGAAGAAACTGAGAGTTGAGGAAGTTAAATTGTTTTCTCAAGGTTACATAGCTAGTTAGGTTCAACAGAGACTAGAACTGAGGGAGTTTGCAGATTAGAAACATGGTGTGAAGACTGGAGAATCTATTTCAAATAACTATAATTTGTTTAGTTTTTATTAAAACTTAGTTAAGCTTTGCCAATAACTATGAAAACCTGTATTCCTAATAATTAATATATAAGAGCCCCATGAAACCTCTTCGAGATATACTTAAGTTGTTTTTGATTATATCTGAAATTGGTAAGTTGAAAGTAAGATGCAGGCCTCCAAGGCTTAAGACTTAAATGTAGAATTTGAAAGATTTGAGGTAAATTTAGAAGCTTAGAAATTGGGACATCCCCACAAAGTACTACTTTCATGTCTGGGAAAGAAAAGCTATTTTTGGAATATAAATGGTTAGAAATCAAACATGATGGAGAATCCTCTCTGCTAAATGTTAAATATTCAGGTCCTCTTGATGACCCAGTGTAATTCATGGTTAGATCAGAATGCCTAATATCTTTTTAGTGAGGCCAATGATAAACTAAATGCATGGTTTCAGGTGAATTAAAATGTATACTTCTTGTAAAGAACTAAGGTCTTTTGATAATCAGGAAAAAAAACCTCAGAGAGAAAATGACATCTTTTGTGAATCTTTCCTAGTGTCTGTTCAGTCTCCTTGATGAATTCCATTATCACAAAAATGACCTTTCCAGTTCATATCTCTTTTGAGGCTAATGCAATTCTTCTCCATTCTGTTATAATGAAAGTATTACATGGATAACTATCCAGCATTATCTTCCAGAAGGAGAACTAATTTGGGAAAAAAATGAAGTACTTTAATATCAGATTGCTCTCATTTTTTTTTTTTCTTTATCCTTGTAGAGATCTGCTGGGTAGCACTAAACAAGTTCATGTACATGGTAAATAAACTAAGCTTCCTACCTAATGTAGAAGTAATTTTTATTACTATGTTTGTGAATGGTTGTATAAATGTTTAAAAACAGACTCTCAGATAAATTTAGAGGTGTAAGTCACTGAATATGCTGCAAATACCTTTCTGTTTATTTATTTATTTTTGGAGACGTGTAAATGAAAAGTATTAAGATCCGTGGCACACTTTGTAGATGCACTGCAAGTTTTGAATGTGTACTGCCTGTCTCTACCTGTGAGAAGCATAAAGATGGGCTAGAATAGCATAAACACTAATTATGTGCTCTTGTTAATTGTATATTTCTTTGAAGTGGTGGCAAAACGCAAGCTAGTGTGTGGTGGAAAGATCTGGGAATAATAATGGGAAGCTTCCCTGGACAGGTTTGTGCATGCAGAAAGGTAAAGTTTTTGTGTTTTCTCAAGGGTATCTGCCTCTTGAGAAACTAACCTTGATATTCAGTCCTATCTGAAGAAATAATTTCTCTGAGAAATATAATTAATGATGGTATTTTGACCAGTTAGGATATAGTGCATTGATCCTAACCATAGGGCATATTCATAGCTAGGTCACATGGTTTGAGGTCAGGCCTGTCACACCCTTTGCAGGGGGCCAATTAAACGAATATATAAATCCCTGCTTGTTCCGCATCATAATAAATGTCTTAGTGTAATTCTTCATAAGAGGTAAAACACTTTGTAAAAATGCCTTTACTATTACACTCCTTATGAGACAATTATCTGGCAGAGATTTTAATTGCTATGTTGTGTATGTGGAAATTGAAGCTCAGAGATTTCAAGTTTACCTAGGTCATAAGTGTGGGCTACAACGATGCGAATTAAGATGAAAATCAGAAAGTAGAAGGCGACTAGATAGAATGAGTCAATTCACTCAAACCTATACTGATTTTGAAATCAATGGCTTTAATGGTTAGTATGTTTCAAATTTTGCTGAATTTAGATATTAATTGAATTAACTTCATGTAATTAAACACGTTTTCAGTATTTTAAAAAATGAGTGTAATAGTAAGAAAATAGAAAGTGAAAGCCTCACTTTTGTTTTCTGTAACTATTAAAATAGCAAGGATGTCTCAGAGATTTCTTTCCCAATCTGCCATCGTTGTGTTAATGTTTTGGGTTACACTGTTTACTTATGACTCAGTGAAACATAGCATTATTAAAAGGTAAATATTTACTTCTGTTTGCTGTTTCTTCCTTTTTTATGCAATTCTGAATATAATTTTATTTTCCTTCTGCATATCCTTCTGTACTTTCCACTACTATGTTCCCCATCCCCCCCTTTTTTTAACGTCTGCTTATACATTTTACTTCTGGTTGAGTATGGTGACATTAAACTCTAACCACCCAGTAGCACTGTCCGTATGACTACCTTTCACGTCCTTCTCAAAGTAGCACATTTCCTTTGGCTGGGATACTACAGGTTTGGGATTTGTAGATCAGAGCCTGACTCTTAACTCAGTTCTCCAGCCCTTAATATACACTTTTCATCTATACCGTCCTTGACACCACACAGACATCCCATGTTGAAATCTTTTTCAGAGTCTCGACCTGTCTGCTAGACTAAACAGAGACAAGGAAACAGGTAATGACAGGATTGAAACATGGTTTGGGGATCTTGGGAGGAAAAAGGAAAGTAAAAAAAATTTTTTTGATGAACAACATAGTCACCCAAGCTTGTAGTGTCTCATCAGAACCTCTCAATGTTTGGAAGTTTTCCCAAGACTCACCCTAGTGAGACAGCAAAGACTTATTAGATCACTGTGTCTGCTTCCCCACCTGGGCAGGAAAGAGTCTCCCATACGGAGAACATATGGCTTGTCTTAGATTAGCAACAAAGAATGTCAGTTGGCAGACAGATGGAAGAGAAGCAGAGGATCGTGTGAGCTTTGCTAGCCTGGACTTCGAAAATGAATTTTAAAAATCATATCCACTTAGTTCAGTTATGAAAAAGAAACACCACTCTGTGCAGAAGAAGAGGAGCTAACATTTATTGGACACATATTACAATCTAAGCACAATATTTTATAGATTTTTTTTTTTGTAATCCCCACCTTAATTGTTTTATGGTTTCCATTTTACAGATAAAGAAAGCAAGGTTCAAAGTGTGGGCTCACTTTGCCCAAGGTCATACAGCTATTCAAATGACAAAGCTCAGTTCCACCCAGGAGTTTGATTTGAAAGTTATTGCTTTTTGGAAGTCAGAGAATATAAATAGGACTTTATATACTGTAACTTTCTAGTTAGTTTTTCCACTTTTTTAAAACATGGGTAAAGGTAATTTTTTTAAATTGTGAAATTCAACGAATTTGCTACAGGCTACTGCTTAAATTGCTTAATTTAATGGTATTGGGAATACAGAAGTAGACTTTGAGTAATAGGAATGAGAAAGAGGATATGTAAAGAAGGAAGGTATAAATACTATATTATAAATGTTTGCAGCCACCCTCCCACCTCATACACCCTGCCCCACTTCCCAAGAAGGAAGATTCTTACTTGTTTGTTCAGGGTGAAAGCTCTCCTTTGTTGACCAGAATCCGAACGCAAGCAGGAGCAGGTATCTTTCCCTAAGGTAAAGGAAGCAAGAATGTAACATGTATCTATATCATGTAGGGAAAGGGGGCTAAAAGGGGTGGGGGAAGTTGTGAAAGTGTTTTGTTTTCCTTCTGCGCTTCTACAAGTATGGTATTTTTATTTTGATTAAATCTGTTCATATATTATTTTTCTGTTCCTAATTCACAACTTAAGAGGTAAACTTGTTAGAAAAATGGTTTTGAGTTGAGGGAGAGAAGGAAGAGAGTCTTAATGCAGTGATAGAGTTTGTGGGAGATGAAGAGACCAACGTGAAAAGAAGACAATAAGGAGTTTACTGGGAGTTATAAATTAGAAATCATTTAGTATTTTTTAAGAGATTCCAATAAAGAGTTGAGTTTAAATCTACCATCTAGATATATATCTCATCCTTTTTTGTTCCATTTCCTTTCCTTTCTTGCCTTCTCTTGGTTTAATCGTTTTTTTTTTCCTTATTCCTTCTATTAGGATTATTTTTTATTAATTTAGTGGTTGTCATTGAGTTTATCACAGGCATCCTTAAAATATTAGAATCTACCTTAAATAATATTTTTTTTCACTTTCTGGACATGTCTACTTGTCCAACTTTAATTCTATTATTCCAATTTTAATTCACTCCTCTCACCATCTGCCTTTTATGACATTGTTGTCAAATAATTATCTTAGTATTTTAAAATTCCACAATAGCATTGTTTCAAATAGTCGATTGCTTCATATTTATCCATACATTTACCCTTTTTGATGATCTTCCTTCCTTCATTACCTGTTTTCTGCTATCACTTGTTTTTATCCTGAAGAACTCTTTTTAATATCTATTTCACTCAGGTCTCTTATTGTGAATTTTCTTTGCTTTAGTCTGTTAGAAAATGACTTAAATTCCTCTTTTTTAAAAAAAATTAAGGAATCCATTTAATTGAGGTATAATTGACATGTAAAAAGCCATTCATATTTAACGAACCTGAGTTCATTAAATGAGTTTAGAGATAAATTTACACCCATAAAACCATAATTATCATCAAGGCCATAAACGTATTCCTCACCTCCCAAAGTTTCCTCTGACACTCTTTATTATTATAATTTTTGTGTGTTGTAAAAAACACTTAAGATCTACCCTCTTAGTAAATTTTTAGTATATGATAGTGTTAATATATAAATCTATATAGATCCCCAGAACTATCTTGTATGACTGAAACTTTGTACATTTTGACCATCAGCTCCCCTTTATCCCCTCCCCCAGCTTCTAGCAACTATCATTCTACTCTCTGCTTTTATGAGTGCCAACTGTTTAGATTCCACGTATAAGTGAGATCATACAGTATTTGTCTTTCTGTGTCTGGCTTATTTCACTTAGTATAATGTTCTCTAGGTCCATCCACACTGGTGAAAATGGCAGAATTTCCTTCTTTTTTTTAAGGCTAAATAATATTCCACTGTATGTATATACCACATTTTCTTAATCTGTTCATTGATCAATGGATGTTCAAGTTATTTCTATATCTTGGCTATTGTAGATAATGCTGTAATGAACATAGGAGTACAGGTATCTCTTCAAGATTCTGATTTCAAATCCTTAGAATAGCCAGAAGAGAAATTGCTGGATCATACAGAAGTTCCATTTTAATTTTTTGAGGAATCTTCACACTGTTTTCCATAATGGTTGTACCAATTTACTTTCCTGTCAACAGTATACGAGGTTCATCTTTATTTCTGAAATTCATGTTCCCTGGGTAAAAATACCCAATTTAGTAATTATATGTCCTTCATTTTAAATATGGTTTTCCAATTGTTTTCTGTCTTCCATAATTTCCTACTTTTAAGGTGATGCTGTCCTCCTCCAGTTTGCTTTTAAGTGTACCCGTCTTTGTTTTTCATCTGTTTTGCTAGTATGTGCCTAGAGATAGCTTATCGTGCTTGTGGTTAGCAACTTCTTGAATCTGTTGACACTACATTAAAAAAAAAAACTATTAGTAATATTTCTTCAAATATTTCATCTAATTCATTCTCTTTCTCCTCTTCTGGTCAGCAGCTAAATGCAAGTTAGAGTTTTTCATTATTGAAAATATGTCCCTTTAAGCACTTTCGTATTTTCTATAATTTTCCCTGCCTGTACTTCAATATGGATGTTTTCTATTCACCCATCTTCCAGTTTAGGAACCCAATTTCTACTGTCTCTTCTCTGCTATTAACTTATCCATTAAATTAATTTCAGTTATATTTATTTCTCAAATTTCCATTTATCTTGTATAGATTTGGGTTTTCTTGAAATTCTCCATTTTTTTTGTCTATACTGTTTGAGAATAATAACAGTTGTTTTAAAGTTTTTATCTGATAGCTGCAATACCTAGATCACCTGTTATTTTTTTCTCTTAGTTTTTAGTCTTCTTGTGTCTTGTTTTCTGGCTTTCCTGGTAATTTCTTTCTTGATTGCCAGACATCGTCTAAGACAAATTGTAGAGGCTCTTCAATGATTTCTTCTTCCAGAGAGGACTTGATTTTCTTCAGGCAGAGATATTTAATATGTCACACTGATTCAGGTGCAGCTGGACTTGGGGACTAGTATATTTCTGATTTCCCCTTACTGGTAGTGCTTAGCAATCCAGGCTCTCAATGAAGAGCCTGGGGTGATTACAAGAGCTCTTCCTTGACTAGCACTGAACTTCAATTTTTGTCTCCTTAGCTTGTGAAACTGCCAAGATCTGTTTATATTTTTAGTCCCTTATTAGCCACATGTTACTTGGTTTGTTGACTTCCTATGCAGATTCACAGCTTAGGATCTGTTAAATGATTCAATTTCAGGGGAAACTGAATATAGATATTCAGTTTTATGTCTCTGGAGTTTACTTTTTTTTTTTCTGGAAAATTGGCGTACTTAATAGTGTTCCCTTGGTAGCCTTAAATTCTTTTTTTTGTCTCCCCAAGTGAGTATTCCACCAAGTTCCTCTTTGACTTTTATGTCCTATACTTCAATTCAGCATATGCCTGGAGAGAAAAGACTGCGGTGAATTCAAGTTCACCCCAGTGCATTTTCCTTCTCTCTAGAATCTTGGCCTCTTAAGTCCATCTTCAATGTCTTCAAACTGTTATTTATTATAGTTCTTAGTGAGAGGGTAATTCATCCATGTTACTGCATCACAGATGGAAACAGAAGTACCCAGTAAAAAGTGAATTAATTTTTGGTTATTCTTGGCTTTTAAATTGCTCCCTCCCTTCCTCCCTCTCTGTGTGTGTTTATATGAAGCACCATGTACAAGAGCTAGTACAAGTGTATCCCCAATTTACATGCATTTACAAAATTTGAACATTTCACAATTACCTACATTGTTATGGTGTTATTTACCAAGATGGAAAGAAATGTCTTAGATATGGGGTGGGGGAAATTAAGAGTTGGCTGTATGTTAAATTTAGGGTGCCTATTAAAGAAGTAAAGTGAAGAGCAGAAATCAGTTGAGCCTACCTGTCTGGAATTCAGAGGAGATTTCCAGGCTGGTAATATATTTTGGGAGTTGTCCAGCTATAGATATGATTAAAGCTTTGGGATTAGTTGAGATCCCTTGTGAAGTGAGTGTGAGGAGAGAAGAGATAAGAAGAGAGCCTAGAACACTCTAACATTTACGCAACAAAAAGAGAAAAGGGATTGGGCAAATGAGACAGAAAAGGAGTTGGCCTTGAAGTGGGAGAAAAATCAAGAAATTTTGTTGTTTTGGAAGTCCATTAAAGAAACTTTCCAGAAGCAGAGAGTAATCAACAATGTCAAATGCCGCTGACAGAGCAAAATAAGGACAAAGACTTGACCACTGGATTAAGCAATATGGAAGAGCATAGTGACCTTGATAAATGCAGCATGAGAAGAGTTTTGGGGGTGAGGGTCTTTGTGAAGGGAAGAGAGAAGTGAGGAATTTGAGACAGTATATATATAACTCTTCTGAAGTTTTAAAGTTTTGCAATAAAGTGACTGATAAATGGTGCCTTGGCTACGCAGTCAAGCTTTTTTTAAAGATGGAAATATTTCAGCTTCCTTATATGCTAGAAGAAATGATCTGAGAGAGAGAGGAAAATGATGATGCTTCAGGAGAAATAGGAGATAAGGGGATAATTATAGGAACAAAAATTTTAAATAGAGGAGAAAGAATGAGATAAAATGGCAAATATAGAGATTATACTTAAGTAAATGAGCAATTCATTCATTGGAAAAGGAGGGAATCACACTCTTTAGGTACAGATACTTACATAGTACCAAATTTGGTAATGCAAATACATGACATATAGCTTCTGTTTATAAACATCTTGTAGCATAAGAGAGTAAATTGACCAGGGGAATGCAATGTTTGAGAGTCTTTTTGAAATGTGTGATCATAAATTTAAAGTATAATCAGTCAACATAACATGGTTGTGGTTTTTTCTAGTTATGTTCAACCACTTGGGTAAGTAAAGAAAGAATAAACGGTAAGTTGAGTTCTCCCAGAATTGTGTCATATATGTGTAAGACAGAGAGAGGAAAAAGGAGCTGAGGCTATATGCAGGGAAAGGATTATGATTAAAATGATAAACCATGGGATTGCAGGCTGTTTTAGCATGGAGGTAAGAACAAGAGGGAGTGGGTGAGATGAAAGGATTAAGAGGATGAAAGATGAGTACAGCAGAGAGAGGAGGCAATAATCTGATGATATGTGCTTTGGAGTAGCTAGATGAATTGATTTAATTTTTTGAGACGGGAAGAATAAAGATCTAGTTAGGGTAGAGAAGAGCAAAAATGATTATCAGATGGGCTAGAATTATGGAAGAGAAAAAACTTTGGAGGAGAGATTTGAGAGGTCATTTTACTAATGTCAGACTGAGAGTTCCAGATATTATAATGAAAGGTTTTTTAATTATGGAGGATTAAGGAATTGGGACAGCTCAGAAGCTATCTAGAGCCTTAGAAAGAGAGAATCTGAGGTATAAGGAATTACCTGAAGTTTCGGGGCGTCTTATGATGACTGAAACATACAGAGATAGAGTCAAGGGTGATATTCTGAATATTTTTCTAATAATCAGTATGGGGTGGCCTGACCAGTCAGAATTGGCACCAATCTGTCACAGGGGCCCAGTTATAAATTATTATAGTGTTACCGGGGCTTCCAAACTGAATCCCAGAGCTAGGTGATAGGGCTGGTCTGGTTGCAGTTTAGGATAAAATGAATAATCAGTCCAAGATTCTTTCTTGGGATTTATTTTTAAGGCAGTTTGTTATGACAAGGCTGATAATGTGCTGGGAGAATATTGGGAGTTCTGTGGTCCTCAACTTCAATCCTCCCAGGGCACTGTCAATTATAAATATCTGCAAAATATAGCTGTAATTATTTCTAAAAGAAACAGACTTGGAGTTCAAAGGTATAAAAGCAATCCTTGCTCTGCATTTACTGCTTGCTTGACCTTTAGAAAGTAATATAACTGTTCTGGGCCTCAGCTTCCTCATCTATAAAAGAAATTCGATTGAATTAAAACAATACTAAGTTCTCTCTTGGTGGTAAGAATTTCAAACACGCCTTATAGCTTGCTTATGGTTAAACATTTGCTTCATCTACATGTTTCAGCTGAGGTGCTATTTCTACTTTGTCTTGATAAACGTTTCCTACATCAAAATGTCTCCAACATCCAACAAGTTATTTCCAGTCTACTATGTAGTGATTTTTTTTTTTTATTCTGTAAGGAAAAAAAAAAACTGAATTTCCATTTTCTATCTCTAACACTAGGTCAGTCTTTCTCCTACTCTTTCAATACTTCTTAGGGAAAAATAATTTTTTTAGCTCTTCTGAGAGAACTCATCTTTGCTAGTTCCTACACATTTTCAAGAAGGTTTTTAGAGTACTTTACAGTTAAGTGAATTTAAGCGATTCCTAAACTTTATAAAGATTTTTTGTGTGTTTAAAAATTATCTCCTTTGTGGTTAAAATGAAGAACCAGGAATAAAGTATTCTGGTTAAGAATTCATGCTGTGTCACTTGTTTAGATAGTTAAAAGGTTACTGGGTGTGTTACTCAAAGTTCATCTTTGCTTAGTACTGTTCCTTTCTTACCTATGTAAAAGTATTTCCTAGATTAATTGTCCAGAATCTTTTAAATGCTAGAGACAGAAGTTCAATTCCCAGTGACTTAGATGAATTGTATTAGTTATCCTTTGCTATGTAATAGATTGCCCTAAAACATATCTTCTTAAAAGAATACTCACATATTATCTGAGAGTTTCCGTGGGTCAAGAATTTGGGCACAGTTTACCCCGGGGCCTCTGCTTCATGGTCTCGGATAGGGCTGCAACCAAGATGTCAGCAGAGTCTCTTCCGAAAGTTAGAAGGGTAAAGGATTTGGGAGGGGCGGGGGAGTAAATCTGGGTGTAGGTTGACTGGAAGAGGATGGACTGGGATAAGCTGTGTCAGGAAAGCAAAGAGGAAAACAAATTCTGGAGCCTCCCCCACGCGCACGGAAAAGAAGCCGGTCTCGCGGGATCTCGAGTGTTCTGGGCGGGGCCGGAATTACCGGGATTGGAAACACCTGGCTACCCTGCAGGCCAGAGGCCCCTTGTCCCAGGCTTTTAGTTCACGGTCTGGCTGACGACGCCTTTCTGGCAAATCCTATCCTCACCAAAGCTACCCTGCCACCTCCAGCCCCAGTCGGAGTACCAGTATGTGGCAGCTGGTCTCAGGCGCAGTGCCAGGTGTCGGGAACTGGGTTCTGACGCTCAGATTGTGGGAGAGCTGGGCTGCCGAAGACAGCATTCCAAGATCATTCAGTGGTTCATGGCAACATTCAGCTCCTTGGGCTGAATGTCTCAATTCCTCCTTTGTCGTTGCCCAGAAATTGCCCTCGTTACTCAGTGCTTGATCTCACCCACATAGCAGCACGCTTCTTGAAAGTGTGCAAGCCTAGATGACAGTAGAGTATTCCAATAAGACAGAAGTCACAGTTTTTTGTAACCTAATCATGGAATTGACACCCCTTGTGCCTTATTTTGGTCATTAGAAGCAAGTCATTAGCTCATACTCAAGGGGAAGGGATAACACAAAAGCATGAATACCACAAAGTTGGATTATTGGTAACTTCCTAAAGTTAGATTGTTAAAATTGGATTTTTGAGGTTCATTTTTAAAGTTGTCTGCCATAGATTCACTCACATAATTGAAAAGGTGAGGGGTAACTTGTCTTCAGACAATTGGATCCTGAAACTTAAAAGATTCTGGCAATTATCAGTTTCTCTCCATCGCCTTTTTACTCCTATTAGTTTCATTCTAAGATAAGTTCTCCTTTTATGCTAGCCCAGTGGCTCCAGGTCTTCATCCCACCAGTTTACAATTCAGTAGAAAGAGTGTTTCTTTCCTATTAATTCTAGCAAAAGTCCTGGTCTTACAATCACTGATCCCGTTCGGGTCATATGGTCATGCTTAAGTCAGTCATGTGATTCTTATTGGTCTTTTTGGACCATACGCCTTCTTCTGAAGCTAAAAGAAGCGGACATCTCCATCTGAACAGCATGGACTGAGAGTGATGAAAGGATACTGCCTTAAGGAGCGTTGGGATGTTAGTCCCCAAAGAAGAGGCAAAGGATTCTGAGCATAGACAAAACAACAAGAGATGAGTCAGAGTATCCTATTTTAATAGAGAGTAGATCTATGGAATATGAAAGGCAAGGTGGCATTTGAGGTTTTGCAGCTTAATGATAGTTCAAGGATTCTGGAGATGCCATCATTGCCACCTAGGAACAAATTGGACACCTTTATAGCAGAGTACCTACTATCTATTAGACACTGTGCTAGATGCTTTACATAAGTGGTCTCACAAAATACAGCAACCCTATAAAGTCAGCAGTGTTATTTTTATACAGAAGGAAATATCTTTTTCACATTTGATTCTGAATCAGTGCCATACTAACTCCAAAAACAGTGCTCTCATGCTACCAAACCTGCCAGAATATACAAATATTTTTATCCTGTTATATATTACACTTAAAGGAATAAGAAACTAGTATTTATGTTTTATTTGTATGTTTTAATACAAAGTCTGATTTAATGTCTTGCATAGTTTATTGTTTAGTAACTAAATAATTTATTGAAATAAACTTTTAACCTAAAAGAATTTGAGGCACTGAAGTACATGTATATACTAAGTTAAAAGATTTGGACTAAAAATGGAAAAATAAAGTCCAAGAAAATGAAGAAACAAAATTTTAAAACAATGTTTTAATTAAATTTGATCTTACCAACTAATTGTCTTTTTCACTTTTTCTGGTCATCTTTAAATTATTGGTATACCCGTTGATATAATGAATATGAGGAAAATTTAGTGAGAAAGGAGAAAATATGTTTGCACCTGATAACACATGGTAAATATAAGTGACTAATTGTTGAATGGAAATGGCAGTTCCAAATGATAATTATTTCTATCTCTTTGAACTTCAGTTTCCTCATCTATAAAGTAGAGATAATGATGGAAAGAAGGTATAAAGAAGATAAATAATGCATGTAAAGCAAACTGTTTAACGTGTAATCTGCGCCCAATAAGTTTTTCCTGCTATTATCCAAACAAATTAAAATATTGGTCAACATAAATAGACTCACAAAGTAAACAATTTTCTTAAGAGAAGAATCGAAATGGGTCTAGTTTATTATTATTTGGATGTCTCTCAATGGACTGTTACTCATTTCTTAGAAATTTCTGAGTTTACCAATCATGTTGAGTGATAATTGTTTAGATTTTGAAGTGTCTTGATACCTATAGTAGAAGTTAATATTTTGTCTGCTCAAGGGAATTCTGCATCTTTCAGATCATAAAGGGAGGCAGAGCCAGTCCCCCATATGAAAGGTAAAGGCACTGGCTATCTGTTTTTCTAGCTTTCCATGGAGCTGGGGCTTGAGGGAATTTTAAGCCAAACTTGAAAGAGAAGAGGCAGTTGTCCATATGGGGAAAGAACATTTCAGAAAGTGGGAAGAGCCTCTCCAAAGGTCCTAGGGTGGAGATGCTTGGTGTTTTGAGGAACAGCAAGATCAGAGTGCCTGTGGCACTGTGAACAAGGGTTGCAGACTTGAAGACATATGTTATACACATTATTCCAAGAACCATTTAAAAGATGAATAAATATGGACCAAGAGAGGCTGTGACTTGCCCAAGATTACACCGTAAGTGGCAAGAACCAGAACTCAGAAGCTCCTCCTCTGATCTCAACTTTTATGTTCTTATCAAGATGCTATTTTGTGTTTACTTCTAGATTGCCTTAACATTTTCTTTACCTCAGAGGTATTTTTTTGTTAGTTATCGGACGTAAGAAATCATGCCTCCTCAGGTTGTATTGAATGCAGCACAAAGTTCGAATAGACTCTAAATATCTTTGATGAATCATTCTAACAATAGATACTTCTTTCCACTTTATTGTGATAGGCTTGGCTGAATTTCTTAATTTAGTGGGAATATTTTAGAGTAGATTTATCTGATTAGCAGATTAGCAAATACATTTTATGTCTGCATTATATTATTTTTATAAAACAATTTAAAAATTTTATATGGAATCTAAAATTACTTGTATATTCAAACATCGAAGACAAAGGTTAAAATTGTATTTAATAGTTGAATACATTCAGAGCATACTGTTATATAGACACACACGTGCACACATGCACGTGTATTACCCATAACTAAATGAGTGCTCAAACCAAAAATATCTTTTAAATCCCTAATGAAGAATTAAATGGACCTTTATTTATAGTATAACATTATAACAGACAGGTGATTTAATTTGTGTTATTTTAAAAATGTAATTATTAAATATTCATGACATATTATACTTTATGAGACTTAAATACTCATACCAAAATCATATGGTGAAGATAAAATGCAGACAAAGAGTCTGGGTTCCCAGAGCCACCGACCCCTAAATGACCTGCTAATAAATGCCAGATTCTCATCTTGTAAAATTCCTATGGGAGAATAATAAAGGATGAACATTTGGCCCAACATTTATTTTTATAAAACAGGCACCTTTAGTTTTTTTTCAGAAGAGTCATTTTCCTGCTCTATAAAAGTCTGTAGTCCTTTACGCAAATGTGTACCTCATGTCACACAGCTAGAGCCATAAATCTGGGAAGTTCAGACATCCGGCCTAGCCAATCTAGATGATTTAAATTAGAGTTGATATTTATACTTACATTTTCCTAGTTCCTAGTACTTTTACCAGCTAATTATATAATCTTTCATTTTTCTTGGATCATAGCTTTAGTTGTGAAATTTTAGGAAATAAATTTATGTAGATTCAAAGCAGAAATACAGTGAATATAATGTCTTGCGATTAATAATTGCTATAGGCCAGAAATTCTCAAATTGTTTTATCTAGGGGAATTTCAGAACAGATGGGTATACTCACAACATTGAAGAGAATAATGAGGTTGTGACTTTTACAAATATAAACTAAAATAAATATATCAAAGATAGAGGTGAATTAAAATTAAGAGTCAGGAATAGGTGGCAGGAGGAGTGCTAATTACATTTTAAAATTTAAATAATTAACATTCCCAGATTTCCTTGCCTTTCAGATTCTGCATGTGGTTTGCTGTGAATCTTAGTATTCAAAGCTCTAGGACACAGTTGTGTATGGACAATGATAAGTTCCCCAAGCTACTTTGTCTTTATTCCTAATATCTTATGATGAGGTGACCACAGCTACTCAGTAAGAGTCCCTTCATTTTAGATGAAAAAGACCATTTCTTGATGGGAGAAAGTGCTAGATAGATGAGGGATTGGGAAGAAAGAGGAAGAAAAAGAGACAGAGAGAAAGGAAGAGGAGGAGGAGGAAGATAAAGAGGAAGAGAGGGGAGGGGGAGAGGGAAGGAGAAGGGGAAGGCAAAGACGGGAAGGATGGGGAGGATGTGGAAGACAGGGAGGAGGAAGAAGGAAAGGGGTGGGAGAAGGAAGAGGGAAAAAAAAGCAGAAGGAAAAGAAGAGGAGGCAAGGTAGAGGGTGAGGGTTAGTTTAGAGAAAAGAGTGGAGAGAGAGGAAGAGAGGAAGTATGAAAAGGGCAATTACAGAAACAAAAATGCTTCCCAGTGGATTTTACCCCCAAACCCCAAATTCCAAACTCCATAAAGAAAATTAACCTAAAAAAGACAGCCATTAATATAGAAATCCACAATCAGAAGATTAATTCAAAGCAAGGAAAATAAAAAATTATAGAACTACTGAACTTTGAAATAAGTATAGTTCAGATCCTCAAAGAAATAAAAGGAGGAAAAATATCAACAAGCAGAGATAATGAAAGAAAAGGTGGGTAAGAAATAATATCGAAAGAGAAATCTTAAATTAAAAAAAAAATCACATATAGCACAAACTCTGAAATAGAGTCGGTTATATATTTCCTATAGTGGAAAGTTTAATGGCAGAGTGAAGAATGTGGACATAGCTGAGATAGAGCCTAGCTTTAAATGCGAGTGCTGTATTTTTAGCTGGAAGACTTTTTGCATATGACATAAACTTTTTATGTCCTGATTATTTCATCTAAATGGAAATATAAATATTTTCTATCTCAATGTTATTATAAAAGCTATTAATTAAGTTCATTATTTTAAAGTATTTAGAATAGTGCCTGATATATATTAATTGCTCAGTAAATGTTATTATTTATTTTCTGTATGTTTGAAATAGTTGTATTTTTGAAAAGAAATGGAGGTAGAATAAAAGCCATATAAAAAGTGTGATTAGATGAGAATATGTCCATAAAATAAATACACATTTTAAAGTTGTTCACAGAAGACATACAATGTTAAATATTAATTTTAAAAGAATCCTGAGACTCAAGTATCATATTTTATCAATTAAAGACTATGAGTGAGGCAGAGAAGTAAAAGTAACTTCTTTATTTATGTTAGCGGAAATCAAGCGATGTTATTTTAATTTAAGCACTATTTAGAGAAATATAAAATGCAGAGAAAAACGTCAACTAATACACACATCACAGAATAGAAAATAATGGAAAGAACAAAGAATCCTAGAAATATAGAAATCAAGAAACGAGATGGCAAATATAAGAATTGACATATCAATGATCTAAAAAATATGTAAACTGGTTAAATGATATGTAAAATTAAAAACTGAAGTGTTGAATTAAAAAAATATGCAGCCTACTGAGTGCTATTTAAATTAGAAAACTAAAACTAAATTATACACCTGTCTAAAAATAAAATGATGTTGAAGATTTATTAGGAAAGTAAAAAATTAAAGTATAGCTTGGTTGGTAACCAAAAGCAAATATGACAAAGAGGGTAATTTTATATTGATAAAATAAACAATCTACAATTAAGATAGAATTGTGAATTTTATGACTCACAGTATCAAAATACATAAAGAAAAAAACATTAATTTATAAAGATACAGTTGTTACAATAAACATTAACAATCCTCTCTTATTTTTTTTTGATTAGTGATGGGATAAAAATAAAGTCATAAAAAACTATGTAAAACAAAACAGTTTCGATATTTCACATAAGCATATATAACTATACTAAGTAGAAGCATTTAACATGATGCAAATTATATACGTTAATATTTTACAAGCAGATAGATTGCTTGCGTGTTTATAGTAGTTGCACAGAGGCTTTAAAAAATCTTCAATTTGTATAGAAAATAGTATTTATTTTGTTAATATTTTCTGTTCATATTGTGATATAAATGAACTTTATTAGTAACAGCTTAAACAATCAAGCAAATAACTTTTTGTTCATCTGAGCTTTTGTTAATTTATTTCTATTTAAAAACACTATGAAATTTAAAATGGCTTTTCTAAATAACCCTTGGATCACAGAGATCAAACTGCATTTGTAGAGTGTTAGGAAATATTAGCTATATCAAAAGAAAGAGAAAAGGTGGAAAGCTGTTCAGCTCATATGATGAATCCAGCATAACCTTGATATCAAAACTAGAAAAAAGAAAATATAGCATGAAAAAAATTAAAGAATAATCTTGCATATTAATTTAGACATGAAATCCTAAATGGAATATGAAGAAACACTGGCAGTAGTATTCATCCAGACCATGTAGGCTTTGTCCCCAAAATGCAAATAATATTTTGTTCTCTTTTGAGTAATAATTACATACATCAACAGTAGAAGCAAAATAAACCATATGAGAATTTTAATAGATGGCCCTTTAATAGAGAATTTTAATAGATTAATAGAATTTTGATAGACACATAACTTCTCTATACTTCAGTTTCCAAGACTGGTATTGTGAATCCTTGATATTACCAATATTCTAGTCCCCTTTTATATTTTATCTTTATTATCTTCAGTGGGGGGCTATCTTCACAGCAATTTCTCACCCCATCCAGTTATCGCATATATATTCTGGGCTAGAAGATAAAGGGAAGAGCAAAAGAGCACACTTTCCAGTCTAGAAATATGTGAAAATAGGTTCAGCCTCTATAGTCAGTATAGAAGTCCAAATTAGACATCATGATATTATTTACTATATATCAAGCTCATATAGTAAACATTCAATAGCCTTTATTTCCGAAGAAGCAATATAGTCATCCTTCTACACTGCAGATAGTTCGATAAATTAATGCTTTGTAGATTGCTATTTAGCAATACATGTTGAGAAGCAGAAAAAGTCAATATCTAGCAATTCCACTTTTAGGAATTCTTATGAAATAATCTATAAAAGGTTTTAATCCATTGATTTTCATTGCATTATTTTTTATAATAGGAAAATTGGAAATTAATTTTATGCCTAACAAGAGGAAAATTTATAAAATTTATGGTACAATCATACAATGGAAATTCTGTATTTATTGAGATTGTGGTTTTGAAGAATTTTTTATTAATTGGAATTGCTTTCTGTAATACTATAATATGATAAAAGAAAATAATAGGCTATAAATTTGTAGTCTCCATCTAGTAATGTGTAGATTTACAAAAAAAAATCAGTGAAGAATTATAAACTATTATTAAGAATGTTTATTTCTATTTGTTGTAATTCATTTTGATTCTGATTTTCTTATTTCTTTTGTACTTTCTAAATTTTCTAGATGATTATCATAATTCTATAATTTGAAAAATCATTTAAAAATTATAACTCACATCTAGGTGCAATTTAAAAATGCTTCATTGGCTCTACCTTAAACCCCAACTATCTTATTTAAGTATTTAAGTTACTTGGATACGATATCTTATTTAAGTATTCAAGTTACTTAAATAAGATATCTTGTTGACTTATGATCCATATTTCTGCATTCTGAGACTTTGGGAATATATACTAAAATAATAAATTTCTGTGATGTAGTTGAGTAATATATTTACATTTGAGATGTCATTCAAAGTTATATCAGTAATTTCTGTTTTCAGTAATGATTAGAAACTGGGTAATCAAGTCTAAAAAAGTTTGCATACCTGGGTATTGGAGAGGAGCTCTAATAAAGATTGACACAATTTTTAATGCTTTCTCTTCAAGATGGGACTCAATGTATTTGCTCTACCACATATTATTGTGCAATTGTTTTTTAAAACTTTAGGAAGCACCCTTTAGATAGAATGCCCAACCATAAGCAGGAGCTCCACATGCCTATTTCTCTTACCTCTGACTTGATATTGTAAACTTATTCCCTCTGCCTGACATACTATGCTCCATCAATCATTACCTTCTTTCTGTTTCTTAAACATGTTCACCTTGCAAAAGGACCTTTATAATTTGTCTCTGCTGCATACAATGCTTCACCAAAATATTTACATGACTCTACCTTCTCATCATCCAGGTTTCAGCTCAAATACAACCTTTCCACAGACATCTTTCCTTTCACGTAACTGACATCATTGCAATCTTTATCATGCTTCTCTGTTTTAATGTCTTTGGAACTCTTACAGATATCTGAACTCATATTTGCTTATTGATTATTTTCTATCTCTTCCACATTATAATACAGGGTCATAAGAGCAAAGCCATTATCCATAGGATTTACTGTTCCATTCATAGTACCTAGAACAGTATATAGCACATAAGAGGTGTTCGATAATTATTTGTTGAATGAAAGAATGAATGAACACATAAATTGTAATTAACTTAAAACTTGAGATTGTGTCAGATTTTGAACCCTGTGAAAGAATCACATCTATAACCACTTTCTCTTAATATATGCAAACATTATATAAAATGTTTTTGTTTTATATTTTGATCACTTGATATGCAAGATGATTGCAGAGAAGATAAAATCTGGACACAGGGCAGAGCATTATCGACTTCAAACATTGGCAAGCTGTCGGAGAAGCCAAAATCAGCAAGAAGGATGAAAAAGTTTGTTGAAATTTTTTTAGATTTGATATATTATCCATGTGTATGTATGATTCATTGCTCTTTATATTTTGATTTTCCTTTTAACATGTACAAATTCCATGATATAAATCCTAAATTGGGTATTTGAATAAGTAATTCTGTTACTTCTATTATCCATTAGCTTGTATTACAGTTGGTAATAGATTTTGAAAGTTGAAGTTGACAGTTCTCAGGTCAAGTCAGCCATATGTCTACTATTTTATAAAAACACATTGTTTGAGATATCTTTTCTGGTCATATTATGTCTTCTATATATATTGTTGAATCTTTAAAGGAATGTGGATAATAAAAAAATATCTGGATGGCTTATTTATGTCACATATTCAATTATTTCTAACATATGATCCAAAAAGATTGGCTTTCTCATCTTATAGTTCATGATACAAATGATTAAACATGATTAAAACAAATAATTAAACTTTAATATTCATACTGATATTTTTCATCTTTTGAGATTTTTAAATCCAAAAGCAGAAAGTAGTTTAATTTTTAATTTTACAATTGCATAATCTGTCCTGTACACAGTTTTAAGTACTTTAAGAAAAGTACTCATTAGAGACTAAGCTTTTTTATACTTTAATTTTAGAAGTTAATTCTTTTAGCTCTTCAGCAACTGTCAAAGACATTATTTATTTTTTAGTGTTTATTAAAATATTTGTTACTATAATTAATAATTTTAAATTGGTAGTTTATAGTATAAAATATCTTTGATTTTTGCTTCAACAAATAAAAGGATAATTCCTTGTGATTAAACATACTTTTGCACTTGTATTAATCTGTTCAGCTTATAATTTGTTTTTATACATAGTAGACAAATAGACAAATGAGTAAATTAAGCATTTATAATATCTTGAAGAGTACATGTGCTAACCTAAAATATATATGTCCTTTTTGAAAAAAATATAAGAGATTTGTTGTGAGACAAGGGCTGCTTAATAATATTACTGATTCTTAAAACCTGTTGGAAAATGAAGTTAAACCAAGGGAAAAAGCCCTGTGGGTGTTTTGAAGCCTGTTATGCTTCATACATATGTTTGATGGCAGTTGGAAGAATGAACACTTCTCATCCCCCTTTGACTACATTAAAAAGTGATGGAAAAGCTTGTGGATTCAGGTTTCATGCTCTTTACAACTAAATTCCTTTCCTTTTCATATTTTAAATTTGTAACATGTTCTATATAGTCCGTAAGTGAACATCCTGTTTTCAGGACTTCTAAAACTGCATCGCTTTGAACAGTGTGCCACATGGCAATACTATAAACATAAAGAGTCCAGCTGTTAAGATGGAAAATACCATATAAATCACTGTAAGAGCATCTTTTCTTACCACTTTGGAGAGCCCACTGAAGTGTTTTAAAGGCAAAGAATACTAACTTTAAAAGTCTCCAAAAAGCACTTATATGATTCTTGGGATTTTGGATTATAATCTCAGACTGTTTCATGAAGGAATACGTTACACAAAGCTCGTTCCTCGAGTAAAGAAATGCTTTTTCCACTAAATATCTCAAGCATGTTCTTGTCCTTGACATCCTTAATGTGATTTGTGAAATTTGGAACTGTATAATAATTTATTCTATTTAAATTACCATATTTTAAATAGAAAGTTCTTTGAAATAAAATTCTAGATATTTCCACTCCATCTTTAAAAATAAAAATAGACTCTGGCACAAGTTCTGGACTGAAAAGTTTTCTAGGAAGTGAAGCATCCTCAGCTAGAACATCCTAGAATTGGGAGCACCTTGGATTAATACTCAGAGTACTCATGCTACGGGTAGTTTTTGTTCTTGATGTTTTACGTTTTTCAGTTGAGCCAATATTTTAAAACCTGTTGGAAAATGAAGAGAGAGAATTATAGTGAGAGAAGAACTCTAAATGCTATAAAAGAGAGGGCTTGCATTTAGGACATATTAAATACTGAATAAGTGTTAGTTTCCTCCCCTGTTTTAGTCCAAAATTCTAATATGTGGAGTCCATTAAGGTGGTCTTGTTGTTCCAATTCAGTTGCCTCTTCAGTTTTCATGGGGCTATGGAGACACAGCTCTAGGCAATCTCCAGTAGTAAACAAAATCTCCCTAGCTAAGGAAAAGAATTCAGAATGAGAATTCACCCATGTCAGTTAGTCCTGATTTTGTGGAATCAATTTTACTTTCTTGACTTTCAAATGCGACTCTTAATCATTTTATTTCCTAATTGGGTTATTTCAAAAAACTTGGTTGCACTCTCTCTTCCTTGGAAGAATTTTTTTTCTATCTGACTGAGAGGCAGTAGTAAAGAGTTATTATAGGTTGCTTTACTGGATTCAATACAGAGTTTGTGACAAACTATTAAACTTCTTTAATTTGTCTCATCTATGAAATGATGGGGAGAATGATAACACTTTCTTATAGAATTGTTATGAGGATTAAATAAATAAATATTTTGTTAAGAATTTGCCACAGTGCCTGGCATACAATAAGTGTTCAGGCAGGAAATGGATGATAAACAGACCAACCACACTAGTTGTCCTAATAGTAGCTTGGAATACTTTAAAAAATATAGAGTGTTAGAGATGGGAGGGCCTTAGAGATTATTTAGTGAACAATTTTATTTTGTAGATTAAGAATTTGAAATCTAATATAAGAATTTGACTGGCCCAGGGCCACTTAAGGAAAGATCTAGAACAAGATCCTTTACCTCCATTTTCTAAGTTATGTACGACATTCCTACTGTACATCTCTCTCTCTCTCTCTTTTTTTTAATCAGTGGGGGTGAAACATATGCTTGGCAACATATGTACTGTGAAGATACTAGAGAAGTTTATTTTCTCATAGAAACTTTTTAGATATGCCATGTTGGTTCAGTAAAAAAAGATGTGTAGAGCAAAGCATGAAGGAGATTGTTTCTGATGTTTTCATTATGTAGATATGGCCATGATATATTTCAATAACCGTCTTTTAAAAGAATGAATTTACTGAATTTAATATTCAAACAAAAAGGTCATCTATTTATTTCATTCATAAGAATGAAACATAAAACCAAGATCCAGACGTACATGTTTTGCAGTGAAATGTAAAGACACAATATAATGCCTTTATGGGATCAGGTTAATGCTTACTGTGCCTGGAGCTTCCCCGTCTGACAAAGAAGAACTTAGATTTATCAAATGTTAAACACATGGCTTTAACGGTTCATATTAGGAGCGTTCCTGAGGGATTTGCACTAGTTGTGAGGTTGTATTCACTTCACTTTATTTCTTTCCTGTGGCTCTCCTATTTTCCTTTGGGATGTGTTTCATCTGTCTGTTATTGCTTTGAAGATTTTTCATTTCTATCTCATGCTTAACACCTGCCATTGACTCCTTGTATAACTTATGAGAAATGAATAGCATTCTTCCCCCTGAATATGTGCTTGTGTTGATTTAGAAAAAAAATATCTTTCTGCCCCTCCACTTTTATACTAAAATAAGATTTTACTTTTTAGTGTTGATAAATTTTTAGAAATTTTATACTTTTGGAAATATTTATATTTTTGTCTTTTTGATTATTCATTACATCATTGTGGAACAAAGCAGAATGACACATATCCTGTGATTTTTTTTTCAGACAACAATATATGCCTGAGAACATTGAATATAGTAATAACTTGAGACTCCAGAAAATTCCTTCTTTTAGAGGACCATTTTATTCCCAGTCATATTTAAGTTTTTGAATTTTGTTATGTGGTGATAAATATCTTGTAGCAATTTGATCCTGAAGAGAGAGTTACACATGGCTGTTACAAAAAGTTTTATTCAAGGCAGTGTTCAGGATCCATTCATGAATGAATGCTTGACCAGAAATCATATGGAGAGATCATCTTTACCTTTTGAGTTGTTTCTGCCAGTGTGTAGGTGGCAAGAACAACGCATTCTGATTATAAATCGATCATCATTGATATAAATAATTAAAAAAAATTGTAATATATATATTTGTTTAAAGAATGAGTCACTGTAAAACATTCAGCCTGTATTTCTGTGGTCGTATCTGTTCCTTTTTTTGTTTTTATTAGACTTAAATGATTAAATAGAAATCAGGTTAAAAGAAACAACATACTGTGGTATGGAAAAACTTATATTCAAAGGGACGCTTCTTACTTTCTTAAAATCTTTATATTTGCCCTTTTGGCAGGGCTATTCTTTCTCAGTTAGTACCACTTTTCTGCTTTTGCCTGTATTCTCTCCCCATTTCCTTATACCCCTACCAATTCAGCAGCAAGAGTCATCACGTTGTCATCCTTGTAATAGTTAATTGTGCCACTCTTCTGCACAGAATTCTACACTGATCCCAGATCCCTTGGAAAATAACCAAAGGTTTTACAATGACCTTCAATTATCTTTGTGACTTTATCTCTTACTTTACTCCTTATTCCTTTGGCTTCAGTTCACTGGTGTCCTTAAACATTCCAGACACTCTCCTATGTGGGTTTACTCTTGGCCAGGAATGAGCTTCCTCAAGATATCCACAGTAGCTCACAAGGCTAGTTTCAGGTCTACAGTCTTTTTTTTTTTTTTTTTTTTTAGGCGAGGCAACCCTTGGTTGACCCGACAGATTGCAAGGACCTTGTCAGCTTACGATCCCTTATTTTTTATTTTTTACACCTACAGCACCTGGTCTTCCTAGGTGGTCTCCAATCCAAGTACTAACCAGGCCCGACCCTGCTTAGCTTCTGAGATCAGATGAGATCGGTCTTGTTCAGGGTGCCATGGCGGTAGACTACAATCTGCTTATAGATGCTTTTTCTACCCTTCAGTTGAGCACCTTATTAAACCTGCAATATCCTCACTTCTCTGGGACATCTTAACTCTCTTTTCTACTTTACTTGACTCTAGATAGCATTTACTGTGATCTAAAGACTCCATATTTTACTAATCTTCTTTAGTGCTTTGGCTCTAAATTATATAAAATATAAGCTCTACTAGGACAAGAAATTTGGACTCTTTTTGAAAAAAACAACTGTATTTCCTGTACCTAGAATAATGCCTGTCACATAGTAGGTGCTCAAAAAAATCATTATTAAAAGAACAAAATAATATAAGACTAAAATATAATTCTTGTGCATATTTTCAGTGATTTAGAAGGAGATATAAAATGTTACAAAAGGAACACCTGGCTACAAATTGGAATAGCATCAAAATTTATGAAAAATGTGATCATGAGTAAATACTATAATCACTTTAAATTTTACTCATCATAAGTATAATATGAATCTTAAATGAGATAATGTATGTGAAAATGCTTGTCAACTATTAAGCATTTTACTAATGCTATTAGTGTTTTTTTCCCTTGAGGATGAATTAACTTAATTTTATAAATGAATTAATTTTATCAGTAATAGATTAACATCTCTATATTTGTTTCTTTAAGACATTTTCTCTTAAGTTTTCATGATTCTCTTTTCCAGATTGACATAAATAGTTATGACTGGTTAGGCAATAAGCTTTTACCGAATGTTTACTAGTGGTATATGTGATTTAAAAAGCTACAGCTTAGTGAGAATAGAAATAATTAATGTGGTTTTCAAAACTGATTTATATATAGTCATCTAATTTCTATTGCTTACTTTATGCCATGCTCTCTTCTAAGTGCTCTACAAGTATGAACTTATTTAATACTTGTAAAAACCCTATGAATTCATTAATATCTCTATTTTGCTAATGAGAAAACATACAGACAGGTTAACTTGTTCAAGGTCATAATTTACACTACATGTGTAAATGCATGTATTTATATATTTAAAAATAAAATAATTTTAAGATTAATACTACAGTTTAAAATATAAATATATTACTTGGATATTAAAATAAGAGACTGAGTAAATTAGATTTTGAGAAATCAAGTATGGACTGACAATTACTCATTTAAATAACATGGCTTATGTATACCTAAGTCACTAAGATCTTGAAATTATTTCTT
Organism: Pteropus medius; assembly: GCF_902729225.1. Classification (NCBI taxonomy): domain Eukaryota; kingdom Metazoa; phylum Chordata; class Mammalia; order Chiroptera; family Pteropodidae; genus Pteropus; species Pteropus medius. Next base: position 3,661,923 of record NW_024352785.1, on the reverse strand, counting down.
CAGTATCATTGTGTTAGTTAAGAGCAGAATGTTGTGTAATTTCCAAATCCAGGGAAATATTAGCTTATGAAAACATTTCTACTTCTCATTTACATGTCCATAGGATTCTAAAGTATGATTGGCAATAAAAGGTTTTTTGTTTTCTAGTCATATTCCTTCCATGGTCTTGGCCTTTCTTCTTTCTAGGCTTTGTACCTAAATAACTTTCCCTAGTTAAGGGAGTTGGCTTTCACTAACGATGTGAGACCAACTCTCAAAATTAATTGGATTTCCTTATTGAGTTCTCTTCTTATTACCATGGTTATTTAATTCCATACTTGGGTAAATCTTTACTGGAAAGATTCTTGAAAGATTTGATACAAATTTATTGGTCACTATATAGGTTACTCATAGCACAAATATTATTTGAGAACTTACTATGTTAGGAGTTAGGTAAGACAGGCAAAATCCCCATTCTTAAAATCTTGTTCAGGAAGGAGATGTTGGATAGATTATGATTTTTAGTTGATGATAAGTCTAGGAAGAAAATTAGGAAAGATGATAGGACAGTGACTGGGTAGCCTTTAGCAGTGCAAGATCTAATCATATTCAAGATCAGAAAGCCTACTGTGGCCATAGCATGGTGAGTGAATGGGAAGGTGATACAAGATGAATTCAGAGTAGTAGGCAGATATATTGAAGATATATTGATTATTATATGGAAAAAAGATTATATTTATTTTCAGTGTTATGGAAAACCATTTGAAGATTTTAAGCCAGGGAATAACATGAACTCGACCATGCTTAGAAAATCTATTCTGGCCTCAGTGTGGAGAATGGTAATTGGGGCTAAGGAAAGATAATGTATACTCCACTGGATCCCCGAATTGACCTAGGCAGGTATATGCTAGTGAGTATCTTTACCTCCATCTGTCCTTTGCTATAAAAGACTATAACATTTTTCAGAATTCTATTGATACATATACCACGTTAATTACATTTCACACACATTCAATTTAGACAAAATAAAAACTTATTATTTTTGCCCCACGTAGAGTTAGCAATATTTAGATTTTGACAAGTATTAGATTTATATTGAAATGACTTTTTTTCAATATATCTAGTATTACATGATATAACGGCAAATTATTTTTCAGGGGGCATTTTGGTATGGTAAAGTCATTGAATATCTTTAGTGTAACAGGTGTATGAATTGTTACATCATTCCTAATAATGGTATATAGTGGTACCATGGACCAGGGCAATTTCCTGCCATTTTATGTAGCATCATACTGGTGGGATATGAAATCATGTCATGAAATCCAGGAGTGTAACTTACAAGACCGTTCACACAGTTTTGCCTGATATCACATAGTAGACTCACCTAAAGGACTTTGTAGAAAGTGAGATATTATTTATCTAACCTCAATTTGTTTTCATTTACTTTAATTGAAATAAAAGAGTGAGAAGATATTTTGTCTGATCTGAAAGTGGCCTTTCACTTACTCGATCTTGTTTTATTTTAAGAAACCTGTTTTTCTTTAGGAATATTATTACTGACATAACTCTTTAGTTTTATGAAAATGTTCCAGTAACCTTGTGGTTTCTTCTATACCTTTTATTCATAGTAGTCATGAAAAGGAATAAAACAGCTATAGAATTCAAGGGCCAGTAGGAATATATTTTTGATAGAAAAAATTACAAAGGACAGCATGCAGAAATTTTTATATAAAGAAGTCCCTAGCGACATTGATAGAAATTATTTTTGATACCTTATTTTTCAAAATATGCTGTAGAAAAACAGGAAAAAATGCTTCAGTTGAACAGTTTTTACATGCATCACAGAAAATGACTGTGGCCAGTTCTGTTTATCACAATGGAAAATAGAGCATTTGACAGAAAGCCAGGCCTCATAATTAAGTGACATCTATTTATTTTTTGGACCAATAATCAAGGAGTAAAAAAATTATTCTGTAAACTTTAATTAAAATATAAGTTATTAAAAGATATCATCTTTTTCCCTCATCTTACACATCTGGGTTCATTCACAAAAGGAAAAGCAGCATATCTGTTTTGTATATCTAAATTTAATTCAACAGAAGACTAAGATTTGGTGCAATGACTAGCCTGCTATCTAAAGAAGACACCAGATGCTTTGCATATGATATCTGCCCCTAGAACTTAATATAAGGATGCCTCATGCTGTCATGAGTCACACATATACAGCCTAGGCCAGGACAACTGTTGTTCTCATTCACACTCTTACTTAGTGGCTATCAGGACTCCCTTGCAGTTTTCAATGCTAGTAGAACTGATGCCAATACAATCTGTTTAGGGTCAGTGCAATGATCCCTTTTGGTAAAATGGCTCATGACTACCACTGCAGTGTGGCTCTGTGACAGCAACTTTTAATACGCTGGCGGTATCTACAGAGTACCATCAATATTCCCCCAAGGACCAAAAATAAGACAGAAAACTGTGTGGCCTGGGTCTGGATAATAGGGCTCCAAAATCATGAGCTTGACCATAGTAATAACACACAGGAATGGAGAGGCTACAAAGAATATCTAGCACAAATCTTTCATATGACAGATGTCACTTGAAAGGGAGATATGTTTAAAAAAAACATACTTAAATTCCATGTGTATATACACCTCTTAAACTATTTCTTTGTTTTAGATAAATTCTAAATGGATAGAAATGATGCTGAGGTTACAGTCAAGATGGAGGAGTAGGTAAATGCTGTATTGACCCCCTCTCACAACCACATCAAGATTATAACTAAAACAGAATAGCCATCATTGAGAGTCACCTGCAGTCTAGCTGAATAGAAGTCCTACAATAGGGGACATACAGAAAAAGCCACATTGAGACTGGTAAGAGGGGCAGAAATGCAGAACGAACTGGTCCCACATCTATGTGTGGTAGTTAAAGATCAGGAGGAATATCTCAGCTGTCAAGCTTCCCCCAGAGGAGTATGTGGTGCTGGCCCCGCATGGGGCAAAGAATTGAAAATCTATTTGAAGAAATAATGATGGAAAACTTCCCTAATCTTGTGAAGGAAATAGAGGTACAAGCCCAGGAAGTGCAGAGAGTCTCAAACAAGATGAATCCCAAGAGGCCCATGCAAAGACACAACATAATTAAAATGCCAAAGGCTAAAGATAAAGAGGAAATTTAAAAAGCAGCAAGAGAAAAGCAATTATCTACAAGGGAGCTCCTATAAGACTGTCAGTTGAATTCTCAACAGAAACTTTACAGGCCAGACAAGATTGACACCAAATATTCAAAGTGACGAAAAGCAAGAGCCTATAACCAAGATCTACCCAGCAAAGCTCTCCATTATAATCGAGGACAGGTAAACAGCTTCCCAGACAAGAAAAAGGTAAAAAGTTCATCACCACCACCAAAGCAGAATTATGGGAAATATTGGAAGGACTACTTTAAGAAGAAAAGAAAAAAAAGATCAAAAGTAAATAATAAAATGGTGATAAATACATATCTATCAATAATTACTTTAAATGTAAATGGATTAAATGCTCCAATTAAAAGATAGGGTGGCTCAATGAATAAGAATAAAAGATCCTCACATATGCTGCCTACAAGAGACTCACTTCAGATTGAAAGACACACACAGACTGAAAGTAAAGTGATGGAAAAAGATATTCCATGAAAAAGGAAAAAAAAGCTGGGTAGCAATATTTTTATACCAGACAACATAGACTTTAAAACAAAGGCTTTAACAAGAGACAAAGAAGGACCCAGTAATCCCACTTCTGGGCATTTATCCCAATAAATCCAAAACACTACTTCAAAAGGACATGAGAATCTATATGTTCACTGCAGTATTATTTACAATAGCCAAGATACGAAGGCAACCTGGGTGTATATAAATGAATAGATAAAGAAGAGGTGGTACATATATATAATAGAATATTACTTAGCCAAAAAAAGAATGAAATCTCGCCATCTGCAATAACATGGATGGTTCTAGAGGGTGCTGAGTGGAGTTAAGTCAGACAGAGAAAGACAAATACCATCTGATTTCACTTACATATGGAATCTACAGAACAAAATGAACAAAACAGAAACAGACTGACTCATAAATACAGAGAACACTCTGATGTTTGCCAGATGAGAGAGGTTTTGGGGGGGTGGGTGAAAAACGAGAAGGATTAAGAAGTACAAATTGGTAGTTACAATATAGTCAAAATAGCACAAGGAATGTAGTCAATAATATTGTAATAACAATGTATGGTGTCAGGTGGGTACTAGATTTATCGGGGTGACCACTTCGTAAATTATATAAATCTCTAATCACCATGTTGTACACTTGAAACTAATCTTGTATGCCAACTGTAATTGAAAAATTGAAAAATTTATTTTAAAAGTTATGAAAAAGGAAATGATGCTGAATTTACATGAAAAAATTGTTAAGTGTGTCTGACAAAAATTTTAATTTCATAAATTTTATATAAAATTTGAAAAAATACAAACCTTCAGTAAAAATAACAACCATCTACAATACCAATATTTAGGAAAATAACTATTTGGTGCCTTTATGACCAGTAGTTTCCATAAATATATAAATATGAATAACTGTATAACATGTATACAGTTCCAAATATAGAATTATATTCATTTATATAGTTTCAGAAACACTGAACAGGAAATATTCTAAATGCTATATAAATATGAATTAATTTAATCCTTTTAACTACCCTGTAAGATAAGGATTATTATTATCTCCATTAAAAAATTAACTCAAATCATCCACCAACAGATAAATGGATACATAAATTTTGGTATATCCATACTATGAAATATTATTCAGCCATAAAAAGGAATGAAGCACTGATATATGATACAATGTGCTGAACCTTGAAACATTATGCTAATGAAAGAAGCCAGGCAAAAAAGTCATATTATGTAATTACTTTTATATGGTATATCCAGAATAGGCAAAAAGAGTCATAAGTGGATTAGTGATTATTAGGTGATGAAGATAAAGGGCAAATGGGGAATGATAACTTTATGAGTATGCAGCATTTTTCTGGGGTAATGGAAAAGTTTGAAATTACAAAGAGGTGATATTTGCGGAGCATTGTACATGTACTAACCGACACTGAATTGTACACTTTAAAATGGTTGGTTGTATGTTTATAGGAATTTCACCTGAAAAATATAAATAAAAGAAAACTGAAGCACAGAGAGTTTAAATAACTTCCCCAAGGTTACAAGACTAGTAAATTCAGGATTTAAACACAAGCAATCTATGTCCATATATTATGTGCTTAAACACTATGAGCTACTAAAAATAGAATTGTATTTGTTGCTTTTAATTTGATATTTTTGTAAGCAATTTTCCTTAACATTAAGTAAATACTCCTAAAATTTTTATTTTTAAAATATAAAATGTAACCAGCACACATTTTCACTTAAAATCTGAGTTCTAATATGTAACATTTCCTCCCCTACTTAATAATTCTCCTCCTTCTCACTTTCTTTTCTCTTCTTCCTTCTCTTTGAGGAACCACATCCCTCAACCCTCCTTCAAAAAAGACACACACAGAACCAGGGGAGGATGCAATGCAATGAAGTTGAGAGAGAGGTGGAGGTCAGACTATGCATACTTTGTACTACCTGTGGCCAAAGAAAGTATATAAGGACAATGGGAAAGTACTGAAGGATTTAAGCAGATTCAATTTATACTTTGTGACTCAGTGGAGTAATGAATTAGAGAGAGAAAAGTTTGGAAGCAGGGAGACAGAGAGGAGACTATTGCAGTGGTCCAGGGAGTGGATGGTGGGACTCAGGGGTGACAATGGAAAATGAGAACAGGAGAGTTCACAAGAAGTCTTCACAGTTTGGGGAAAGATCGGGCAAATCTTCCACAACTCTTCCTCTGACCTTAGGAATAGCACCTTCATGATGTAACAAATTGTTCCTAGGATAAAAGAGGATAAAAGAAGTAGGGCGAAGGATTTTTTCTTTCCTGATCCCATTTCCTTTGACTATAGTTACAGGTTATTTCTTAGAGTTTTATGGCTAGAATAACGATGATGTTACTTTTATTAAATTAAAGCATTGTCCAAATGTGTTATTACCTCTTGTTTTTTTCTAATACTGCTAAGTCTAACAATCAAAAGCTTGAATGCTTATAGCCACAGCTCTCCTTTTCCCTGGAGTAATATTTCTAAAAATTAAAAAATATATAATTTTTTTCTTCTGTTATTGAACTATAGAAATATTTAGCATTTCCTTATTATATCCCCCCAAATTATAGCACCTAAATTGAAAAAATATGAACTATTTAAATAATCTCCATCTATCTATATATATATTTGAGATTATTAATGCATATGATGGTCTTGAAATAGTGGATTTAACTGAGAAAAAAACACTATTGTGGACCAATTAATAATATATATATCCATCCATGATATTTAATTGCATATCTTTTGTCAAAGCCATCTAATTGACAAGAAATTCTTTTCACATATATTTCACCAAGGATTAATTTTATTTTTTGCCTTGATTACATTGGCCTGGCAGAACACCCAATATATCAAAATCAAAGTTCCACAATCTATATTGGTTGAGTTCCACACAGTTACTATAAAAGTTTTAACGCAATGAAGAACTAAAAGAATATGTTTATCTTTTCTTATTATTAAATGACAAAATATATAGCTTTATCTGGAGCTATCAATTTTTCTTCTTATTAGTTTGTGTTTTTGACTCCTCCACTTCCCCCGCCAATACTACAATAATCTTTGCCTGCTTGTTTCCCTACAAACTCTGGACTCTTTTACACTTGATACTCTTGACATTTCTCTCTTCACATCAACAGAACAACAAAGGCAAACTTTGGAGACTACTTGATTTGCTACCTGAAATGAACTGAGCTTTGGAAAAGCTAAAAGAAAATATGCTTTTTGCTCACTATGTTTCAGAATGCTGGAAGAATGAAATGGGCACATGTCATTCCCAAGACAGAAAGCAGGGGAGAAGCCACTTCATGTGCATGTCTAGAAGACAGCAGCTAAAGAAAAGAGGTCATTAAAAAAAAAAGCAGGAAAGAAAAACCTTCAAAGCAAATGAAAAGAAACCGACAATTCTTCAAAATGAGAGGGAATTGGAAAAAGAACATTTGGGAAGGAAAAGGTACAAACTCAACTCTTAGCAATAAGAATATATAATAAATCAAGAGATGAGGGTAAAGTGAAGATTATTACAGGAATAAGAAACAGCAAATGTAAAGGGTTGAAATTGAGGAATATCATTAATTGCTCTGGAAGTTAGAAAATTCCTCTCTTATAGAAAATGAAGAAACAAGTGGCCTGAGAGGGCATGGAGAGGAGGCTGGTACCAGATCTTGTACAGCAGTTTCTCAAATTCTTTGTGGTGCAGGATTATACATTAAAAAGATAATAATTCACAGGGTCCTATTGTATAAAGTTCACATGCACATTGAGTCACATACAACTCACCATGTGATTTCGGACTACATGAACTGGTCTTTCTGTATCTTTGCAACAAAACAAATTTACTGATCATATATAAACATGTCACAGCACTGTCAAATAAGTATAAACATCTCTAAGTGCTTACTCTTAATTTTTATACTTATTATGTCACAGATTGGCAGCACACTTTATGTTGCAGTCATGTAAGGAATTTCTATTCTTTTCTAGGCCCAAGGGCAAGTTACAGAAGAGTTTTTAAAACCTGGGTAAGATTAGAGGATTTGCATTTTGAATCACAAACAAGAGTAAACAACATATTGGAGGCAGGACACAGGCAGAAGTAGGGAGTATAGGAGACTACTGTAATAATGTGGTATAAATAATAGGTAGTGACTATGAAGATGTATAAATGGATTCAAGGCATATTTTGGTTATGGTACCACAGCGTTAATAGGTTGGATGTAAGAACCAAAGGTGAAGACAGAATCATGAATAATTCAAGGATTCTATCTGCAACATCTGGGTGACTATCACATATTGACATAGGGAAGACAGGAGGAACAGTTTGAGATGGACACGGATATGGTGAAATCAGGAGTTGTGCTTTGGCTGTGCTAAACATAAACTTGTTACAAAAGAGTGAAATGGATGGAGTCTCATTTGTTTAAAAGGTGATCTCTCTCTAATTGATTAAAACAAGATATTTACACCTCTGATCCAAGAATTCTGAGCAATCATCTCAACAGTGCTTTGGATGAAATAATGAAGTGGTCTGATAGTAATACTATTAACCAATAGTTAGGCCTTTGTGCATAGTTATTGGTTACCTATAGGATGATAAATTACTCTCCTTAAGCAGAAAGAGTTCCCAATATGTTTATACTCCCCTCAAAAACTGTTCTGTTAGTTTTTGTATGAATCAAGTTCATTTCAGTTTAGTATTAAAAAATAATTTTGTCATTTGTGTTAAACATTCTTAGTAATTTTATTAAACATTTCTTTATCCAAAAAAGAATAGTTTTGTATTTGAAGTGTATTACAAGTATAGATTTACAATTGGAATTAAATGATGGAAATGGGAAAAAAAGTCTTATAAAATACCTTAGCTTATAGAAAAAGAGTGCCAGCAAGGAGAAATAGAGACAAGTCTGCAACTTCCTTAGAGTTCCAGAGAATTCAACCTTTGAATTCATACTAATTAGCTTCAAAGGTCGTGGAAAATTTGACCCCAGTAACTGCCCTGTTGAATTTGGCTAAGCACGAATAGCAATTTAATTCTCTGGCTGGCTGGTAAGGATACGACAAGGTGTCTGAAGAATTTCTCATTTACTAAGAAATTTCCATGTGGTACACATGGCAGCATTAACTCAATACCTTCAACAAACCCTGGTTGTATTTTTACCAATCTTTTAAAACATTATGCTTGATGTTAACAAAACAAGACACAGTGTCATGTCATTTATTGCATTTTAGGGTTAATTCTTACTTCCGATAGGGCTTCTCTTTATGAGTTTGTTTGCATTCTGGTAACATGCAAAGTTCATCTTATAAATCTGTCTCTAGAATTACCTTTTCTTTCAGACCACAGGTTTAAGCATATTTCTCTAACCTTAAGCTTCAGTAGAAATGAGCACAAAGTACAAATGGTATATTTAAAGCCAAAGACAGTAGAAATAATGTTAAACTATGGCCATCAATTACTTTTATTTTTTAGTTCATATTACTTCAAGGGAAGGAATTTACCACATTCTACCTTTTATTTCCTACAGAGGTTCTTAGTGCATAAAGCAAAGGTTATTTGTTTTATTGGAAAAAAGCCATTGAAAAATATCATTTACTCTGTTGGCCCACGGATTTTCTCAGAATGTTTAGTAGCAGAAACACATATCCTCGAGGATTTCATTTAGTCATGGTTGAAAAACCATATGACAAATTCTTAATTTTGGAGACTAAGAGTTGACAGAAGGCCAACTACTTCAACTTCAAAGACGATGACAACAGCCAGTCTTCATTGTTACTAAATACATATCCCTTATCCCTAGTGAGTCATATCTGCCTGGTAGGGCTTTTTATTGTGAACAATATAGTAAATTCTTTATTCTGATTTATCAAGAGAACACAGTTATAATGACAAGATTTTGATCAGGGCATCCGCTAATAGCCTCACTAGCTACTAGGTTTTAATGCCCCTGAATAACCCACATAACAATTGAGATAGTATTTTTTTTTACTCTTATCCATAAAACAAATTCCCTCCAAATGTATATTGTGGACTTTTTACGCCTTTGAAAAAATTTATATACTGACTAAAAATATTTTTCTCTGGGCAAGATTAGATTCTGCTGAGCTGGTATCTATAATCCCAGGTTTGCACAGCTATTATCCCTAATGCACCAAGTGGTAATAACTCAGTCAGCTCTGTCTTTTCTAAACCAATCCTCAAACCCACTCCATCAATTTTTGTTGTGACTATTGTTAGTTCCTATTGCTTTCTAAAATTGCATGCCTTTCACTGCATCTAGGCAGTAGGTACTGTTTGTTAAATCTGGAGAGAGATTTAAAGTATTGGTTATCAATACTTCACAGTTGTTATTGCTAAGGAATGAGATTTTTTATTTTTTTATTTATTTTTTATTTTTATTGTCAGGCTTGTTCTCCTCCAGATCTCAATTGGCAAATTTTGAAGGAGTTGCTATAGATTTCAGTGCTCTAGGGATTTTTTTTTCTCTCTCTAATTAACATATTACTATATAACACCTCTAGAACTCTACTTAATATTTATTTATAATGTGAAAGCAAGCTTTTTATTTTAAAATGGGATCAGTAACTCTTTTGATTTTATAATTAACTTAGTCAGAAAACATCACAGAGATCAAGATTAGCTCTTACCCCTTAAACTCTACTTCTATATACATCTTAATTTTTTCAGTGTTAGTAGTGAAGCACATATAGTCAGCCAGGAAGTTGAATTATTGAATCTTCACTATGTTCTGGGAATTAAAAAGATAAAAAAGACGGATGTCTAGACTTTTGTTCGAAGAAACTGGCATGTAAACAGAATAATTCCAAATCTGTATGTTAACTGCTGCGAGATAGATATATGAGACATAGTGGTTTTTGTTGTTGTTGTTTGTTCTTTTGTTTTTAACAGATGAAATAATCCATTTTATCTGGGGATAGTATAAGGATCAAGGAAAGTTTCATTAGAGAAAGTATTTGACTTGCACCTTGAAAAATTTTGCCAGGTGGAGGAGATAGAGAGACTTTAGCCAAAGGGAGATTAATTTGAAAAAGCACAGTGTCAGGAGAAAGCATGCCCTTTTTCCTTCATGTTAGTAAAACTTCTCTTTTCGCATGATTTTAATCTTTAGGATACCCAATATCATTTAGAGCCCCTAGGTGAAGGATACTGTTTTTGTGCTAAATAATAATAATAATAATAATAATAATAATAATAATAAGAGGTACAATGAGATTGAATTTTATGCCTGGATCATAACTTGCCCTATACAGTATTGTTATGCCAGAAAAAAATGTACAGTCGATATTGCTGAAATAAGGATAGAATTTGTGAGGGTTGAGGTGGCAAAATTGCAAATTAAAACAAAAATTAGAATAATCTTTGTAGTACAGAAGGAACATTATTCACTCAAAAACTTCCCCAGTTATTATTTTTTATAACTATAACAAAGTAGATAAATAATACCCATTCCCTGGGAAAATAAGTCATAGTCTGGACACCATATTGATAAAATGTTAAGACTTCTTCCCTCATCAATATGACAAGAAAAGAAATAATGTAAATATTTTATTCTTTTTCATATAAACTAGATAACTGAAATGATTGTTGTGTGGAGAACAATATGGCTTGTTAAAAAAGAAACAATAGGCCCAAAGTCACTTGGGCTAAGCCTCACATCAACAAATCAAGACTTAATACCTAACCTAATTGCAGTTTCAGCCTCTTGCAGGAATGTAATCTTAATCAGTCAGCCTACACTAGCCAACTCATAGCCGACACTGTTGAGGTAATCTACCTGATAGATTCGTTTACGGCCCCAGAGAAATGTGACCTTTTCCTTCCTTTTGTTCATGATTTCCTTGTCCCTTCCCATTTCTGCCTTTACAAACCTTTCCTTTTCTGCAGCTCTTTTGAGTTCCCTTCTATTTGCAAGATGGAATGCTACCCAATTTATGAATCCCTGAATGAAACCAATTAGATCTTCAAATTTATTCAGTTGAATTTAGTTTTTATCAGCATATAAATATAATAAATATAACTTATTTATTATATTATATACATACAGTATATACAAATAATAAATATAATTGTAATATAACATAAATAATATAAATGATATAAACATAAATATAATAAAAATATAAATATAATAAATATAATTGTATTATTCATCCTAATGTCTACACCAATAACAGAATTTTTATTGCATTGTTGTTGTAATTATAGTCTTTCTGAAAACACATATAATGTGATGAAAAATGCCTGCAAAAAAGACTGTAGGCATTAATAATTTGGTGATTATTCTTAAGATTTATGTTTATGAAGAGGTACTTTACAATTGTAACATCAATGCGGTGGTTTCTAGTAGGCTCAGATTCTTGACGAAGTTAATTATTTAACAAAATTGTCCTTTTCCTGTTCACAAGCTAGTATCTTCATTTCTGTCCATAGCCTTTTCTTATTTCTTTCATGTTGTTAAAACTGATTTTCTTTAACATTCTCTATGACACAGATCAGCAAGGGAATCAGTTCTATTAAAGGAGATCTTTAGAATGAAATCAACTGTGGAATGTTTTACAAATGTGGTTCAATAAACTCCATATAATTTCAAAAGAAAATGATGCATACAAGAGCATCTTGGGAATTAGCATAAAAAACACTGTTTCACTTAGACTCTTGCAAGAAGGACCTTTGGGAGAATAGGACTACTTTTAAATAGCCTGATTGGAAAAAAAATCTCTTACTGGGGTTCTAAAGAACAAAATTTGCATATTAATAGAAGATTAAAGTGCCCATCAAGTATTCTGAAGCAGTTACTTTCTCTTGTCTATTTTGTTCTTCACATAAACATCTTTCATAATAAAAAGAAACTTGTGCCTTTGCTGCTATTTCAGTGAGTCTCTAAGGTTTCCTATTACAATAGGACAGATTTTAAAAATGTCTAAAACCCTTGATTAAAGCTCTTTGGTTTGTTATTTATTAACACAATGAAAGGGTCACTTTTAGGAAAAAATAGAACAGTATAGAAGGAAGGACATATCAGAAATATTTTTAAAAAACACTCCCTCCACAAAAAAAGAAAAAGAAAAGGTAAAAAGAAAATACATGTAACTAAAAATAAATTAAAATCCCAAAATGTTTTTAGAGAATAATATATATTTCAAAAATAAGTTTTAGATAGAGTGACAGCATAAAGAAAAAAAAGTAAAAAGAGACGTTTATAGGTGGAAAAAGTTCTGCAGCAATTCTAATAGAGTTCCATTGTGCCAAAGATACAACTGTTGCTATGTATTTCCCACATTAGTTCCTAGTAATGTTGTGGGGAGACTCTTGTAATGAAAGGTGGATGTTGTTCCTCATAATACCCCATAAAATTGAAACGTCAAAAATACACTTGAATAGAAAATATAGATTAAAATCAATGTCAAAATTCATTATGTAAGAGAATTGCTGTGTGTGCCAAGTTTTTGGCAGGGAGCAGACAGAATTTGTGGATTTGTTTATTTAACAAACAAAGATGTGGGGGTTCAGAATAACACCCCCCCCACACACACTCTGCCCAAGGCCATTTCTATTTTTTTTTTTTTTTTTTTTAGTTTTAGAGCTGTCTTGCAGTTGAAAGAGACTATGCCTTTCTACTGCTTTATCTGGAGTTTTTCAAAGAGAAGTCATATTCAGTCATATGGAACACAGATTTTTTTTCATTGATTTTTAGTGTAAGTGACTGCTATTTTTCAGATATAGTCTCTAAGCAAGACAATTTATTTTTTAAAGGATAGCATCTTTCTATCTCTTCAATTAAGAATGTGTGGGATAAAAGTGAATCATATGTGGATTAGCCTTTCACATTCTCTCAGGATCTTAAATGTGAATAGCCATTTCCATTATGATTAGCCTGGTATTCCCTTCCTATGAATGTATTATATGCATCCTCAGCTTGAAAATGATACTTTCGACAATGGACTTTTGTGTGCCTTTTTAGTCTGGCTTTCCTGCTTTCAGTTCCTGGGCCTCTCTAACCCCAATGACAAAGAAGTGCAGAAAAATGTGGGGACTACAGTTATGAGAGCTTTGGGAAACTCATCTCATATAAAGTGCTCCTTTCTCTCACTTTGAAAATGCTGGCAAAGCTTCCTTGTGCCCAGCCAGCTTCGGGGCATTCCCCGGCCCCCAACCCCAGCAACTTGCTGCTACTGTATATGGTCTGGGGACGCTCTGAGCAGCAGGGCCAAGTTTTGGCTGAAACTCAATGTTCCCAAATATCCATTATTTTTCTTTTTTCTTTCTTTCTTTCTGTTGTTGTTCCTTTGCTCTTGCTTATCTAAGATTTAGTACTTAGATGTTCCTATCTTAACTAAATATTATAGCATACTCTCTGGATTTGTGTTTCTCTCTTCAATCCCCACTTTTTAAAAAAGATTTTTATTAAAACATAGCTAACATACAATATTGTATTAGTTTCAGGTGTACGCCATAGTTTCTCTTCAATCCCTTTTTGATGCAGTGTTTCCAACTATGTTGCTTTAACAGATAAAAAAAATTAAAACACCCAGAAAAAGAAGTTTTCTGCAGACATTTTTTTCCTGACTTTCTTCCTCACTATGAGTTATGTTGAGATATTGACATAGCAGAAGCAATATCATATTTTTAAGAGAAGCCTTTCTACAACAAATGTGTTTCTGGCTGAGTTCTGAAGACTTTTAGATACCATTGTAAAGCCATTTTGGGGAGGAGATCTAGCCAGTAACGTTAGATGGAAAGGAAACAAAATGACACACTAAAGGTGACCCTAACTCTTCCATAGTTGCTCAGTAGGACATTTTTATTTTAATATATTCATAAAATTTTTGATAACAATTCCCCATTATTATAGAAAAATTCCAATATTCTTTATGAATAAATTACAACATGGAATGTCGAGAAATATTAGTAACTCTAATTGTCAAGAATGCTTTTTCAAAGAAAAATGTGACTATAAGTCTGATGTAATTATAATGGCAAACATCTCAAATGACTTCTCAGATATCAAGGTCATTGGATTTAGTTTGCGTCTTATTTGGATTAAACTGCTGACCACTACCATGGACTCGAAATTCCCTTCTTTGCTATTCAAGATATCATTTTTTCATGATAGCTCCTTTCTGATAGCTCCTTATTTTTATTTACTTTTACATTTACTCCTACTAAGAGAACAGCGATTAATACTGTTATTAACTACTGTATATTGAGTACTTCCTGCCATAGTGAAGATATTCTAGAATCCTATGAAGCAGGTGTTTTTATTATTACTTAAAAATGAGTAAACTGCATCTGGGAGAGTTTGAATAATTTACCAAAGGCCAGATATGTGGGAAGTGACAGACTTGCATTTAGATCTGTCTGATTCCAAAGTTCACCTTCTTAATCAATATGCAGTGATACCTACCATATCAGTTACAGCCTACATGGCAACTGTTGGTATTCTCTGAAGCTCTCTTTTAGGCTTTCTTATTTTCTTACATTACATTATCCCTAGGTAATTTCATGCATTCAGTGATTTTATTTCTCCCCAGTTACATTGCTGGTTTTCAACACTAATATTCTACCATACTTATCATATGCACTCTGTAACGGTTTTCCAGTCT
Source organism: Pteropus medius (assembly GCF_902729225.1). NCBI lineage: Eukaryota > Metazoa > Chordata > Mammalia > Chiroptera > Pteropodidae > Pteropus > Pteropus medius. The sequence goes on along the minus strand of NW_024352785.1, from coordinate 3,646,609 downwards.
GCTGGACACACCCAACTAAATAGTCCAAAAAACTAAAAACAAACAAACAAAAAACCAACCAAACAAAAAACCCCAGGAGTTTAAAATCTTATCTTTAAAATTTGCTACTTTGTTTGAATTTCCCAATTAAAAAACATAATGATCGTGTTTATTCAAGCCAATCCTTCCATTTCCCACCTCTGCATTCCCTTCATTCCAATAGATTACTAAATCCTGTAAATTCTCCGTAACATTTTGCACTATATATTATCTAACTTTCCTCCCCATATTTATTCCTGTGGTTCTGGATTTCTTAATAGTTTTACTTTTATAATATGAAGCAATGTGTGATCATTGCAGAAAATCTGGAAAATAAAAAAATCAAACAGAAGAAATTAAAAATTACTTATAATCTTCTATCATAGAAAACTACTGTGCATATTCGATTCATTTCCTTCCAGCACTTTCTGTTGTCCATTAAAAATAGATTTTCTTACTCTACATACTACTTCATAATTTTTTCTTTTACTTAATGTGATATTAACGGTTTCACACATAATGATATTTTTCTACTATATTTAATGTCTGCTTGAGATTTCATTATGAGGTTCTTATACAATTTAATCAGTCTTCTATTGTCAGATAAAATGTTCATGAATCTTTATGCACTTAAATCAGAGTGGACAACTCATTGACTTTTAAGGATACTTTCCCAAAGTATTTAGCATGTTTATGCATCGTTTTTTAAAAATAAAATATTTTCTTATAATAAAAGCAATAGACATTGATTTTGGATGTCAGAAAATACATACAAATGTAAAAAGAATACAATTCATATTCTTATATAAATGAAGAAAAATAATTTATATTTGTTACAACTTGGTGTATATAATTTTGCAAACTTTATATTTGTATACATGACAAATAAAATAGTTCTGTATATATTGGTTTTTAGAATTCTTTTTCTCTTCTGTGTTTGTTTAAAAAATATTAGCTTATAAGATGATTCTTAATGGCTAAAGAATAAACAATTGTGTGGCTATAGCCTATTCTTTAGTAAATTCTTCATTGTTGAACATTAAGGATCCTTGCAAATTTAAATTACTATAATCAACATTTTTAATACCTAGATCTTTGCAGAGAAATTTGTACTCATTCTCCTTATTATTTCTTTAATATGATTTCTGTAATTAGAATCACTGAATCTAAAGGTAAAAATATTTTTGACTTTTGATAAATATTTTCACTTTTACTTCCAAAATTTCAGCAGACTATTTTTCTGCTACTTTAGAAATATTGATTCTTTTTCTTTCATTTATTATTTTTTAACCAAATATATAGAAAACATCTCAATGATTTTAAATGTGAATTAATTCCTTACTAATTAGGTTGAACATTTTGTACATGGTAATTGGCTACTAGTATTTTTTCTTTTGTTAATGATGTAATCATCCTTTAAAAATTGTATTTGAAAGTCTTCTTTGAATATTAAGTAGGCGCTATTCAAAAAATATTATTTTTTCCAAGTTTGTCTTGATGGAGTTCATTACCATAAAATATGATACCTTGGCATATTGAGTATTTTTAAGCTGAAGGAGCTTGAGAAATATGGCAGAAACAGGAAGTTCTTTCTGACCTTTCTCCTAGCCATCACCCTGAAGCAGGTTATAAAATCTCTCAAGTGAGAGCTGCCTCCTCCATACCCAAAGGAAAGGTGCATCTTTATCTCTGAAGACAAAGGGATGCTGAGAAGAATCTTAACAAACAGGCCTTGCTAAATTTCCTCCAGTTTACTGCATTTACCTCACACTTTTTAAGCTATCATATTTCTACGTGACTATCCACTCTCCATCAAACACAGCATAAAATACTCAGGTCTAACTGTTTCTCTGGGTTTTTATTTTCTTATAAAAGCTCCTTTGTCATGTAAAACTTATATGGAATAAATTTGTATGCTTTTCTCCTGTTAACCTTTCTTTGTCAGTTTAATTTACTGACCCAGCTAGGGACCCAACGAGAGAGTCAAGGAAAGGTTTTTCACCCTCTACAGTCTCAAGTTTCTTAATTTTGTTGATTGTGTTTGATAATGTAGATTAATTAAAAATATCATCAGTCAAATCAATCTATTTTCAATTTGTTTTTTTTGTTGTTGTTGTTTGCTTTTTAGGAAGTCTCCTTTTCCAATCTGAGATAGATAAATACTCACATTTTACCATTTCATTTTTTTACCTTTTAATTTAAAATATTCATAAAAGTATAAGAATATAAAAGACTGTAAAGAGCATGATATTTTACCTTATTTACAGACTAATGAGTTAGCCCACCACAGTTTCATGGATGCTGGCAGATCTCGGATCAGAGCTGAAGAACAATATATGACTCATAGCAATAGCAGCAGGAAAGATGGCAGCATCATTTTTGTGCTAAGTATTTCATCCTCAATGCTCACAGGGCAACACAAAGAGAGGGAGATAATACCTGTATATGTTGATGACTGCATTATAGGAAAAGAAATCTAAGCTTAGGGTACATGAGTGTTTTACAATGGACAGTAAGTGGGCCTGCCCCTTGTTGTGGAGGGACACATATTTTCCTAGGCAGTGAGCCAAACTGTGCTGTAAGGGAGATACTATCTCTATATTCCAAGGCTATTTGTTTTATAAACATATTTTAGAAGATAGTTTGGAACCAAGGTCAGCCAGTGCCTTGATCCCAAGATGAGTTAAAATATGAATGACCCATGGAAAATTGTCTTTGAAAGGAAAAAAATGGTTAATAATCAATGGATACATAATGGCATATAATGAAAAACAAAATCCACTCTTGTACCCAACTTCAAACAAAATAATTTTGACTATTTTTGTTAGTCTTTTTTTATAGTTGTTTCCATATTTCTAAATCATATCTTTATATTGTGTATTAGTTATAATACTCTAGGTTATGTTGACATGTTGGTAACAAACTGACAAATCTCAGTAGATTAGAAAAATGTTTGGACATGTTGTCTGCAAAGAACGATAGCCTTATTTTTTCCTGTCTAGTATTTTTATGCCTTTTATTTATTTTTTGTTGTCTTGTTAACACTGACTATGACCTCCACCATGATGTTAAAAAATGTGGTGAGAATATCTTTGTTTTATTCCCAAACGTAGGCAAATATTTAAGATATAAACATTTAATATGAAGTAGACTGTAGCTACACAAGGTAAATTTGTCAATTTTTTTCTGCATTTGTAGAGATGATAGTGTAATTTTTTCTTTCTTTTTTTAATAATGGAGAATCATATTGATTTTCAAATGGTGAACCAACTTCACATTCTAGGGCTAAATTCCACTGTCTTCATATATCATCTTTTCCTATAATGCATTTGTTAGCTTTTGATATCAAGACCGAAACATGTTGAGAAATATTTCCTTCTTATAATTTCTTAAGTGAATTTGTAGAAGATTACTATTATTTATTAATTAAATATTTCATAGAAGTTATCAGTGAAACTATTTGGGCTAAGATTTACTTTAGGGGAATGTTTTTCATTTAGGAATTAAATTTCCTTAATTAATAGAGGGACATTTATATTTTTAATTGTGTTTCTAATAGAATATATTTATTTCATCCAAGTTTTAAATTTTACTTGCATGAGATTTTTTATAACATGTCATTATCCATTTTAATATGGTAATTTGTGTTTTCTTGGTTCTTTTCCTCTTGTTTATATTTCGTTTCATCATGTAGCTTGTTTTTCTTTTCTCTTTCTGTATGTGTGAGTGGTTGAGCTTATCTTCAGAATATTTTTCACCTTTGTTAGGTTCAGTAGATTTAGCAAATAATACACTGAATTTCCAGTTAAATTTGAATTTCAGATAAACAATGGATTTTTTTTAGTATAAGTATGTCATGTAAATTTTATTTTATCTTATTGTAATTTTCTTTTAACATGTTATATTTGGAATATATTTAACCATTTTTTATCTAACAATGTATAACTAGGCATCTGTATTTTTTTTCTGGCAACCCTATAGAGTTATCCTGTGAAGCTTGGGTCTAAGAGTGGCCTTACAGAGAAGTTTTATGGATACTGATAATGATTTATGGAGTTCAAAAGTCCTGGTCCAGTTTTTATCTTAATTTTTGACGTTGGAGTTCTTGTACAATGCAGACAGTTTAAGTTAGTATTCCACAATCACATTTGGCCTGTATTGGGTTATTATATTTCTTGCAGTTTCTTTTTTTTTTACATTCCATGAAAGGCCTTGTCAATACCTTGGCAAATTTCCCCAGACTGGTCAACATGGAAATATGCTATATATAGATGAGGCTAATTGCAACACCTGGATACCTGCTTCAGAGTCTGTGTCTCCTGTCTCTGAATGGCTTTTGGAGCTCAAGATGTCAGCACTCAACCTATATTGTGTTTGGAGACAGTTTGGACTCCTGTGGCATCATCACACAGTATGGCCTATCTTCATTTCTGACTCCTGGGTATTGATGTTTTATTTTTTTCACTAGTTTTTTATTAACCATTTCTAAATGTTAAATAGAAGAAAAATCCTATCAGTGTAAGCCTGCCATTTGCTCTGGTATTGTTTTTTCCTAAGCCTTAGTTTTCTCATTATGATTAGACTAATAATAGTCTCTCTTTTATAAAGTTGTCAAAATTAACAAGATAATTAATGCAGGGAAGTCATTTAATATACTGCTTGGCACATAGAATGTAACTGATAAATTAATCAGCTTTCTCTCATATTCTTCAGTTTTTCTTCTATCTCAGTATAGTTTTTCTCTTTCAATAATGCCTTTTGCAATTTTTAATTCTGCTCTGGAATCATTAGTGTTTTTACATTCTTGCCACATTTCACTTAGCTCTTCTTTCAAAATAATTTCTTGCCCTTCAGCCAGTTATCTTTATTTTATAGTTCATCTTCATTTCAGAGAGCAAATATTTTCTTAAATTTAAAAGGGAACACAAACAGATGCTACTGAAATTTGCTTCCTTAGTAAATACTTTTCCAAAGCAGATTTTTTCTTTTTAGTTCTACACTTTTCTCCATTTTTTTCTTTGATTCTATTTATTTGTTATAAAAGTTTTCACTCAGTTGAGTGTGAATTTCGTTTCTATTTATCTATTCTTGATTTTGAAAGAGTGCATCCATGTCCGGTAAATGCCTCAAAGGGGAATGTCTGGATTCTTTTTGGATCATGTTAGCGTCCTCCAGAATCTTGTTAAAATGATCTCCTCAGATAGTCATAGAACTGCTCGTCAGTTCAATGATCCAGCGACATCTGAAGAGAGTGTGGGTTCTCTCAGAAGAGTAAATTTGGTTCTCTGTTCAAACTTCCTTCCTCATTGCTGAAGCCCAATGGCTAGATCTTTATAGTTAGTTTTTCTGTTAGCTTGATCTTCTTCTAGGTTTTTATTTTTGAATACCAATTAAAAGCTCCTCTGTTCTTTTGTGGGGTTTTTTATTGGGTGGGAGGGGGTAGATACAGTTGCCCCTACTTACCTATCTGTTCAGTTAACTTGCCTATATTGTGTTCTCCTACAAAAAAGGAGACATTCTGTGTTCAAAGTCAACTTTGAACATTCATGAAGTATGACCACACAAGTAGGTATTAGAGAAAGAAAATACATATTTTTTATATTTGTTATACTTTTTAGTTTTATTTATATGTTAACAAGTTGAATTCAGGTAAAATATTAACATAAACCACATTTTTTTATGGTGTCTACTGACCTGTCTCATCCTGTTTGCTTTGACTTTTTAGCTATCTAGCTTATAAAACTAAAGGTATCAACAAAACAGGGGAAAAAGTTTAACTGTACGTTAATCACTATGCTGTGACTTTCTACTATCTTAAATCAATTCTCATGTGTGAATTGTCAGTCTTTAATTTTCCCAAATAAGAGTTTAGATGGAGAAATACTATGCTCATCTTTTGGCACTTCTTTATATGTTTCATGAGTTAAATTTAATTCTCTTTCTCCTTTTCTGTCACTTTTTCTAGACATTTGTTAAACCATCACATTAAAGAAGATTACTGCCATTATTTAAGCATTTTAAAATTACTTTTAATCAATTCATATCTGAATTGCACCAATTTATTTCACTATTTTGATCATGCCAAATGATATTGTTAACTATAGAGCTATGGAACTAGAGATATAGAAAGTTTTCACTTCTACAGTTCACACATATTTTCTTCACTGAAATGTATTTTTAAGATATTTTAGTGTCAATGTAAGAATTTAAAATTTATAGAATTTGGACTATACAGAATATCATAAAGAATAAAATTTTCATCTATAATTCTTCAAACCAGTGGTTGTCACTTTTACATAGCCATTTAATTTATTTCCTATGAACAGCATAAGTTTATATTTTTGCAAAAAAAAAGTCATTTAATAGTTTTGTATAATCTGCTTCTTACACTAATAAACTACTATAAATATTTTTATGTCATCAGATATTTCTTTTTTTGACATTAATTTAAATGGAGGCATAGTATTTCATTTAACCAAATCCATTGTGAGGATATTTTAGGCTTCTTCCATATTTTTCTCATTTTAAACAAAACTGTCATGAATATTCTTTTAAAGCACAGCAGTAATTCTTTCTTTAAGGCAAATTTCTCAAAATAGAATTGCTGGATCAAAGGAGATGTACATGTATAAGACTTTTGCTATGTATTACTTCATTTCCCTCCTGGAAGGGTGCATCAAATTCTACTCCCACCAGCAGTCTAGTATTAATTTTAAAAAATACACCACAATATTTTCGATGTAGACAATGGTGCCAGTGAATTTAGAGTCCTGTTTAGTAAATTCACAAATAAATATCTGAGGTAGATATAAAGAAGTTCATCTTTGTGACTATATTTCCAATCCTAGAAAGAATGGAATGGGTAAGAGTGTTTACTTCTTACTTCATTTTCCTACTCTATGCAGCTTACAGTATCTGCATTTGGGAGATATGTAGAAACATATGATATTGTCCCTTCCTTTTCAAAGCTCATTCGGTAAAATAAATGTACTCTTGTGACATGTTAGAAATTTACATCAATATTTGGTTAGAATCTAATTTGTTTTTAACAATAATGTTATATGAATTCTAGAATACTGAAAGATTCTTGTGGCTCTGAGTGTATGGACAAAGGCTGAGGGGTTGTGCTATAGGGTTTAATTGGTTCTTGAAGCCTGAATTATTTTAAGTAAGCTTGATAGAGTTAGGACAAGAGATGGGCTTTGTATGAGCAAATCTTCAAACTTGAGAAATGGGCAGGGCATATTCAGGATATGATAAGGAGAGAAGGAAAGAAACTAACAATTACAGATTTCCTATTATGTGCCAATGTCTATGCCAGGCACTTTATTCAAAATAACCATATTAGTGTTATTGAGTATTATTATTCCCATTTTACTGGATCTCAGGGAGGGAGGTTTGATCACTTTTTTGCTCAAGCATGTCTACTTATGATTCACACAGGATTATCTGTTTAAATAAATGGTTTGCCATAACTCCTGCTCAGTTGGTATGTAATTAGGCACTAGTTTTAATACTGGGTGTCTTCTTCAGAACCATCTAAGATGAGTCTTTGTGTTCATGGCAAAGGTTAGTAATCCCAATTTTGTGACAAATGGCATGTAATTTAAACTACAAAATATTATAGGAGACATGTTTTATACATTATGTGAATATAAGATACCAGCTATAGCCCTGGGGATTTTCAGGTTTAATGGTCATCCTGAGTCCTGCTGACATCCAGGCATCTGAATGGTGCCAAGTTTAGGAAATCAGAAATCAGTGCTGTAGTGTTGAGGTGACAAGTCTCTGTGGAACTAGGAGATAACATTGATATCCTTTATTCGAGTCATATATATAGTTTCAGCAAATCTAGAAGGTTGTCACTTAATATGACTAATGTCAAAGTAAGCACTGACCAATCTAAGCAGGTGATGTAATTATGTCTCTCAACAGTAGGAAGAAACACAGTGGAGGAAGAGTCAGCAGTTGGCTTGACTTCAGGCAGCAGGGCAAGTCTAGATTGGTTGTTCTCATTGCAGTAAGAATCAAGACATTTTCCCCCAGTTAAAGAGTCAAGTGCAGAGTGGATGTCTTAACTATTAGTCATAGCCAAACCCATGTGTGTAGAAACAAGCTAGGTTACTAATGATGCCAGAATAACAAAACTATTACTGGTATAAACCAGGATTCAAACTCAGGTATATTTATGCTAATGTCATACTCTTTATGCCCACAATGCTTTCTGTGAGTAGACCAGCCTTGACTGACACAAAATAATTTTGTATGAGAATTAAGAGAGAGAATGTTGGAAAGTTAGGGTGGGTCCAAATTATGACTTTAAAATGGTAAATTGAAATCTTGTTGTGATGCTCCCAGTTTAATCTCACACTGTTTCTCAACTTTCTTGAGCATAAAAATCACATGGGGTACTTTTTAAATAGATTTCCTGGCTCCTCTGAAAATTCTGATTTGGACAGTCTGGGAAGGACCCTGGAATCCAAGTATTACTTATTAGTTTTTTTGGAGAATATGTTTAAATAATCTGCCATGTCTCTCTCCTGGTAGTGAGAATTTGTTCCCTCCCCTATTCACATACCATTTATTGAGCTTTTCCTATGAGGAGGGTGCTGTGGGAGATATAAAGAATAAGGTTGGATCCCTGCCTCTAAGAAGTTTCCTTTGGTAATTGAAAGATACCTCTAGTATCTCTGAACTACTTGTAATTACACAGCCATCTTATTAAGGGACTTCATTATGATTTGATTTTTCTGGTTTTACAAAAGAAATACATTTAAAGTACTGATTACTATCCACTTGGTTAAAAAAAAGACTTAAGGTGTCCTTTTCTTGCCTTTATGTGTTTTCTATATTTAATCTGAATTTACATTCTGAATATAAAACTATTTTATTAACTACATAATCATAATATTTATGCTTCTATGTTAGTTTTAGATTTGAGATACATAATTTTCTGAATTATCAAAGAGAGGCTTAATTTCATCCGGAAATGAAAAATTTCTATTGCTTATTTAACCAAGCTACCTGATATTCAAAGCCTCTGTTTGAGAGGTATTTTAGAAAGCAAGGAATATTTGAATATTAAATTCAAAATTTCGGCACCAAAGCTCTCAACTCTTGATTATCCATTATCCAAATCATATGTAACATTCAAACCTTTGTATTTTCTTGCTAGTCCAACCCTGTAAATATATCATAGCCTTGAGTTTCCATATAGAGTATTTATTGGGGATATTCCCATTAAACTCCTAGAATTTCCAAATGGAATACAAATCACCATTAAGATTATGTCCACACATGCAAAGTTAAATGAAAAACAGGTAGTTATATGAATATTTTAAGCCCCAAACAGCTTTGCTTGATATAGTCAGATAATTGAGGCAATAAACATAGATTTTAGTAATTAGAAGGGATTCATAAATCCTCTAATCTGCCTTATTTCATAGAGGAAAAGCTGACAGCTACTAATTTTTTTTTAAAATAAAAAAATATACCTTTGCCTGAATTTATGGCTAGTTCATGAAAACTCTTTTTTTAACCTGAAATAGTCAGATAATTTTCTCACTATTTACCTCATTTTGCTCAAGATCTTGGCCTTAACACCCACTTTAACATCTGACATCAACAGCTTCTCTTTGGTATCTGCAGCCTGAATTGGAATGCTGTTTTCCTATCTTGAGAACCTGTGAAGCTCAGATTGGGCATGACTGCATATAGTGCATCATGTGATTCAGATCCCTGGGTATTAAGCATCCTACCTTTGAAACTTGTTATGTTCTCAGCATTCACCTTCACCCTCCTGATTTGAGCACCTTCCAGTTTATTCTTCACTATTGGCTTTTCTGTTCAATTTAGTTCAGTCTAATGTTCTTCTGATTTTTTTTTTCTTCTAAAGGACAAGAACTAATGCTCTAATTTAGAGGACTCAAGTACCATTTTTGCCCATTCTTCATCAGAGATTGCACTATTCAAGTACTTTGCTTTTTTTAGATGAATGCCCTAATTTTTTCCTGTTACATAGATGGAGAAATCTCAGTTCAATATTAAAAGGTCTCATCACCACACTCAGACAACTTGGAATATGGATCAGAAAGAATGTAGCATTGAATGAATAAATGGCCTTTGACTTTAGGAATGCCAGCCCATAAATAGGAGGTTGAAATTAGTTTTTTTGAATAGATAATCAGAGGGAACCTCCAAAGGTTATCTAAATCATGTCTGCATGTCCAAAGATGGCTAAATTTGAAATCACAATTTACTAAATAAAAATATGAAGAGGTATTTTGAAAAAAACAGGATGTTGATAAGTAAATGTAGTCTGTCTTAGAAAACAGATAACTAAAGAAGTTCAGAAATACACAATAAGACTTTAAATTATTAAACTATTTTTTAGCTTCAAATTTAGCATGAGAATGAAATAACTTTTTGTTTAGCATTAGAACATAATGTGAAAATTAGTCAACATTTGGCTAAAAACAAATTCAAATATATTTAACCTGATAGGTTATGTTACTATCATTAAATAAGATGAGAACTAAAAAAAAATTAGAGCTTTTCTCAATTTCCAGTCTTAGAGGCAGATCACTGAGTGACAATGAAGGATTCAATATACTTTATACCAGAGGAGGAAAATAAAAATGTACTATTCTTTTTAGTTTGTCTAATATATGTTTAGAAGATGTGAGCTATTAAAATCAGATCTCTAATAGTCATCAGTTTCATTTTCTTTTTCTGTTTTTAAAAATAGGGATGTATTTGACATAATGCATAGATCTTAAGTGTACAATATGACTTTTGGCAGATGCAGACAGTCATGTAAATCACATCTCTATTCTAAGTTATAGAATATTTCTATCACACAAGAAAATTCTTATGTCTCCTTTCTAGTCAATCCCCCTCACCAGTTCAAAGAGGCAATTACTATTTTGATTTTTATCATTATAGTTTAGTTAGCTGTTCTAAAAACTTTTTATAAATGAAATATTATACATACCTTTTTTTTTTTTTATAGTGACATTGGTTAATGAAATCCAGTAAGTTTCAGGTGTACAATTTAACAGTAAGGCATATATATATTGCATTGCACGTTCACTGCCCATAGTTAGATTTCTTTCTGTCATCACATATTTGACCCCCTTTATCCCATCTACTTCTCCCCATCACCGTCTGGTAACCACTAGTCTGTTGTCCATGTCCATGAGTCTCTGTTTGTTTGTCTTTTTTGTTTGTTGCTTTTAGGTTTATATCTCACATATAAGTGATATCATGTGGTTTTCAACTTTTTCTGTCTGACTTATTTCGTTTACCATGATTATCTCTAGGTCCATCTATGTTGTCACAAATGGCAGTATTTCATCTCTTCTTATGGCTGAATAATATTCCATTGTACATATGTACCACAGCTTCTTTATTCAGTCGTCGGTTGTAGGACACTTCAGTTGCTTCCATGTCCTGGCCATTGTGAATAATGCTGCTATGAATGTCGGTGTGAAAATATCTTTTTGGATATGGATTTTCAAGTCTTTGGGATAAATACCCAGTAGAGAGATTGCTGGATCATATGGTAGATCAATTCTCAGTTTTTTTGTGGAAACTCCATACTGTTTTCCACAGTGGCTGTATCAATTTGCAGTCCCACCAGCAGTGAATGAGGGTTCCTTTTTCTCCACATCTTCTCCAACGTTTGTTATTACTTATCCTGTTGATTATAGCTATTCTAACAGGTGTGAGATGGTATCTCATTGTGGTTTTGATTTGCATTTCCCTAATAACTAGTGATGTTGAGCATCTTTTCATGTTTGTTGGCCATTTGTATGTCTTCTTGGGAAAAGTATTTGTTCAGGTTCTCTTGCCCATTTTTTAATTGGATTGTTTTTTGTTGTTGTTGTTGTTATTGAATTGTATGAGTTCTTTGTATATTTTAGATATTAGGCCCTTATTGGAGGCGCTACTTGCAAATACATTTTCTCATTCAGATCATTGTCTCTTTACCTTGTTGACGGTTTCTTTTGTTAGCTTTGTTTTAGTAAGCGTTGAAAACAGTGTGTAAATCCTTCAGTTTATTCTTTTTCTAATTTATTATTTTTTTGCTGTTGGTCCTTTGTATTTGCATATACTTTTTAGAAACAGCTTGTCAATTATGCAAAAAAAAAGGCAAAATAATCATAAATGAAAAAAAGAATCAAAATACTATATTCTTTCTGCTTTAATGATTCTTAGATGGTTTCCATCTTAAAAGAAATTGGTCAGAAATGTCAAAATTAGCTTAGTTTTTTTCCTGCAATATTTAATGAATGCTCTTATTAATTTTTGCTTGCCCAAGAGGAAAGAAAATTCTTATAATAACTTATTACTACTTCCACATATAATCTAGAAAAATGACTGGTTAATGAAAAAAAGCTCACTTAAACACTGATGATTGATTTAAAGTTTAAAACCTTCTGATTATTACATATATTTAGAATCGCTGTTAGGTAAGTTTCATTTTAGATTTTAATTTTATCAAAGAAAGACTTTTCCTATTTGTCCAGGATTTTAAGTTCAGAAATAATCTTAAAAATAATTTAATGAATAATCTTTTCAAAAATATTACATATAAAGTTTCATAAATTCAAATGTTGTTAGACTTAGTGTAGCTCTATACAACCAGTATAAAACAAATTTAAGATAGCCGCTATTTTAAGTTTTGACCAAAGCATCAAGATCATTTTAACAGATTATCTCTATTGTGTGACTCTGGAGGTTTGTCTGGAAAAGCCTAAGTAAAAGGCACATTGGAGCATTAAATTCGATATTTGATGAGCATTGTTTGTTCCTTTCTCATCCATAGGAATGGATTTGTATATGGTTATATAAATAAAATCATTAAAATAGACTTTAGAGACTGTAACTTTATTATTCACTGATATATCTCACAGTGACTGACATAATAGACATGTAGTAAGTACTAGAGAAATAAATATGTGAAATATGCGTCTTTTCTGTTAGTAGAGCTTAATCATTACTTAAACCTTAGGAAATAGTACTTGCCATTATTGTTATTGTTATTGCTGTTTTGTTAGTCTTTTTCATCTAATTTTATAGCTATTCAGTGGCCTGCAGAAATTTATGGTGATATTTGCGAAGTGAGGTTTTGGAGGGCAGAAGAGGAAAGAGTTGGGGTCTGTATGGTTTTTCTGGTTTTGGATCAGTGTGTGACCATGGGCAAATAATTTAATGTGTTTGGTCCTCTGTTTCCTCATTTTATAATGAAAAGTCCGGATGTCTTGGGTCATTTCTGGACCTAAAATTTTATGGATCTGTGTTCTAGACCTAATATTTTATCTGTCTATAAATATTTCTCTGGGATTCCTGCAGTTGAACTATTGTACTACCGCTCTAGAAACTATTGACTTTGAGACTTAAAATGAGTAAAGTAGGAGGTGGACGTTACCACGATCATGCCATCAGATTGCTTGTTAGTTGCTCTTTAGTTATCTTTAAAATTGGTTCCCTTAATACTGTCTGATTCAGGTAGGTGTGCATGATGAACTAACGGCATGCATTTGGAATGGACATCATTCTTCTGTCGAGTTTGAAAGAGAACTCATGTCAGGAAGACTGCACGTGTTTGCAGAGTAATCACTATTTTGGTGCTAATAGCAGCTCACTTTCTTGGAATGAACATAGTTGCACTGACTGTAAAGTGCTGTAGAGAAATCAGAATATTGGCTAGAGATCAGAGATGGGGAGGAGTGACTGTGGAGTGGTTCTTTACTACAGTTTGATGAAAGCGAGGATTTTAATTGGATGAGGTAGTATTCGGCTATTAGGCATATTCTTTGCTGGTATTATTTCAGAACTTTATTAAGTACCTTAATTAGGGCCATTAGCAATTCTGTCATTGGAATAAAAATGCAAGACAAAATGCTGATTTTAATTTTGTGTGTCCTATATTGAGAACTGCTACTAATTTGACCTTTAATTTTTTTTTTTTTGCAAATTTCCTAGGAATTCCAATTAAAAAATATTTTTTAAAACCCAATATTTTAGGGGATCTTTCTCTTTTTTTTGTTTTGCACTGGATTAATTATTTTATATACATTAAAGAACTGGGGAAGTTTAAAGGAAGCAACTTAGCCAAAGTTTCACAGAGAACACTGAATTCCTACCCAATGACCTTCTAGTCTAGAACCTCAGTTATAAATTACTAAGCTCCATCTCTCTCTGCAGCTTATTTTCACGTGGTACCCTTTTATTGAGGCATTTGCATGCATGATTATAGCAGCTGCTCATGGTATGTCATTCTGTGTCGCCACATGATTTCAGTGCAGCTGTGGTTATAAAGTGCTATTGCTAGTGTTTCACTTGAGGCCAGGACTCTGAGTCTCTCTGCTTTTCTGCTCAGGGCTTTCTCCAAAGCAGAAGATGCTACTCATATGTAGGTCAAACTCGGAGGTACAGAGAAGACGATGCCATGGGGAGCAACCCTCAACCAATGGTATGGAAATCATTGAATAAATTTACTCGTCTCTCCTGCTTCTAGTGGGAAAATTCTGAAACATGCTAGTCATAGTGTCTTTGAAGGTCCCCAATGAGACTGAGTCCTATAGTTGTCCACGTTGCTAATCAGCCAATTAAATGTACCATTTACTAGCTTTTCTCCTTTTTCTACCTCTCTCTCTACTTTCTCACTTTTTCTTCTGGGGAATTTCTCTTCCCTCCACCCCCCACCCCAAATGACTTACACTATGCCCTTATCTCAGGCTTAATTTTCAGAACATAAACCACGACAGTGATTATTATTTTTCATGGGTATCTGGGTGTTAACTCACTTACTATATATTCAAGATAATAATCCTTCCCCACTATTTCCACTGAGTTATAAAAATCTATCAATTTTTCCCTCCAAATGTCAATTTTCTCTCTCCATGATTCACTTAATAGCTCAGGCCTTTATTATACTGTCCCTGAGGTATTGTGTTGGGTTTCTAGTTAGCATACCCTCTTCTATCACCTAAGACTTCCTACATTCTGATGCCACATCAAATTTAGTCCAGTGTTGGTTTCATCTGTCACTCCTCTGCTCAAAAAACCTACATTTACTTCGAACGATTTATCACATCAAGCCTAAATCCCTCTGCCCAAGTTAAGATGTACTTTCTTCACAAAATTCTCCAAACCTGATAAGTTCTATTGTTTTTCATGTCTCTGAATTCTTAGAACACCTATAATCTTGCCATAGAACGTAGCATATATTTATTATCTTGTATTATTCTCACTTTTTATACGTTATCTTAATTCACTTAACTACAGGCTCCTTGATATCATGAAATGTGCCTTGTGGTTATTTTTCATTTTCTATAATCTAGCACAAAAGTACTCATCAAAAAATACATTTTAAATGAATAATAGTTCATTCTGGAAGACTTCATAAAAGGGGTAATTTGTATCTGATTTTGTAGATATATTTTCTGGGAAAGACAAAATTTGGAAGGTATTTCGATTTGCCCAGATTCTCAAAGTAAACAACAAATAAAAGCTATTTCTTTTAACTTGTAATTTTAGAAAATGATTGTTAGTATTCTAAGTGGCAAAAATCAGTTTCAAAGGAGTGTAAGATTTGCATATGTTTTTAAATCTAGAGCATCACCAAATATTTGACCACAAGGCAATGATAGAAAGGAAAATGAAGCCTTCTCAAGGATGCCCTGAGGACTTTTACATCTTGCAGCAAATTATTTTTAGCCAGGAAGTTAGTATTGTTTTGTCTCATTTTAAAGACATCTTTCAGAATGTCTGTAGAACCCCACCTTGATAAATACAAGATTCCAGAGAGGGAATGATTTCTCATTTTTAAACATTTATCTCTTCCCCCCCCACCTCCAATACATTTTCTTTTGGTTTAATTTTTTTCAAAATGTAAGTTCTGTTAGAAGTTAGTTTTTTTCTAGAAGCACGTAAAATGCACTTATTTAAATAATACTAAAATGCAAAAATTCTAGAACCCATCTTATTTAATATACTAATTTGCTATAGTCAAACAAAGTGTGTGTGTGTGTGTGTGTGTGTGTGTGTGTGTGTGTGTGTGTGTTTCAGAAAGTAGATGGGGAAATAATTCTGTAAAGTATCCAAAACTTGAAACTAAATGATTTGTTTCCTTTGGAAGTCTGTTCAGGTATTTTTCCAGGCTGAATTTTTACAATTACTTAAATATGCTCTATAGCAAAGGTCCTAATAGAAGCATCTAAATCTTACTGTGCAACCTCAGAAACAGAGATATTCTCTTAAAAACTTGATTGCTTTTCTATGGAAGTAGTTAGCTTTGATTTACATCACTTCTGAAGGGAGCTTCGCTGAGGCTTTGAGTAATTCAATAAGGATCATATAATATACTCCCCTTTACATCTCATAGAGTTGCTGTGTGCAGAGCTCTTTGTTTATGATTCAGGAAATGGGCTAAAAGCTTTCTAGGTTCATCTCTGCTGACAAAATTTGTTCTTGGAGGAAATAATGGCTTCTTGCATTTTAATAAGCAGTAAATCTCATGTATTACAATGCTCCAGCAACAAGTTATCTTTGCCAGTGGGGGCCTTTCCCTGTTTTTGGAGCTTGTTCTTACTCAGCAGTTTGGATATGAAGATAATTCTTATCTCATCATTATATTTTCATTTGAAGACACTGCACAGGAGGATGCCACCCACGTTTCCTTCTGAAAATAGCCTGAGCCTCTTTTATGAGTGCTTATGACGGATGTGAAAAGTTAAAAGAAGCTTTATGAACGGACAGAAGTTTCATTGAAGTTATATAGCTCCATATAAAAAGATGATCATATGTTATTTTATTTTGTTTTCCTTATAAATATTGACTACTTAAATGTTTGTAGTTCTTCAAATACTTAATGTAATGTTTTAGGTCCTGGGAATGATAGGAAAATTAATATCATAAAATCCAGGCTTATAACTGCTTATGAAAACCTTCATGTGAATGAGCTTCATAGAGTCTAACTAGAGTGGACCCTTTTTTGAGTTTTGTGATATGGATGCCCTTCTAAGAAGTTTCCTTAGAGAATTTATTTCTCTTAAGTAGAACTATATTCAAAGAAGACTAGATATATTAAAGCCCAACTATGTAAACCCATTGTGTTTGAACAATAAACCATCAAACAAGACTGTGGCTTCCATACTTAGAAACTTCTAACAGGAGTTCTCTTCAGGATAGAGTGCTTTTCACTTGGCTGTTTGGCTGTATCTATATGACTTGACAAGCCTAGACCGGAGTGATCTAAGGGTCTTGACTGTTTTAACTTGATCACATCAATTGCTTAACAATCAATCAGGTGGTGGTTAATTTGTTATCACACATTATGCAAATGTATCCTTAAATTCCAATTTAATGATGAGCTCAGTTTCTCTATAGTAAAACTTTCTCTAATATTATGTGATTAAATTTGCTTATTAAAATGTTACTTCATGACTATTTAGATAACTTAAGACTGTGCAATATGATGATGATTTAAAATACAGTTAAAGTATTCATAGAAAATATTCACAAAATATTCAAGGAATAAGAAAGGGTAGATGAACGGGTATTTTCTAGATGTGTTAAAAGGATTGTGTATTTCTCCTGGTTTCAGTATCTTTATAAGAACACAGAATTTGAACTGTAAGGAATCTTTTAACTCCAGTCTAAATTTCTTCTTTTATAAATAAGATGCTGGCTCTTAGAAGCAAAGTGATATATCCAGGGCTAGAATATAACCATTGGACTTGAAATTTAGCTCAAAATGAATGTACTGAATTCATTATATGTGTGTGTGTGTGTGTGTGTGTGTGTGTGTGTATATGTATGTACATATCAGATGCTTAATTTTTATTTCTGTAAGATGTTTTCTTCTAAATATTAATATTATTGGAATCAATATGTACTGTGAAAAGTAATATGTTCCCTACCCCCCGACTCCCTTCCTTTAACAAGTATTTATTGAATGCCTATTACTTGCCAGACACTAGTCTATGTATAAATGATATAGCACTGAACACAAGACAGATGAAGTCTCAGTGCCAGGAAGCTTAAATTCTGGTTGGAAAAGACAGACAACAAGCAAACAAACAATGACCAAGAGAAACATGACATAGCCATAAATTCTATGCAGTTATTTAAACTGGGTCATATAAAGGGGTTGGCTGAGAAGATTGAGTATTTTGAGAAGGCAGTCTTAGCTCAGGCTGCTATAACACATTACCATAGACTGGTTGGCTTAAACATCAAATATTTATTTCTCACAGTTCTGGATGTTAGGAACTCCAAGGACAAGGTATCGGCAGATTCTGTGTCCAGTAAGGACCCTCTTCCTGATTCGCAGATGGGGCTGCCTGGCTATATCCTCATATTGTGGAGAGACAGGTCATGTCTCTGATAACTCTTTTTGTATGAGAACGAATCCCTTTATGAGGTGGGTCTACTCTCATGACTTAATTTACCTCCAAAAGGCCTCAGCTCCAAATGCTATCACATTAGGAATTAGGGATTCAACATATGAATGGTGGGAGGATACAAACATTCAGTCTATAGCAATGACATTTACACTAAGATATAAATGAAAAGAGACTATACACATAGAGTGGGATAGAATAACCCATGGAGAAGGAAGAGCAAGGACAAAGACTGCAGTGGGAACAAGCCTGGCATATTCAGGAAACAGGCAGAAAATTAGTTTTTCAAGTATACCACTGTCCAGTAGAACTGTCTGTGATTATAGAAATCTCTGAGCTGTCTAATATGGTAGCCACTAACCATATTTGTCTGTTAGACACTTGCAATGTAACTAGAGTAAATGAGGAACTGAGTTTTATAATTTATTTACGTTTAGTGGATTTAGCCACATGTGGCTAGTGGCTACAATATTGGAGAGCACAGGTCTAGAGCATAGTGATTAAGAGGTCAGCAGTGTGGTGAGTCTAAGTGGGTGTGTCAGAGGGATTGGAAGGGATTAGATTCTGTAAGGCTTTGTAAAATAAGAAATAAACTTGGTCATTATTGGAAATGGGTTTGGAAATTCTTGAGGTCTTTCAAGCAAAGCAGTGGCATGATTTAATTTTTTTTCTTAGAAATACCATTTTGGCTTCTGGGTAGAGAAAGGAACATAGGTAACACAAGTGGAAATGAGGGCCTGTTAGAATGATATTGTAATAATCTATGAAAAAGATGACAGTTGCTTGGATTAGAATTAGACATGTTCAGGAATATCTTTTTAAATGTGGAATTTTACCAGTTGTTAATGGACCAGAAGGAGGAGAGAGAAGGATAACAGGAAATACTCTCTCTGGTATCTAGAAACTCTCTAGTATGACAACAGAATTAGATATTATTCACATTCCTACACTTACAAGTTCATCCACTTCTCTTCTTTGCCATTAGGTCAGCCATTCTCTCTCTCTCTCATATTATTGCAGCAACTTCCTAACTCTGGTTGTCTCACTTTCATACATATCTTCCTTCTGGCTCATCCATCCTTTAGCAAAACAAGGTGATCTTTAAAAAAGGAAATCTACTATTGCTGCTCACCTAATAAAATCCTTCAAAAATTAACAATTGCAAATTGAATAAAATTAAAACTGTTATTTTTAGAGTCTCAAATTCATTTCTTGTCACCGTCCCTCCTATTCGCTTGGGTACAGTCATACTCAGCCTCATTTAGATCTACCAGGACTCTTGCCTGATGTGTGGCCATTGCTTCTGCTGTTTCTCCCTCCCAAATGTCACCTCAGATAGACAGATTACCCCATCTAAAGTAAGTTTTATCACCTCACACCCTGTTTTACTTTGCACTGCCCCCTATCCACATGCTTCATGATCCTCCTTTAGAGTTAGTATTTGTTTGCTTTATTACTTGTGTTTTTCTCCTCCACCAGACAGTATTGTTTATAAGCTCAGTGAGGGTAAGGACAACGGCTATTTTTTCATCACTACACTTTGGTGTCTAGCACAGTTCTTGGCACCAAGTGGTTAATCAACAAATAGTAGCATATGAATGCATATGAACATCATATGAATGCATATGAAATCACTACACTTTGGTGCCTAGCACAGTTCTTGGCACTAAGTGGGTAGTCAATAAATAGTAGCATATGAATGAATGCATAAATCAAGAAAAAAAAGGCTATCGCACTTTATAAGAAAATCACATTATGTCTTCAAAAACAAAAGAATGCATAGTCACTTCACTGAAATTGTGATTCTCAAACTTTAGTGAGCACAGAATTTCCTGAAGGGATTGTTGGAACCTAACCCCTGAGTGCTGGACCCCAGCCCTGAGAGTCGGATACACTAGGTCTGGGGTGTAGAATTTTCATTTTTAACAACTTCCCTGGAAATGCCAATGTGTTTGATCTGAGGATGATGTTTTGAGAGCCACTGCCCTGGAATAATCCTTCTACTTCAGTCGATACACATTCAGTTATGATGCACTATGTCTATGATCTCAAATTTGTTATATTGTTAAGATGGGAGTAAATCTAAATCACTCCTATAAATGTTTTGAGTATTCTACAACTTCTTTTATACAGTGTTTTCCTCTAGTAGTTGTTGAATTTTAAAATTATGGAAATATTCTGAGAAAAAGTCATCTAAAAATCATGAAATTTCTTTATAATTTTGCTCATGATACAGCTTCTTGTTTTATTAGGGTGATATCTGTAAAAACTAAATAAACTAAACAATACTCATTCTATTCTAGTTGAGAAATAATTTTAAAGCCTGAAATGCTGTATCTGTTGCATCTGGCCTTTGGAGGAAGAATCTATACAACTTGCTTATTTAGAATATCCAATGCATGCAAATTAATTTAAATGTAATAACAATATTTCTGGGGCTCTTTATCTAAAAGAAAAGCATAAAAACTTTAGATCAACCAGGCATAATTTATAAATGGAAACTTTTCTTTCAAGTTGTTTAAATTATGCTTAGTTTGTAAGTGACAGAAAAGTTACCTAGTTACCTAGGACTAAAAGCAAATGAAATGATGGAGCACGAATCTTCACATGGACCAAAATATCTGTTAATCATTAGTAGACAAAGTGATACTCAGCTGACGTGTACTGGAGGAATATCCAAGTCTTATCTGAATTGGTTCCTGACTCAGCTGGTCATATTGTTACAATCTGGGTTTGTTTTTGGATGGGAAATTTTTGTTCTGTGGGTCTCAAACTTCAACAGCATGAGAATCCTGTGGAGGGCTTGTTGAAATACCAATTTCTGGGCTCTAACCACAGAATTTCTGATTCAGTGGGTAGGGATGAAGTCCCAAAGTTGGATTTCTTGCACATACCCAGGAGGAGATGCTGCTGGGAAACAGAGACCCCTGTTCTAGGTGCCATTTGGGTAACTCTAAGGGATACAGCAGATGTGAGAATATCCTATTTATCTTATTTATCTATGGCAAATGAGAGAATGAAGGTAATTTGTCTAGAAATGTGAAGTTTATTCTAAAAAGCAACAGAGTTTATGTTATATTATTCTTTCAGAAGCAAACCTAAAAGAATTTCTCATCTGTCTTAGTGTCTTCCAAGAGAAGATTTGACTTCTTGAAGCTGTGCCTTAGTCACTGTGTGCGCTTAGAATCTCCTATATGTATGAGACAAGTTTTTCTGCCTCACTAGATTCTCTTTGTATAGTGGCAAAAGAGTAATTGTTTTAATCTCATTAAGTTCATTGCTTATAGAATTTCAAGATATTTCCTCTGTTTATAAATTTATGGTTTTATTTTAGTATGTTAGAAAGTGCATATTGACATACAAAAGGCATAAGATTTTTTGACGGAGAGATATATTGTGGCAAGCAGATCATTTAGGCACACATTTGGTCCATAGTTTATTGATAAATTGTCTGAGGACTAAGAAGATTGATTGACTTAAATGTATTGAGATGAGTGTAAACTTAGGACAAAGGCCAAACAGAAAAGCTTATTTCAATTAAGAAGAAAAGAAGAAAATTAAGAAAACAGCAACCATGAAAATTGTCAACCCTTAATTCGTGTCAAAGCTCTCTAAACTATAAACTTGTCTACAGTTTTATTTTGTTGTGATACTCAGGAACTTAAGTATTACTTTAATTACTTTCATTATTAGTGGCCTAGATCTCAGGTACTCCTTTCCTAAATAAAATGTTCCCTGTGGGTATCTTAAAACTTGTTCTTGCTAATTCTTTTCTTTGACGTTATTTAGTGTAAACTTCATTTAGAGAAAACTTTATTGTAAATGGATATCTTTTTTCTTTCTAGGCAGTGGGATAAATAGGCAGCTATCTTTTTCTACAAATAAGGATTGAGGAAAAACGTCAGGAGGGAAAATATCCAAATGGCACGTAGATCACATTCAGGTTTTACTCTTGTACAGCTTGTATTGATTCAGGAGTATTTATGAACAATCAGTGATTTTCCATGGTTTAGTTTTACTTTAGTATTTTATAGCATTGTTTTTTAAAGTTATATTTTCATTACTTGTAGATATCTATATCTGTAATACAGTAGAGATAGCATATAGAAAAGTGTGTCTAGCTAAAAGATAGTGATTTCCTCATCAGCTAAGGAAAATTCAGGTGTGTGTTCTTGGTGAAATTACTTATACTCTTCTTTTTACTGTCTTAATGACATCATTTCAAAAAAATATTTCCATAATTTCTTTCCATTCCCACTTTATGATGATTGAATCAAAGACATAACCTAAGACAAGCATCAGCTCTATGTACTTATTTCTTTGTTCTTTCATTCATAAAATATCCAATGTGTAGTTTTCAGAAATATTAACAATGCCAGAGAAAAGATATCGAAATGTAACTGATCTCCCTTCTGTCCCCTGAACAAACAAAAGTTTGGGTGTCAATATTACCCTTATGAAATGCCCAAGGTTAATTGCAGACTGGTTCTTGCAGACAAGAAAAAAAGATTCTCAGTCTTAGCTAGAGGGAGCTTCTTTATACTGTGCCCAGAGTGCTTCCCCAATTGCCCACCTGGCTAGACTTTATAGGACTTCGTTCAAAAGTAAATGATTTTTCTTCTTTCTTGCAAAACAAAACAAAACAAGCAACCAAAAAACTACTTGTAGAAATTCAGCTAACAGTCTGCTTCGATACAGTGAGTTAAGCAAGAGCCTCACCATTTTTTTAAACTAAAGATAAGAAAATAAGTTGCATAGATATTATAAAAATTTCAAGTAAATCATAATTTATACTGAAATAAAACCTAGACATGCCTACTTTGTCTGTATATATAATTTTGTCTTATCAGATCATTTTGGCTTATTTTTCTTCAGTTATTATAATGATAGGTTGTTCACAGTGATAAAACTTGTTTACAGATGATTCGCCGGTTTAGAACAATCTCTTTTAGAATCCATGAATGTAAAGACAGGAAACTCAAGCAAGGCAGTTCCTTTTTTCTCCCAGGTAATAGCAGGTATCAAGGCTCAACATATGTTTCAGTGGGAAGTTTGAGTAGCTTGCCTATTAAATTGTAAAATTTGCTTATAGTTCCTCTTGTTTATGATGACATTCTGTTCATAGAATACCAGTGATCATTTTTTCCTTTTCTCTTATTGATTGATTGATTGATCAGTTGATTGCTCTGAGCTAGTTATCACTATACCAAGGACAGACAGCTTGTCTTAAGTGCTACTGGTAAATTTATTTTTCTTTTAACACTCCTTTGAAAGAAGCACAAAGACCAGGCATTTTAGAATGACAAATGCTAGTCATGTAGTCATGTGTGATCAATCGTTCTGCCTTTTGCAATTCTAAATTACTCTCTATAATGGTTAGTTGCCAGACATGGAAATGCCTTTCTAAGCACTCCCAGGTTAGATTAGTTTCCACTGTTACACCTCTTGAGTTGATATTTTAGAGTGACTTTTGAACAAATTTGGGAAGTTAGAAACTTCGAAAGACCATACAATTTAAGTAATGTTATTTTAATAGAGTTTATTGTTATTATTCTGAGCCCGGTATCTGGAACATTCCAAAAGACCCAATTTGTAAAGGAAAGCCATCATGTTGTAGAAAATTTAAAGGCTAAGAAATTTTAACAAATGGGGAAGAAATGACTCAGGAACAAAAAGAACTAGTAAGGTGATCATAGTGCTGACTGTGACCCCCGGGACAGAGGAAAGACAAAAACAAACTCTTGGAAAGCTACTGCATTAAAAGTATTGACAGACTTCATTTGGCCCAAGAAAATCGTGAAAATCAGAATAGCTAGATATGAAATAACATCCTTATTGTTCACAGGAATAACCAGAGTTCTGCTTCTTAAAGTTCATATTATGCTTTTCTTTGTGGAGAACAAAGAGCTCTGAGAATGACCTCATGAATACCAATTACTAAAGTATGCAGCCCAGATTAAAGAACACAGGCAGATGGTGTTCCAACCATTTGCATTTTTCTGCTCTTTTTTTGGTTATATTTAAAATGATTTGACTTACCAGCCTTCTAGACTACTATATGATCTCCCCTGAGGCAGTCACTGATCTATTTCACCTTTACATGTCCTATTGCCATGCAACCAGACATACTACCATGCCTTTTACACAGTAAATACGGAATAAATATGCAGTGAATTGAAGTCATTGTGTCTAATCTATTTATAGAGAACAGAAGTAAGCGATGACAATTCATCAAAGCCGAGTAGCTAGTGAAGAATTTGATCTTATTCACTTATTTACATTTGATTAATAAATACTTGAAAACACATATGGTCATCATATGTAGAAATATCTAAATTTAAAGTTACTACCTATTTTTTTTTTTAAAGTTCAGACAGTATAAAGCATGTTCCTGACAATTCTTCTGTAGCTGTGGAACAGAAAAAGCTATAACATTGTATAGTACTAAAATCTAACTTGTGACCTAAGATTTTGGTGAAGAAAATCCCTGAAGAGAATTTAGCCAAGGTCTTCATAGCAGGCGATGGCCTTTCCTGTCTTCTGTATCTTATACAACTAACTTTATCATTACTCATATTACATTTATATATTTATATACATTTTTGATATTAGATATTTGTGATGCTCGAGAGCATTACAGGTTTGTCGAATCCTTGAGGACAGGTACCGTACTTATGCATCATTGTATTTTATGCAGCATCCATTGGATTGCTTTGCACATAAGAGGTCCTAACACATTCGATGAGTGAATAAGCATTAGCCATTGGAAGATATGTTCATTAGAGGCAGCACTTGGGAGTAGTTAAGAGTATAGACTCTAGAGTTAGACTACTGCTTGGTTTGAATCTGGTTTTGGTAACTCTTTGTTTGTGACCTTTAGGTAGTCACAAAACCTCTTCTAAGCCTTGTGGATTTGAGGGGGACAAAGGGCACAATGCAAGTAAGTCTTAGAGCAGTCATTGTTTCATGCATGTTAGTTTTTTCTTCTGCATTTTCCATCATAAATTTCTATCTCTGGCTGGAATTTTATGAAAATGTGGGATTTTAACTTTTTTCTAGATTTCCACGATAGCAATATAAAACTTTGGCATGGATATCTTTTATCTTCACATTAATATTTCAGTAGGACACGTATAGTTATCTCTGTATGGTCTTTTGCTTCTCATCTACTTGAAGTTATTTTTCACTTGATATGGGGTCGAGTTCCAGAAGCATTAAAACATTACTTATTATTTAGATATTCTGATAATGTTTTAATAAGTCACTATTTTTAATTTAAAAATTGTCAAAATCTTTTCTACAATATGTACTGAAATTGTGCTGGTACTCAGTGTTATAGTCAGGGAATACAGTATGTTCAAGAAGGCCTTGTCAATCATTTTCCTTTTATGAAGTTCTTGAAGAAGCTATGCATACAAGAAACAATGACAAACAAGATAGTATGGGCTGGTGTATGTGTACCTGGCCAGCAGTCTGATGTGTCAAAGCTGAGTCCTCTGGTCAGCTGTGTCAGAGTATCTACCTCATGGCCCAAATAGTCTTCTCATTATACCTAAGCCTAAAAAAACTTCCCACTTAGCTGCTAAACCCACATCAATGAGAACTTCCAAGGGACCAAGTCTTCATGTGAGAAGGAAGAGAGGATAAGATAGCATGACATTGAGGGGGTTGTTTACCAGTTTTGCTCTTGAGAAAACTGTTCTGCTCACTAGTAAATGCAGTGAAACAATCTCCTAGATGTGACCGACCAGACTAGGTTTTTTTTCCCTCTGAAGAGAAGTGAGACAGGGAAGGGGGATGAGAAAAGAAGAAAGACTTCTCTAGTTTCAAAATAAAAAAGTAGAATTTTTTTTTCCCAGTAGAGGCTAAAACATGTGTTCTCTTAAAGAGATTAATCTTGTTTTTATACATAAAGTATTTTAACACATGAATGTTTGCACTATTACTAATACATAATGGCCAATCAGGTATATAAACTTTAAAAAATTGTAAAGAATTAGACTTTTTCATATCTAATACCTAAATAGTCTTAATATTAACCTTACTCATTTGTACATTTATCTTCTTTGCTATTAATCTGTATAGTCCTAAAGTACTGTCAACAAAAAATACCTTCATAATCTTATGTTATTTGTAAATAATTTTCTATATTTTTAAATACATTTTGCACATTCTAAAGTAGGAATTTTTATGTATCTTTAAAGAACTTTAATAAAAAAAGTTCTCACTTTTTTAGTCATAGTCTTTATGGTTTATTTGTTTGTTTTAAAAATCTATTTTAAGGCACTAGGGAAATCTGACTTATTTAATTAGGCCCCCAAATCTCTTAAATTTTACTTGTGGAAGCCCTAGCTTTATAGTAGTTGATAGAGGAAAATTTAATATTAACTACATAGAGGTAGTTCTGATATCATTTTTTTTAATTTCATGGTTTTAGATGTATATTTTAATCTAATAATATAATAACTGTAGTGGTATTTAATTCTTAGGTAAGGAACTTTGTGATATCTTGAGCTTTTTTTTGTGTGGGAAAATGGAGGGGTAGTGATTATATTGGTGGTAATGGCCAAATAAGCTCAAAGGGCAGGTGATGGCAGAAGAAAACTTCTGTTCAAGATCATTCAGTGAATAAGTAGCAGAAAATGATTTTGACCCAAAGCTGTCAGACTTCAAAGAATGTGTTTGTTTGAGTGTTTTCTCTGTGCCTAAAGAGAATACCCAACTGTTCTTGCCAAGTCATTGCAACCATTCCAGATGAAGACCCAACAATGTCAGTGAGACCGACCTAAACTAATGAGGTTAGACCAGAAAACCAGCCTGGCAAATTCACAAAGTTATAGGAAATACAGAGAAATAATCATTTATCATTGTATTAAGTAGCTGAGTTTTAGGGTGATTTGTTATACACCAGAGGCTGACTGATACATATGAAGCAGTTTTTAAAATGAAAAGTATGAAATATGTTACAAAAAATGTTTTAGAATTCTTAATTGGAGAGAATTAAAACAATCTGATTAAGTGAGAGGGGAATGTTAACCTTAAATTCAAGAACAACAACCTAAAAAGTACATAGTACGTGTCACGTACTATGCTAATTAAAAATTTTTTTTACATACATCATCATTTTTAGTCCTCACCACTATCGAATGAGGTGGATGTTGTTTGTCTTTATTTTACAGATGACTGAACCAAGATTCAGAGTAGTTAAGTAAATTATCCAAGGCCACAGAACTTAACAAGTGGCATTGCTAGGGTTTGCAACGTTATGAGGCTAATTTGAAAGTCTTCTATTTTGCTTTCAAGTAGCCTCTAGAAGTCATGGATGAATGAAAGAAGTGCTATGAAGAGAGGAAGTTCATAAGCAGTTTGGCTAAATCCGTGCACTAAATTACAAGAACCTGTGACTTTCTGATAGAGCAGCATTACCTCTCTGTTAAAAATGATAAATTGGTGGGAAATATCTTGTGGTAAAGTTTCAGAAGGTTATAGGATTTAACTTAGAAAAGGGGAAAAAGTCAAATTAAGAGGGAAAGTAAATGAGAGAAGAATATTGAAAAAAAATCCACACAACAATTTTGGCTGGGTGCAGCAGCCAGCCTGAAGAGTGAAGAGGCATGTGAGATGCCATTGTTACTGTCTGAACCCAGGATTTAAGAGAAGAGAGAGCCATGGCAGGCAGATTTAAAAAAAAAAAAAAAATCTCAGTGATTTTCTTACAGCAGTCTCTTCACCAGCCTGGATATCTTCTCTTGGGCCATTTATATTCTCCTTGTGCTTGATAGACTTAAACTAATTTTGACTGGCTTATTATGAGCAGATGTTCATGTCATATATTAGCTATGATAAATTCACTCCCCCTTCTCTTCTCTTTTTTTTAGATGAATTGAAAACAGTATTGACAATATTTAACTTAAGTTTATAGCATGCAAACTGCTACAATTTTGCACATGGTAATATTTAAATTATGCAGTTAAGAGGCATCACTGGTATAAGCATCTCAAATCAAACTTTGCTCGCAAAAGAGAATAAAAACATCAGGAGCAACATCTTTGAATCATGAGTATGTTAATTTGTGTATAATGGCAGCGACCTTCTCCATTGAGCAATGTATGCGTCTATCGTCTCTTAACCAATGAGTAATATGGCATAAACAAATTAAAAGTAGTGTCATATGACTTCACAGTCAAGTAACTAGAATATAATTAGTTTGATTTAATCTGGGAGGCAAATTCATTATTGCCAAGACAGTGATTCAGTGCTCTGTGCTAAATGAACTAGATGTGAATGTTTAACAGTCAATTTACACCATGTGTTTCTGTAAAAAAGAAAAAAAAGAAATCAAACTATGGTTGTAAGGAAACTCTTTAAAATTTCAAAACTGAATGGGAAATCTTGGTAAAAAAGCAAATAAACAGAAGCGTTCTGTAGTCATAGCAAGAGTTAGCTGAGTACTTACTCCTTGGAAAGTAACCCTGTCTCTGCAGTAGATTTATGTCTGTCAACACTGGTTCAAAATCTTCCTTGCTACATTTAAGATACTAATGACTTGGATGCTATGTGGAATAACTTAATGAACTACACATGTTTAATGAAAACACTTTCATCACCAGTCTTAATCTGTCTCAGAATCTCTTAAAGAAACTCTTCACTGTCAAACCTTCTGTAAAAATATATTGAAAAATCCAATAAAACTGCAGACATTTATATAGAACTTCATATAGCATAATAGCAATCTCTTAAATTTGTACAACTCTAAATTTTTAATATGCTTCCATTCACACTGGTTCATTTGATCTTCATGGCATAGGTGGGGCAGATAAAATTGTACCCATCTTACATAAGAGGCAAGTGAGATTCAGAGATATAAAGCCCCATGTTTATAGTCACTCTACTAATAAGAAATGAAAAGAGAAATAGAAGACAAATTTCTGATTTTGAGAGGAAATTTCTTTATAAATTCTTATAGTTTTTGTTCTTTACAGTGCTAAATATGCTTTTTACTCACCCAGTGAATATTACCTAAAGTCTTTATGAAAGAAATTTCTAAATTTTTCTGAGACTGACAATGACTAAAGATAATTTAATGCATGGAGTGTATCTGTTTCCTGAAAATGTACCTTTTATTAACTCCAGGCATATTTTTTAGCATCATTTCAAAACAATTCTTATGTAAGCTTGATTCCCATTTTTACAAATTATAGGTTCTAAGGGATTGAGAATTTTTATACTCAGGGCAAAGCCAAATGTATAGATCTACAAAACAGGACTGCAAATCTTGTGAGAGCCGCCTTTTCTAGGAGATTTCAGTGCCAGACCATCACATTCACATCAGTTACATATTTTGGAGAAGATAAATAAAAAGAAATCTATGACTAACAAAAACTTTGAACTGAGCAGGAAGTCATATTTTATGGCAAGTAATCTGGATAATTTGAATTTGAAAACACAATAAAATAAAAACAAATCGGGGCAGTTTGATTAGCAGGCACCTTGTATTAGTGTTTTCAGATTTTCCCAAGGCATCATCAGTGTAACTCCCACTGACTTTAATAGAAGTTGCACGTATAAAGTAAGAAGTCTAAAAAGGTCGATAATGGACTATGATAACAACATAGCTCTTCTATCAGTTGAATAGAATACACTTGATTGTGGTCAATTTAGAAATCAGAAAAAACATGCTGAAAAACAGATTTACCGAAATTGTTCTATGGCAGTGTTCTATTATATTATATATCGTAAACAGTTGATATAGAATATTGTTTGAATAAAAGATCCAGGAGTATTTCAGACAATTAGATACCGAAATAAATTTTTTGAGAATTCCCCAACATTTATAAACATTTATTAATCTAGGTTAATATGACTAAACCATAAAAACACATATTACTACATCAAAACCCAGATATTAGAATTTCCAGAGCTGACACTTGGAAATTTTTATTAAAAGGAAAAAAAATGGTTTCTAGGAGATTCCAATAATTAGCTTGGTTTGGGCATTTTTTGAAACTAATTTACTAAGACTTTTCTATTCCTGAGATTGGCTCCCTATTTTTCTCCCCTAGACCTTTTAATTCCATAAAGAAATTACCATTAAAATAACTCATTTTCATTATAATTTTCATTCTATGATCCTCTTGATTCCTCTACATTTTGCTTTCCCTAGGCTCTTAATTTTTTTGTTGTTTTTTAAATCTTTCCATCCTGTTTGATCATTTTCACTCTCATTCTGTCTCTTTCTCATCTCTCTTTTATTACTAACTTTGAGTTTTCCAAGCATCCTCCTAAAGAACCACTCGGGCTTTCTAAATTCCTATGTGGACCTTGTCACTTGAGTGTACTCATGCAACTAGAGACAAAAAACAGCATGGTCCAAGGGCATATTTGGGGAACTATTCTCTAACAAATAAAAATATGCACAGTGACGCATTCACTTATTCATGTATTAAACAAATTTTTATGGGCTTATATGATGTGTTGGTGTTGTGCTATATTCTGGAAATGCTGTGATAACAAGAGACACTTAATTCCTGCTCTCATGAGAACTCTATTCTAATAAGACATAAATAATTTATTAAATAAACAAATAATTTCAGGTAGTGATAAGTACTTTGAAGAAATATGTAGTAAAGTAAGATGTATATCTCGGCATAATAAAAATGGCTAACAATAGAGAAAACTTTGACTGAATTATGGTAAATCAACCTGAGGGAAAATTATTCAATTTAAAGTTCACGATTACCAAGACTTTGCCACTAAGCATGAAAAATACCTATGACTCAATATTTAGTGAAAAAGTAGGATAAAAATATATATAATTATATCTGTGCAAAGCATATAAAGAAGAAAGCAATGTTGGAAGAAAATACTTTTTTGAGATTGTGTTATTTCTATGATCACAATGTTATTTTGGAATAATTTATTAAAGAGCATGAAATGCAAAAAATATATAGCTTTTCTGATGCACTGTTAAGCAAAGAATTCTATTACTTGGCCCATCTCTCCACCACAGCACTTGCTTTTTCATAATGATGAACATGAGGCTTTAAAGTACATTTTGAGTGATCAAAGAAAATATAATACTTTACTTCCTCCTAATTTCTGTGCTAAGTATATTTTATTGTGGTTTAATTTTTCATAATCAGCGATCTAGGAATGGAAATAAGTAGGGTAATAATCTGTTAACCAGAATATTTGATTAACTAAAACACATCATTTCCCGATACCTTCGGTAAGGAAGTTATTTATAGGCAAAAATAAATAAATTAAACCTCAACTCCAAACTGCTTTTTGTTACTCTGCAGTGTCTTAGAGGATATTGGTTACTAAATTAGAATCCCGCCAAGTTATCTCTAGAGCACAGAAATCTGCCTCTTCATTTCATTTCCCAGTAATAGACAATTGTTAAGTGCCTGCTCTTTTCCTGTCATTGGACATTGGGAATTAGGAATTGTTAAAAATATTCAATATTTTTTTTCTCTGAACGTATATCAGTTCATTCAAAACATCCAGTTTTTGTAAAAGACTATAGCAAAGATTATAAGATGCAATGTTGGATTAAATATAGCTTTTGTGGAGAAAAATAAATAATGATAAATACGTGTATTGAAAATTTTAGTCACGTGCCAATTTTAGAAAATTAAAATGTTAAATGTGCCTTAAGATCAAGGATATATGTTAAATCTTTTGGAAGAGCTTCAAAAATTTACCTGCAGGTGATTCACCTATAATGACGTCCAGCACAGACCCTGGGCTGACAATGGGAGGCAGCAGTGGCAGGGAGCAGGGTTGGTAAAGAGGGGTCTATTCCATCCTGATGTAGATTTTTCATCAATGTGTGGTGAAATGGAAAAAAATAAAATAAAATAAAAGGAAATTGTGAACTTTCTTTAACAATAAACTTTTTCAATTAAGAGTAAAATGTCCTTTTTTTGTGAACTGACGATTATTGTTAGGTAGGCTTCTGTTACTGTTTTAATGTTCTTGGCAAAATAAAACATTAGTAATCTTAAGGTGGCCTTCTAAGTATTTTTGCAAGTTTTTAAATGCATTGAATTCAACGAGTATAAGTGGTCAGGTGGGAATAAAGGTGGACTTACTGTCAAAAGGACAGGGGGTTGATTTAGCAACTAATGGCTCTGTGTTCTTAAACATGTCTGACTCTACGTTCTTTCATTAATAAAATAGGTCCAGTACCAAGAGCAGAGGCAATGCTGCATTAAAGACATAACATTTGTCTTTCTCACATATGTTCCTGTTCTGTAACTGCCACTGTTTACTTTGGGTGATTGTGTTTTGTTACTTGTATTGTTTAATTCCAGTTTTCTCTAAGTCATTTGATTAAAAGTGTTAATTAGCCAATCTGGGCTAGCTTTCCTTGAAACCTCAGTTCCTTTTGTACCCTGATGAAATCCTCAAAGTGTTTTCATGATCCTTTTGCAAAGATTCTATATCAGAAGATATTATCTTGTCATTTTCTTATGTCATCTGAACCTCTTACCAGCCTTTATTCTAGAAGTAAGAAATTTTCCTGAGCACACGGTCTTTGAACTTTTTCTCTTCTCTTAGAGTGTACACTTAGAGGCTTTTCCATAAGTGATATCAGCCACCATAAATATTTGGTAAGATATGCTTTGGCCCGTGTATAGGGTTTATGCTATCTTGTTTAGACTGAATTTCTATGGTATCTTGTGTTGTTCATTGTTGTTTCACTCTGTTTGGAAATTGATGTTATTTGTCATTCAACTCTTTGAGTGACACATCAATATAGCAATCTTTGAATGACAATCAACATGGGTTACAGAGTGAACATACAGTACAGAAACCTTAAGTCCTCAAGTCTGCAAATCATGATTAGTTCAGCAAGAATCCAGGACCCTGAAGGAAACATGAAGAGAAAAAAAATCCCTTCAAAATTGAAGGAGTAATAATTACCTCTGTATAGCTCTAATCGAAAGGCTCTTACTCTAGGAAACATTAGATTAAAAGATGGAAGTCAGTGAGTTCAATATTATTTTTATTGGAATAAATTTCCAGGTAGAATGTCAATTTATTTTTGAGTATGCAATATTGCCAAATCTAAAATTTTCATGTATAGTGCTTTTAAATTTGATCTCTTGGCTTGTCAAGAATTCTTATACTACTCTTCTAAAAGGAGATATCTACCTAATAATGGAAGCATTTATCTCAAATTCTATACTTAAATTACTACTTTGAATGAGTGCTGAAATTAATCTAATCTCTAGTTTATATAGCTTATAATTTTTTTATTTTGACAATATGATTTCATATGCTATGATTAGTTCAGGGATTTTGTGGGTGTAATGTACAAGATAAGCTGGTTGAAGTTTTTTGACTTATCAAAGCCATATTTTGAAGAGTAAGAAAATGCAGCTTGCTTGACATCTCCATAATAATTTTCACAATTTTCTGAGCTGTTTGATAAGTTCCTATTTGTCTTTAAAATAAAAAGATTATAGGGAGAATGAACTCGGACCTTCAAGGTATTTAAAAAATCTTTTGTGAACAAATAGTATTTAAATTAGAGGGGGAAAAATGATATCTTTTGGATTTTTAGGTCATATAGTACTTCTACTCCAAATCTAGTGAAATCTTGGCTCTAAGGGACACTTTGACATCATTCTTACTCTCTCTGAATTAGGATTTAAATATTTATACATTTTTTTCCATCTGCAAGAGGAACTGTAAGACTTCTCTGAATGATAGGTTAAGCAAAGGTTATGATGTTACAGATTAGAACTAAATAGGACACTGATACTGAGAAACTGGAATCCTGTTAGTTAGACTAATAATGAATCAAGTCAATGAGACAAAGGGTCCCTCAAGGTGAGGTTTGCTGAAGTCTGAATATAAATGGCCATATTATTATTAATACATCCATTCATAAAACATACTGTAATACTAGTTTATGTCATGGAAAAAAGAGGAAGTATGCATCAGTGTGAAAATGTGGATAAAAGAGAACTAATCATACTTCTCAATTTCAAGAAAGTTTAATGAAGGAGTAAATAAGTTTGCCTAATTTAAAATGTATTTCCCCTATTTTTTCATACTGAATAAGAGTTTGCATTTTTAAAATATTTATTGGGGGCAGTCTTATCAGCTTGGTTTAAAATAAAGCATTAAAAAAAGGTCTAACAATTTCTGGGATCCACTTGGAGCATTAAATCGTAATATATCCTTTTTAAAAAATAAACAATCCTCATTGTCCTAGCACATTTCTGCCTATATATGTTGAGAGAATGAAATAAAGATTATGATGATGTTTTCATCCCTCTACGCAAAGTTTTTATCCTTGCTCCTAAGAATAAGTAAAAATGGGCTGTTTTGCTAGTCTGTAATTTTGAAGATGTACAGAATGAAATTTGAATATTTTAACAAATTTAAATCTGTCATTAAAAATTTGTATAATATTTAGAAGATTATGTCTTTGTGCAATTAATCTTCATAGAAATGACATCCACTGATCAAAGGTATTGGAAGTTAAAGGTCTTCTACTAATTTTGGAACTGAAGAAAAAACCTGGAAGTTGAAATGACCAACTTCACCTTAAATGTATTGAGTGAAATGATTTTATATGAAGCTTAAAATAAAAACAAACCTGCTTTGCCCCCAAATTTGGTTATCTTTCTCTGCAATGTTATAAGAAGTCATACTGTGCTGAGAATGATATTGTTGCAGTAACATTTAATGTTGTTTATTGAAACTTTAAGTTTAAAAATTGAATTAGATTCACATTGTTCTGCTTTAGCAACCTTTATCTTGACTGTGATACCAATAAAATTTCTACAAATACTCATTTATACTTTCTGATGTTTTAGTAGATAAGCCAGGACACACATTAATTTTAATACAGTACATATCAAGTTGTTGGTCTCATTCTTTCTGAAACAAAAGAATTTAGATATGTTTAATCTCAATGAGGAGTTGCATATGAATCAACACTGTAGTTGAGTTAGGCAATATAAATATTAAACATATATTTATTTTGTACTTGTTTTGAACCTGGTTCTGTGTCAAGCAATAGGAATAATAATAATGATGTGTTAAGCAAACAAATTTGCTGTCTTCATGGAGCATACTATCTAATATTATTATCAGAAGCTTTATTAGTCATAATAATCTGTTCTGAAGTAAGTAAAAAATGTTGCAAACTCTTTTGCAACCAAGGATCATTTTATTTCTACCTCTTCAATGCCTTGCTCGAAAGTCTTTATATTTTGAAAGTTTGCTGATAAATCAGACTCTGCATGTTAAGAAATAAAATTTCCCATTTAAAAGTTAGCAAAATATGCATACTGCTGATAATCAAATTTCCAATTCCATTAACGTAACTATTTTTACATATTGAATTAAATTGATGAATCATTTTCTTGAGCAAACATGTTTTAAGCATTTTGGAATTGTTCATATCTTCTGGGGATCCCCCAGATTGGACACTGTGTGATCGCTGATTTGCTTATATGTTTTTAGGTTCTTTGTTGGATTGGCCTTGGGCCTTAACAATCAATGCATTTAGAACGCTCAAAACTTTGTTTTAGAAATGTGGTTTCTCTTTCCTTAAATCACTTTTACTCCTCAGTCATCCCCATTTTGGCATCTGACTCAAATATTTTAGACACAATTCAGTCTAAAACTGCTTCAAGGTTTGATACAATTAACAACCCTAACTTCTTGAAAATCCCTCTTTATTTGAATCTTATAGAATCATTTTCTCCTCCTCTTTCTGTTCTTTTATTATTCCTTATTCTTATTCCTTGAACATAAATGATATTTTATCATATATCAAAGACCCATTGTTGACCTATTTCTTTTCATGACTTTAGTAACTCTCCTTTGCACTTATGGCATCAAACACAATTTACAATCTAAAGGACCCCCATATGTACATTTCCCATGCTCCTGGTTTCAGAGCCATATTCCTCATTGCTTGTTGGGCATATTCATATGGATAATTTGTAGATGCTGACCTAAACTCTCCTGCACTGAAATTCTCTACTTCCCATAAACATATCTGAACATGCACATAGAGTCAAAACTTGTTTTATTCAGTATTCTTAATCTTTCTTATAGAAATTAGCATTAGTAAATTGTACTTGACTAATCATTCTTCCTAACTTCCTAGACCCATTTCACCATAGTCTAGCCAGAACTTCTTTTGTCTCTACCACCTCCTTTACTTCCTCTAATTTAGTTCATCTCATTCCTTCATTTCACAAAATAACTTGGACTCTGTATTAATTTGTTAGCAGTGCTATAACAAGGTACTACAAACTGGTTGGCTAAAATAACAGAAACTTATTGTCTCACAGTTCTGGAGGCAAGAAGTATGAAATCAAGGTATCAGCAGAGTTGGTTCCTTTTGAGACCTCTGATGGTGATCTTCTCTCTATATCTCTTCTTTTCATTTTCTCTGTGTGTGTGTTTGTTGCTGTGTCACAATTTCCTCTTTTTATAAGGACACTAGTCATATTGTATTACACAAATGGATTGTCATTAGGCTCACCTATAAGGCCATATCTGAGATACTGAGGGTTAGAACACTAACATATATTTTGGTCGGGGGACAGAATTCAACACATAACAAACTAACAATATGTGTCAGGCACTGTTTTAGACACTGAAGTTACCATGCAGAGGAAAAGATATCTACCTCGTGGACCTTAAAATCTATGGGGGGAAAAAGATGACAAATTATCCTTAAAAAATGAACAAAATAATTAAAGCTGGTGTTAAGTACTGTGGTTAAAATAAAACAGGGCAATATTGTTTCTTTTTTTAGACTTTTGTAATAACTTCCTACCTCTTTTTGTCACCCTCCACTGTATCTGTTCTCTCTGTAATATTGCCTTTGCAGTTCAGCAATAGCATTTAGAACTTTGTGCTATAAGGGCTCATGTTTGTATCCCCAGCACATAGCATAAGGCCTGACACACAATAAATGTTCATTAAGTGTTTAAGTGAATTCATCTTTTTTTCACTACTCTACCATGTGCAGCAAACCCAAATAGTAACAAAAATCATGAAAGCAATACTCTTTAAGGGGTGATAGTTTTTTCGCTTGCCCACTACAAATAGAATGGTTAATAAGGAGGAGTCCATCTGGTTTAGATAACTATCTGTAAACACAACTTAAAGGATTCATTAGTTCAGGGCTTTATGATGATAAGAGAAGCATTAAATACACATTACAGAATAAAAACAATAGAATAATGGTAGTTACCTGTAGAGTGTCTTGTTTATAAAATTAATACACTCTCAAGTTTTGATAGAATTGGCTATGCTTTCCCCATTAGGGATCGGTGGAAAATCTGTAGCCATGCGTGCCTTAGTCAAAGTTGTCTGTTCTGTAGCCTAGCCCTTATTTTTCTTCTTGGGTAGTTCTGGTACTGATGACCATCTTTAGCATGTCACACAATTTGGCCTTGCTGTGTCAATTATAAAACATTCTCAGAATTTGCTTATTTATTTGCTTAATGTTTACTTTTGGCACATGATTTATATCCATGATATTTCTGAGTAGTCTCTGTTTCTTTTTAGTAAGAGCAGTATGTTTTTGATCAGGACAGGCTTTGGTAACTTCTTTGCTCTGTCCTTACATGACCTTTACTAGATGATGGGCGGGATATAATTAGCCTCGCAGAAAAAATAACAAAAGGAACTTCCACATAAGAGTTAAGCTGAAAGGGACAATCCCATTGGGCAGAAATATAAATTCTGTGGTAATGTTTGAGCCTGCTTAAGTGTCATAGGACCTCTTTGTGCAAGTGTTGCCTGGTTTCTCACAGGGTGACAACTACTTTTCCTCCTCACAATATTACTGAAGGAAAGATGAGAAAGCACTTACAAAGGTGAACTGTCATGTAAATGTAAACAATAATACAATACAGAGCTTGATTTAAATTTCTGCCCTAAGAGACTGCGTCTCTTTGATTGCACTGATTATATATATTTCCTTTTCATCTTTTGCTAACCTTATTTCTGAATCTATTTTGATGCACAAATGGGAATGGATAGCTGGAAACCAGACCAGAAATATGACTTGAAAGTTGGGGCACTAAGCTGGCCAGAAGAAGCTGATGTAATGAACAGGGAGAGAGGGAAATTGTGAGAGATTAGAATAAAACGTGTATTAGAAAAACCCTGGAGGTTTGTAGGATAATGGGGTCTGAGGTGGCTGTGGTTTACAAAACAAATAGGTCTTGGAAAAAGATATTTGACCAATGTGTTTGTAAGCTAAAAATTGGATCCCCCTTAATGTTCTTTAAAAACCTGAAATAAATATTAGATTTCCTTTTTAATTATTTGCCAAATGGATTTTGCTTCCTTGAATTCTAGTCTATGCATTGACTGGATAATGTGGGGGTCACATTTTAGGTTTCAGTTATAAATATAAAAGTAAATAAAGAATAAGTCTTTTCCTAAGAATCTGGATACAGAGTGACTGTCATTTGAATTTTTCAGTTTCAAACTTAACTACATTACTCACTCTAAGAGTTGGTCAAAGATTTGGATAGTAAATGAAGTAGAATAGGAAATACTGATATTAAAATTTCAAGAGTAACTGGTATTTCCATCATTTCTATTTAATAGAAGGACTGAGTAAAGAAATACCTATATGTGAATTCGAGGCTTCAGGAGTAACATTCCTGCTTCTGGGTCACTGGGGCGTCATTTAGTAAATTGCTCTTCCAGCACTCTTACTGGAGTTGCCAGATTTCTATGAATTTAGGATTGGAGTCAGACAACAAGTCTTAAAATGTATTCCAATTATTAGCCACAATGGTGCATCTGGTGAGCGCTTGTGAAGAGTAGGTACATCTGCGCTGAATGCCACCTATGAAAATCAACCTTCTTTTACCAGCTGTGTCTGCAGGAATAATTTCTAATGCACAGAAGTCCTCCAGTCTCACTTTCAATCCAAAGATCAGTCACTGACTGTGACTTTTAAGTAGCAGTGCCTTTCGCGAGCCAGAACTATGGATGTGTCTACGAAATATGGTGTGAATTGCAAATGCGTCTGCATTGCGTAAACAGACGGGTGCTGAAGAGTCTTTCACCCTTAAGTCATTCTCCTCTCAGACTTTCGAAAGACTCCAAATTCCCACCATTACTCCCTTTTGGGGAAAACCAGTTTTGGCCACTGATAAATGTAATTAAATGTTTAATTTAATTAACACTGGAGCAGTGACACATTTTGGCATTTTTATTAGGGTTGTCTCAATCTGAATTAGTGTACCGAATTAGCTGGTATAAATCAAGATCTTCAAGAAATGAGGAGGGAGCAATGTGTGAGAAAGGAGGGGGCGGGGCGAGCAAAAGGGTTAAATGGGAGGGAGAGAGAAAGGAAATCATAGAAAGAATAGTGCGGGGAGTTAGTGAGGAGGCCATGAGGAAAAAATTTGATCTATGATCAATCATATCCTGAACAAGTGACCCAGAAAAAAAATCCAGCTAATTTTTTTCTTTTAAATGAATTACATGGGGATTCTCTTATTATATTACTGCAAAGAGTTTTAACCTAAACTTTTCTATTGATGATAATTAGGTTATTTCAACAAAACAAGAAACAAAAACAATAGCAAAAAGTTTTTTTTTATTTCATACTTGGTACACTTAGAGGTGAATTTTAAAGAATTTATTTCAGTAATTGTTTACATTTGTAAAATATATCTGAAACTAGTTCTGATATTTTCATGGAGTGAGTGGTAAAACAAAACATTTATCTGTTTTATTCATACAGAGTTTTTTATTGATACAGAAGTGCAATGTAATGTTCAGCTCTTGTATTTCTATTGAAAATAGCATCTTAGAATGCATGGAAATAAGACCCTAAGCATTTTATTTAATCTGATCTGAAATCCATATGCTGTCATTTAGAGAGATCAAGTATAAGAACGTGGCGGGTATAAAATGTGCTCCGCATGGTCCCATTTAGAAAGATGCCTCCAATGTGAGTTTTCACAAGTTCCACAAAACACATTTTCACACCAAATTTGATACAGATATGTATTACAAAATCTCCCTATTGCCATTTGAATATAGAATGGAAAAGTTTCCCTTGAGTTTGCAAGAGTGTTTTCAAGTATAGATAGGGAAAGAACAAGCTATATTAACATCTGCCACTTGAAACCACACTGTGGTATTTAAATTCTCAAAGAGATTATAGTAAAGAATATATCTTTCTTTCATATAAATTCAGGGGAACTTCACATATATAAAAGAGAGTCTCTAATGGGTTCTCATTAATTTCCAAATTAAAAACTATTTCTACCACATGTAGAGTGCTATAATCTCTGGTGAATGGGATTGGGGTTGGGAGGGTGGGAAGTAGAACTGAATGGGTCCTGTCTCAATGCATGCATTTGCTCAAGTTGTGTAGTTGTCAAGAGAGCTGTGTCTATGAGGCCATCAGTCACATGAACGCATACTTTAACTCATAGGAGAGTGTGTGGGCATCTGTATAGAATGCAGTGCCTGGTGATTCTGGGCTTTTCAGTCGAGTTCTGGGGTAGTGGAGGAAAGCTCAGCCTGGCACATGTGTTCATACACACACTCAGGAGAGCACACAAAACATGTCCTCAATGGCGTAGAGATGTTGGCAAGCATGTTCCTTTTATAAACCATAACTCGGGCATCACCTAAACATGTATTCACTAAGGCTGTGTGAGAAAGCACTAATTTAAATGTTTCCTTTTCATTTTGAGAAAGGTGTACCTATTTTAAATTTATACAAATGTACCTTACAAGGCAGTGGTGGTTCTGGGTAAATGAGGGACATTTTACTCTAAGTTATACACTTCTGGATTGCTTGCTTTCTATTTTAAAAAGCATTTTCACTTTGTATTTTTTATATTTAAATGGCAAGAAATTTACATAAGTAAAAAACAAAGTTGATTCTCTAGAAGGCATACCATAATGCCAAAATACTGCCACACATTTAGGATATCTTTCTGGAAATCCTGAAATGATGTGCCTTACTATGCCACAATAGAAGTCTGCTTTGTGATGAAATGGCTTTGTTTGAACAGTGTGCAGATGACTGCAGCTTGCTTGTATATGTAAGCCATACTATGTCATGGGGTTCTAAAAGATGTGAAAATAACTACAGTGTCTCATTGTTACCAGATTGACTTAAGCCATTCAGAGTTGAGTGTTTATAGGGAGGCAAAGCATGTGATTGTGTTATGCATGGGCAGGTGCCTGTGAAATCACAGAGCTCTCTAAGGCATACTGGTGGAGAGGTACATCTGTTGCAGTGTCTAAGGTTTCTCCAATTACATCTTG
Organism: Pteropus medius; assembly: GCF_902729225.1. Lineage (NCBI taxonomy): Eukaryota > Metazoa > Chordata > Mammalia > Chiroptera > Pteropodidae > Pteropus > Pteropus medius. Next base: position 3,604,874 of record NW_024352785.1, on the reverse strand, counting down.
GTTAAATAGTCAGTCATTCAGCAAGTATTAATTTAGCATTCACCAGATATCAGGGGAAGATGAACTCGCTGGCCTTGATCCAGATCTTTTGACTGGGCTTACACGCAGTGTATTTCCCACTATTGTCAGTAACGGCATTTACCTCAAGATGGCCAGATGAACATGCTGTCCAACCAGCCAGCTACTAACTTCTTCACAGCAAGTCATCTCTAGTTCAGTGCTAGGCCCAAGTCATAGGAATATGAAACCGAGGAATATGGATTCAGTGTGGCCTTAAATGGATTCTCAGGATATTTATGTGCTGCAACAATTAGGCATTTCGATCTATTGTGAAACTGCTTGTTCTGGGAATGCAAGTTTCTAAAAGTTTTGGGTAGTTAAGGCTAGCCTTTATTATCTTACACAAAGGTTTGTGGTTTTAACTACATCATATTAATATGTGTGGATATTATTATAAAAATCACACATAATAGAAAAAAAAGAAAAATAATCAGAGATGCCATTTCTAAGAGATAAGAGCAGTTAATAATTTAATGTGTATGTAGTCTTTCAGACTTTTACTCATGCAAATCTTTATGAAACATATTTTCTAAAAATGAGGTTATGAAATACATGCTGACCTGTAACCTGTCTTTATATCTAATAAAACATAGTGGAAGTCAGACTGATATATATTTCTACATCATCTTCTCATCTGTATGATAGTACATCTGTGTTTGTCTTTGGAATATCTTTAACGCTTACATTTCTCCAACATTGACGTTACTCTTTAACAGGAATCAATTGTACTTACACTTTGCTAGCTATTGGAAATCCATAATCCTGGTTTATATAGTAATACAAAGTGCTAAGTTTTACTTGTCAGGTTATTCCTGAGGCTAAATTCCTTTGTAACCTCTGAGATAAAATGCTCTAGAACTTGACTTTATGTGCTGGGCAGACTCCATATAATTTTTATACTAAAATGGTTTATGTGTATTTTTTAAGTACTGCAACTCAGAGCTGCCTTTTCTATCTGAATTTCACGTTTGGTTTTGTAAGAAACAAAGGGCTGTGTCTACTGTCCACCTGGGCATATTCTCTCCCTACAGTCCCCAGCTTGGCCACCTCTTCTCTCACATGCTGAGCAGTGCCGGCCCCTGGAGCCCTGCGGTTCTTTCAGGGTAGCTTGCTTCTGTTGAGACTTGGTGTGCAGCAGGTTCAGATTGCCCTGGGCTCACAATTTCTTTTTAATCAGTAGCTGGTATAACTCTAAATAGTCATTCTTTTGCTTTTTAATAAGTTAAATGGGAATGCAATTTAACTTTGCAGAAGCAGTAACACCGGTCTATTCCCAAGGTACTTAGTTCTAAAGGATTGAGTTGAGAACACTTTTCCTGTGATCCTGTGGAGCTGTTCATACGGTGAGAGTAGACATTCACATTATGGAATTTACCTTTGCTTGTATTAGGATTGGCAAAAACCTTATGTAAATAGGCAGGTTTCCTGAACCCAACCTTTGAATCTTCAGATAAATGACTACTCCATGTCTTACTGCTGTTAGAAAAGCAATTAGTAAGATTGCTCCGAGCATGTGTGGCTCAGCGTCCACCGACTGACTTTCTCTTGGGTCTGGAGATTCCTGGTCTCAAATGACCTGCAGTGATTATATTCTGCCCATATTCTTTAGTCTCTCTCTCTCTTTCTCTCTCTCCTCTCTCTGACTCTCTCTCTTTCTCCACACACACACACACACACACACACACACACACACACACACACACACACATTCCATATATTGAACTTTAAGCATATGATTAAGATTATACACCTTTAATATGTTAGGCATTATACTACATACCTTTCATATCTAATCTAATATGTAATCTAATTTAACCCCACAATCTTTGATGGATTCATATCATACTTAGAAAAAATCTAAACTCTATTGCAGAGTCCACAAAGTTCTACATGATCTAACCCTTACCTATCTTAACAGCCTAACTTCTTACCATTCTCTCCTTTGCTCACTTCAATATTATCCATTTATATTCTAAGTGTTTGCTATGCTTTATGCAATACTTTAAGTGTGTTTGTTCTCACAGTAACCTATAAAGTAAGTGTTATTATCAGTCCAATATTACAGATAAGAACATTGTGGTACAGAGAGGTCCATAGCCAGTAAATTATGAGGCTGGGATTCAAAACTAGGCATATAATCCCCAAAGGATGAATTCTTAATCATAACACTATGTAACATTATGTTATTCTTCAGCAGCATTACTAAAAAATGACAAAAGCAAAGGCCTCCAGATTTGAAGTGGTAAACGCATGTGGAGCCCTAAAGAACATTTTGGGTTGCTAGTTGATATAGAAGTGACTGTCCTTCCAGTGGTCAAGTGAATGTTGACTTTGGCAAAGGAAAAGAGGACATGGCTTTAATTAGTTCCTTTCTGCATGACTATCCCCCTATTTACAGTTCATTTCACATTTGAACATTTAGATGAATGACAGCCTGAGTAACATATCATGAGATTGGAAGATTTCTTTTCTACCATCCTCAAAATACCTAGCCAGCAATAATTATGATCATGTGTACATTATTAATTTGTTATTCAGGCTGCTTGGTGCTACATTTATGCAATGAGTAGGCTAATCAAACATTTAGTACATTAACAAATCAAGTGTAGTATAAGAAAATAAGAAAAATAAGAAATAAAAATAAAAATTAAAAAGTTTATTTGAAGTAAAGTTACCCTCAAATGGAGCATTAAAGTCATCATTGTGAAGAACTCTAAACCTTTTTGAATATCTATACACTTATTTACGCTGTGTGAGTATGTGTGTACATATGAGATATTATGACTTTTTAAGTGGTTATGGACTCCAAAACCTTAATTCCACTCTTTCCCATAGGACCGTCACTCAATTAGAGAGGTTCGAGGAAGAAAAGATGAGATGGAATCACTGGGGAAGAAGTGGCATATGTAAGTGGTGGTCATGTCCCTGATGAAATAGGATTTTGCCAATAAATTTATCTGTTTCAAGATACCCCAAGGGAAGACAGTGTTTGATATTATATGAAACCCTCCAAAATGGGAAGCTATTATGGTGATACATATGACTTATAACTTGCTTCAGCATGTTTCTCAAATACTCTACTTATGTTAACATTAAACTTAGATTAAATAATATAACAAGAGTGTCTAAATTTAAATGAGTTTAAGATAGTGGTTAGAACAATGTGTAAAGTTAAAGACATCTAGAGGGTCTTTTCATAAAAGGAAAAGCATTTATTAAATTTGCCAAGAAAATCTATTTTACACATATTACAGAGAGTATAATATGACAGTAGAATTCATCTACCTTTATTAGTAATGAGCTAGATTTAGAACCATTGCTGTAGGTTTGATGTAATATAGTTCAGAAAGCTGAATAAACCAATTTCTTTCTTTTAGTGGCCTGCCTGAAAATCTCTCAGCTAGGTTCCAATTGACAAGGGCTTTCTGGAGAACTCGTATGTTTAAAAGTTTGCGGGTAACTATTGACACAAACTCGCTTTTTAAAAACTTACAAGGTAGAGGAAAACCATCTAGGATTTCAAAAAATCCTCAACCAGATAAATTTTGTGCTAAATATGTTAGTATGTATATTATTACTTTATTTTGCAAAATTGAGATCATGGTATATGTCCCATTTTGTTATCGATCAACTTTCCGTGTCATTAAATATTCTTCTTTATATCATTTTAATGGCTGCAGAGTATGCTGTTGTGTATGTCCCATATTTACTTAAGGTAGCACATATTGTTGGACCTTCAGTTGTTTTCCAAAGCTTTACTATTATAAATGTGCTTAAATAAACATTCCTATAGAAAATCTTAATAGATCTCTATTCTTATTTCCTAATGATGAATTTGCTCTACCCAAAATTACGTACACATTTAAGGATTTTGATCCTGACTTCTAAATTGAGCATCATGCTTTGGCATATTCTCTGATAACCAGGTACATTTTTTTTTTGTCAACAGAGAACAAAATTTTGGGGACAGTGGCACAAAACTTAGGCCAGAATGAAAGTTAAAGGGAGTGTAGAGAAATCAAAGTCTTTTTAGTGACATTGACCTACTTAGTAGAAGCTGTAATAATAAAGCTGTTACCAATTCTTAAGTATTCACTATGTAGAAAGCACTATGTTAAGTACTTCACATATATTATCCCATTTACTTTTTATCTCAACCCTCTGGAACATAATTATTTCTTTTGCATCACAGTGTGACTGAGATATTGAGGCACATGTAGGTTAACTGACCTACTACATGTCACACAACATTGTTTAACAAGAATTTGAACTCTGTTATGTTTGGCTGGAAAGAATATGCTCTTAACCAATACACACATTATTTTCTTGGTTATTGTAGAAGGACTTGGGCAGTGTAGACAGTGTATAGTACTGGAGGTCAGTTAGACCTGTGAGTGTGAAAGGGGACAAATGGGACACTGAGATACTTGGGGCTGCCAACAACGTAGTTTTGTACAAGACAATGTACGTTAAAGCCAATCTTCAAAAACTGAATTTATAATCCATCAATTGGATTGCTTACTGCCAACCATTGTGTCTATGCAGAATGTGTAGGCTGTAAAGTCATAAGCAAGTAACTGACTGTGTACTGATGCTGAGTTTACATCTTGGTGTAAATGAAATACAACACAAATGGAGGCCAAGAAGAGACACTTAAGCTTGTATCTATGTTCTGCAAGTCTTTTTTCTGAGGCGATGATTAGAATGTGTCACTTAATGAAAGGAGTGTTGGTTCCAGCTGGTATGTTATTGGCAACAGAAATGAATTCTTATCATAGTTGGTTTTATTATTAAGGTTGCTGATAAATGACATTTCATGTAACTTGCTAATAAGTGTATGAGTCTGGGAATTTTGCCATGGTTTCCCTAGCTTGGAGTTAAATAAATGTTCTTTTTTTCTCCTCCATCTTTTCCCAGCCCTCCGTCCCCACTCCCACCTCTGTCTCTGAATTATATATTGGATTCTTTGGAGAACGGCTTATGTTGCTGTTTTAATGACAAAATCTTGAGTTTAAATATAGTAAAATAAATATCCAGCTGCAATCACACACCTTTAAGAAAGTCATTTAGATTGAGTGGAACCTTGGCATGTAACAAAAATTTTACCCAAAGAACACATCATGTTTCTTTATCTGTTGCTACTTGATATGCTTAAAATATAAACCAGACACAGAAAATGAAAAATTACATGTCTTAAACTGTTTTTGGAGACACAACCTCCAGAAGATAATTTGTGTTCATTTAGTTTTAAACTTGTTAAATTGTAACTTGAAATGTACTATTAGTTTTGAGCATTTGCCAATAATCAAGTGCTTTAGTGGCCAATGTTTCACAAGTCTTTGAAACCTGCCTTTGAGTTCACTAATAATTTGATATCACTTGATGGCAATAGCCTTAAAAAGAAAAATACTTGTAAATATAAAAGAGTTTAATATGCACAGTTAATCTCATTGTGTGTGTGGACAAAACATGCTCTAAGGCAAATTGGTTTCTCCATGTGTTCTATCTTCTGGTGTTTTCATAAATGATGAATATGTTCATTTCGGTTGATTCTTTAAAAATGGATTATATAAATAAATTTTATATATATCTATATCTATCTATCTATCTATATCTATCTATCTATCTATCTATCTATCTATCTATCTATCTATCATGCAATTAAATGATTGCCTGCCATGTGACTACCTTAACACGCCCTCGTCCCCTCATTTTTCTTTCCTGCAGTGACTGTGGGTCTATATTCTCCTATACAAACTATCTATCTCCTTTTTCAGAATTAGTGGAATCCATTTATCTAAATGAAGAGAGCTCATAATGTGCTGAGGGCTATAGTGCTCTACATGGCAATAAGGTATGACCATGTTAGCTCAAGACCAGCAGCTACTCAGCCCAGGCAGCCATAAATGTTTTGGAGTTTTTCTGGGATCGGCTTTATGGACTAACTCTTAAGACAGTAATATTTATAAGAATAAGGTCTTTGTCTCTTTTGTTTCCTTCTTAATCATTGTACTTAGTACTGTGCCTGCAACTCAATATATATTTGTGGAAGAATTGTAATTTATATAACCTATGTAATTACAATGTTATCTTTTTGATTTTTCTAATTAATTATACATGCCCTAGTAGCAGGAAGTTCAATTATCTTTATTTTAATGCCTTCCCTTGAACTTCTGATTTGTTTAGGAATTTCAGAAGCATATTTAATTAGGAGTGGGTGGGTAAAACATTGCTTTTAAGAACAACTATGGTAAGAACAAGAGCAACTATAGTGATTGCCTTCTGCTGACTTGTACTGTGTAGAGAATGATCCCATACAATTCTAGGAACACTGGATTCCCTCTGCTGCTGCTCAGGGCACAGAGGTGCCTCACACTGTGAATTATAACTCCTTTTATTTCATATTTTTAATTTAACCATTTGTTCCTTAAGCAAAATCATTATACAGGACTGTCTAGACCTATAAGAATTCCATCATCAGCCACACAAAAAAGCCACCATACTGCCTAAGGAGCCCAGGTCTCCAGATCTATCTCCCAGTCTCCTCTAAGTGGGGTTTTCCTTTTGCATCTTCAGGGCCTTTCTCTGTCAGAGAACCCCTATCAGGTCATTGTGGTCCATATTTTGGTCTTCTTCATTTAGGTCACTGATATTAGTTCATCCTCTCTCTGAAGGGTTTGGGCTTCTGTAAATTGACTGATTACCATCTCTGTGTATACCTTGTATCCTGTCTCTTCCTTCATAAAGAAAAGAAGTCTAATATGCTCCAAAAAACCTCTTTTTTTTTTGTCACAGTGAGAAAGTCTGATCATTTTAAGGTGTCCACTTAGTAAGAAGTAAATTTAATCTCTACTTTTACAGCTGCCCTATTATAGAATGAATAGGAGGTTTCTGGTCAAGATGGCGGAATAGGTAAATACTGTGCTTACCTCTTCTCACAGCCACATCAAAATTACAACAAAACTATGGAACAATCACCATTGAGAATCACCTAAAGTCTAGCTGAACAGAAGTCCTACAACTAAGAAAATAGAGAAGAAGCCACCTCAAGACTGGTAAGCGGGGTAGAGACACAAAGCAAGCTGGTCCCACACCTATGCATGGCAGTTAAAATCAGGAGGACTATATAATCTGTGGAGGTTCCCTTTGAGGAGTAGGTGTTCTCAGCCCCACACCAAGCTCCCCAGACCAGGGTTTCAGTGCTGGGAAGAGAATGTCCCACAACTTCTGGTTATGGAAACCAGCAGAGATTGTGGCCGAGTGAGATGGAGGGCCGCTGGAGTACCAGGTGTTCCTCTTAAGGGCCCACACATGGACTTACTGATGGACTCACTAGCTCTGAGCTCCAGAGCTGGGGCAGTAGCTTGAAAGGCACCATGAACTTATGGGAAGGAACTGAATTGTCTGGCTTCAGAGTGAGGGCTGAAGGGGCAGCTTTCTTCCAGGCAGAGTGCTGGTAGAATACATTGTTTCCTTGTTGAGCTCTACCTCCCTCCCAGCATGCAGACATAGGCCGCCACCTTTTCTGAGTCTCCATTAAACTGGCTAACATCATTCACACCCTCCTGGTGATTCCCTGAGACCCCACCTCACTCAACTTAGGGGCCCACCGAAGCCACTTCCAGTGGCTTTTCCAGACAAATGGCCTGCCTTGGTTCATAGTGCAGATTTTTCTAAAATCTCTCAAAGTTTCACAAAACCCAAACAAGCAGCATCTGGCCTCAGAGTGCCCCATACCTCTTGCTGAACAGCCCCAAGCTTGGCAGTAGTGGCAGCTGACCTTAGTTTGTGGCTTGGCTTCTCAAGGCACTACTAAGCTCAGAATGGGTGATGGTCATCTGCGAATTCCTTGGTGTCTCATGCCAGGTGGCCCCAGGCAGGGTGCAGGCTGTGGCTGAACTTCACTTGCAGTAGGGTCCTTCCAAGGAGCACCGCCCAGTGCTGTATCCAAGGAAAACACACCCAAAGGGAAGACTGAGCAGACACAAGAGCTCAGCTAAAGCGAATCCTGCTCTATAGGGTCAGCTCCTGTACAATAGTCACCAGCCAGTTCTCACAACCAATCAACCCAAGGGTCCTCCCTCCTCTTGACATGCAAATAGCAACTAAGGCTCAACTACATCAGTAGGGTACACACAATCCATTTAAAGAACATGCCTAGAGAACCCGGCTCAGGTGACCATGGAAACTGCACCACTGGGACCACAGGAAACCTACTACATAAAGCCATTCTACTAATACCAGGAGACATAGCAACCCTGCCTAACCCATAGAAACAAACAGAGGGAGCTAGCTAAAATGGGGAGACAAAGATACATTCCCTCACAAAAAAAAAAACAAAAAAAAAACAAAAACAGAAAAAAGGTCCAGAAAAAGAACTAAACAAAATGGAATTAGCAATCTACCAGATGCAGAGTTCAAAACACTCATTATAAACATGTTCAATGAACTTAGAAGAGTGGATAAATTCAGTGAGAACTTACGCAAATAGATAGAAACCATAAAAAAGAACAAACCAGAAATGAAAAATATCATAATGGAAATGAAGAATATACTAAGTGGAATCATGAGATTAGATAAAGAAGAGGATTGAATCAACAATTTGAAAGACTCCACAGTAAAAACACCTAATCAGAACAGCAAAAAAAAATTTAAAACAATGAGGACAATTTAAGGAACTTGTGAAACAACAGCAAGCATAACAACATTCATATCATAGCAGTACCTGAAGGAGAATAAAGAGAACAAGGAATTGAAAACCTATTTGAAGAAATTATGATGGAAAACTTCCCTAACTTGCCAAATGAAATAAACAAGCTCAGGTAACACAGAGAGTCCCAAACAAGGTGAATCTAAAGAGGCCCACACCAAGATACATCATAATCAAAATGCCAAAGTTTAAAGACAAAGTGAGAATTTTAAAAGCAGCAAGAGAAAGGCAGTCAGCTACTTTTAAAGGACCTCCCATAAGACTGTCAGCTGCTTTCTCAACAGAAACTTTGCAGGCCAGAAGGGACTGGCATGAAATATTCAAAGTGATAAAAATCAAGGACCTACAACAAAGATTACTCTACCCAGCAGAGCTGTCATTTAGAATCGAAGGATAGATAAAGAGCTTCCCAGAGAAGAAAAAGCTAGAGGAATTTATCACCACCAAGCCAATATTACAAGAAATGTTAAAGAGACAAGGAGGAGGAGGAGGAGGAGGAGAAATAAAAAAATGTAAATAATAAAATGACAGAACTACACATCTAGCAATAATTAGTTTAAATGTAAGTGGATTAAATGCTTCAATCAAAAGACATAGGGTGGCTGAATGGAAAAAACCCCGAAACCCTTACATATGCTGCCTATAAAGGACTCACTTCAGATTGAAAGACACACTCAGAGGCTAAAATAAAAGAATGGAAAAAGGTATTTCATGAAAATGGAAACAACAAAAAGCTGGAGTAGCAATACTTAACACTAGAAAAAATAGATTTTAAAACAAAGGCTATAACAAGAGACAAAGAAGGATCCAGTAATCCCACTTCTGGATATTTATTTGAAGAAGCCCAAAACATTACTTTGGAGGAAGATGTGAATCCATATGTTCATTGAAGCATTGTTTACAATAGCCAAGATACATGCAAGAGACAATCTTGGTGTCCATCAATGGATAAATGGATGTAGAAGAGGTAGTACATATATACAATGAAATATTACTCAACCATAAAAGGAGAATGAAATCTTGCCAACTGTAACAGTGTGGATGGTCCTAGAGGGTACTGTGTTGAGTGGAGTAAGTCAGACAGAGGAAGACAAATGCCATATCATTTCATTTACATGTAGAATCGGAGAGCAAAACAAACAAAACAGAAACAAACTCATAGATACAGAGAACATTTTTATGGTTGACAGATGGGAGGCGGGTTGTGAGGAGTGGGTGAAAAAGGGGAAGGGATTAAGAAGCACAAATTGGTAGTTACAAAATAACCATGGGGATCTAAAGTATAGCATAAGGAATATAGTCAATAATATTGTAATAACTATGTATAGTGTCAGAAGGGTACTAGATTTATTGGGGGTGATACTCTGTGAGTTATATAGATGTCTATCACTATGTTGTAATCTGAAACTAATATAATATTGTATGCTAACTATAATTGAAAAAAATTAGATTGAATAGGATATTTAAGATATTTAAGCAGGATCTTGTGGGAAGGTACACCTCTTTGTAAAATTTTACTAAAACGTTCAGAATATGTTAGTGTACATATGTTACAAAGAGACACATATTTGGAAAGTGAACACCCTTTCTTTAAGATCTGCATCCTGTCACCTCCAGGATGTGTATTTTCTTCCTTATTAGCATCATATATGTGTATTTTCTTTCTTATTAGCATCATCTTCTTTAGTTATCATTTTCTCCTTTACCCTCACGTTCTGTATGCCTCTTCAATTGACCCTGAGCATTAGCAATCTAATATCATAGCTGTCTTCTTTTGTGAATTTCCTGTGTCTGCAACTTGACTTTAAGCATCAAGAGTCAGGGGCTCCCTCATGCACCCTTTCTGCTGTATTCTTATAACTCCTTTCCTGCACCAGGAATTACTGAATATGTGTTTGTTAATAGTGACTTTGGTGGCACTGTTTTAGCATATAGGCTGAAAGAGAGGCTTCATCAGCGAGAGTATGCTGAGAGCCTGGAGGTAGATTCATAGAGAGCTTCTCCAGGATTGATAGGGACTTGGGGAAACTTTTGCACTGACCTGGAAACCATCTCTTCATTTTAAGGATGCGGAAGAGAACCTTTAGCCTTGTTTGTTCTGTAATCTGAATAGTGCTCACATTAGTTGAAATTTAGTAAGTGGGTAATAGAAAATGTTTGCTCTTAAAATATAGTCTGTCGATCAAGAGCATTAGCATCATCTGGGAACTTGTTAAAAAAGGAAAATCTTAGACCCGGACTAAATCTATTGAATCAGCCTCTGAATTTTAGCAAGATGCCTGGTTTTTCCCATGTATGCTAAAGTTGGAGGAACAGTGATCTAAACATCTTACTTACATTCTTTAATTACTTTGGCCACTTATACATAGTTACTGGTCCTCCTTTATGCCCGATATTTGGAGATTGATTTGTAAGCTATCTTCAGTAGAAATGCTTTCTACATGTCTTTTATACACAGTATGTTCATTTTTCTAAGGATTCACCAGGATAAAAAAAGAAAAATGAAATGCAATATAGCTCAAATAATATGAAAGACAATTATTGCTGCTTGTACTGTGTTTCATTCTAGAATTCAATATGTTACTCAAAAGGTCAAAGAATATATCTAATACATTCCCCAATGTTCTGAGGAATGTTAATGAAACTGTCCAGAAACCAATTTGAATATTGTCTGCTGCCATTTAATCAAAGAAACTTAGATAAGGTAACACTTTGTGTAATGGGTAGGCAAACATTTTATATTAAAAATTCATTAGCTGTTCAAATTAACCAAATGTCTTTATTCATGTTTTTAGCATAAATTTAACTTTTTTATTTCTATAATGATTTCCCCCAGAAAGGTGAAGTTGGGGTTTCTCATTAACTAAGGAACTGATTCTGAAGTTGTTATCCAAAAAATCTTCCACATGGTACAGTTCCCAAAGAAATAACATTATTCCATCACATGCAAAAAAATTTCTCTTAAAACATGATGTATTATAGAGTAAGATTTCTAAAAGCAAATTGAATTTATAAGCAGGATAATAAAACTAGTCATGAAATATTGTCATCCTCTCAAATAATTTTTAAACTTCTTACTATAGTACAAGTTAAACCTATGATGCCTATCCTCTGGAAGAGTGTACCTGAATGCAAAATTTTTCTGATTATATAAATTGAAGGACTACCATCTCCTAAAATCCTGCTATCTCCTTTCCCTTAAAAAAAAAACCGAAAAATCCACCATTTACAGTGAATTCATTTTCTAAAGTTGGAATGTGTAGATCAAAAGGATGTTTTAAAAGTAGATGCCATTCCTAAAAAGATTCAACTTTATTTTCAGTAAATAAAGCTTAAAATAATTTCTAAAAAAACAATTGAGTTTATTATGAAGTTTGGATAAGTTTTCATTCTCAGTGCTCTCAGTGGCCAGATAATTTCATAGCTATTGATGTTTTCCCAATGAAGTGGTCGATTATGAATATAAATTTTGTGTGGTTGTTTAATTGTTTGGAGAGGTTTTGTTATGGTGAATCCTAACAAAAAAATAATTGGGTCATTTAAAAAATTAATTTATTCACTCATTAGTATGTTTATGCTATATATCAGACACTATATAATTAGAAATTATTAGGTCAAATGTGATACCCTACTTTTTAAAAGGACTTACTGATATATAATCTCAAATTGTCTCCAGAAATGTTTCAAGAAAATCTCCTACCATCAGAATATGAGGGACCCTAACTTTCAGAATTATCACTAATGAGGGTTTGAAAGATAAAAACATTCTATCTCATTGTTGTTTATATTGCCGTAAAATATTTTTATACCATTTTCATTATTAATATTTCTTTGTGTAGTATTGTGTTCTTTTCCTTTGCCATTTTTGGAGTAACATTATATATTACTATAATAATTATTTCTTGTTATAATTATTTTCCTTAATTTGTAGTTGTTGTTTACTGTTTATTTTTATATATTATAATAATAATCATATTTAACATTAGTATATTATTAGATAGTCATATATAATAAAATATATATTAATTTATTCAATAAATGCTTTTGTTTTTTGTTTTTGCTCTCTGAGATAAAGAGAAAACTCTGTAGACCAAGTATTTGCTCCCAGGCAGAACCTGGTGCTGTTTACTTAGTCAAATTCTTTTTTTCTATCTTTAACTGAAAGGCAGACAAATATACCGAGCTCCAATTCCCAATTGATATATGGCATTTTTTTCATTATGACTCTAGTGAATTGAGGGGCACCTTCTCTTACCTTGTTGCTTGATCCTCTGAACCCAGGGACTATGTGCAAACCAGCAGTCTTGGCCTCTGCCTGCACCTAGAAAGTGTTGTTTGGAAGAAGCTCCAGGGTGGAACAAATGAAGCATTGCATCTTTATATCTATACTTCCTTAATGTTACATGTGAAGACTTTATTCTCTGAACAAATATGTAAAGGAGGTAAGGAGACATCGTTTTTACCACCTTAAAAATAGTGTCAGTGCTGTTGATGGACATTGAAATTTTTATACTTTATTTGGAGCCTAAGTTTTCGAGTCAACTGAGGCAGCATTAAAATGTCCTATACTTCCATTAAGGCTAGTGGATATTAAACAAATTTAATAAGTGATATTCACTATGATAGTGATATGTTTTGAAAAGGAGAGCTATAGGGTATTATGAGATTAATTCTGAGCTTTAATTCCCATAATTGCTTAGCTTATTGGTCTTTGACCTCTAAATTATACAATGTGCCTTAATGAACATCTAAGAACTGTTGACATCCTTATTTAGTGTAATTATTATAATAAATCTGATATATGAAAGTTTTGCTGGAACAGAGTTTTAAAAATGTTTGATTCCAATTAATTATACCCTCTTTCTCATCATCTATGCAAAGTATTATTTTTCTAAAATATCTTCAAATAATTTGTTTTAATGAAACCAATAGTAAAAAGGGAAAGCAATAAAGGCCTATTAAAAAGTATCTTGAAAAGAGAATGTAGAGCCTTAAAAACTATTGACATGACACACCCATAGGGATCAATAACTTCAATAATATAAGGTAAAGGTTATATCTGGGAATTTTAGTTGGTATTTAAGGTAGCTAGAATTGCAGTAGAATTTTTATCATCATGTTCACTTTGATCATATATAATTCATATATTTTTGCTATTTCATTCTTATATGTTGTTAGTATTTTAAACATCAAATATTTTCAATTAGTTGCTTTTCTTATTTTAAACTTTTAAGTGCTGCTGTTGAGACTATTTCCTGTCCCTATACGTGACCAATTTTAAATCTCTGTGTTTGTCATCATTTTAGGGGACATATTGCCCAATTAGTTAAATATGAGTATAAAATATTATAATACTTTTCATGCTACCACAAGGATATTGTTTTCACTGACCTTTAGCACTTTATGTTCAACAAAATAGTAGAAAGTCAGTGACTATTATGAATAAATTACCATTTTTTCATGGCTCCCCCTTCTAATTTAAAAGCTATACTAATAAATATAAACTAAAGTAAACGCAACAGATAATGTTTTGATTACAGAAAAAAATTGATGCCACACTTTAAAAGTGTTATTTGCTAAATTGATTCAAATTTAGAGTAGATGTGAAATAGTCACATGGATTCAAAACTAGCTCCCAGACCATAAATAAAGCATAAGGATAAAGTGGCAATGTGGGAAAACTATAAGCGGTGTTTAGAGGGGTATAACAGAGGGTGGTGTTAGTGCTGATCATTTTTAACATTTATCATTTATTAATGATTCAAAAAGAATCTGTGAATAGCACATTGGGGAACTTTACTGCCTGTGTTAAACTGGGAGGTGTTGCAAGCAGCAGACACTAAGAAATATAATTGACCTAAAAAAACACAAATATGAGACATTTTATTATTATCAGTATAAAGATGTATGTTTTGAAAACAGTAAAAAAAAATACAGCATTTATATAAAGAAAATGTTGAAAATGATCAATGAATTGTTGGGAGACAGATGGAATTTAATATTTCTAAAATTATTAAATCAGCGCTTTTCATGGCAACTTATCCTGTGCCCATTTGTCTTTCCTGCACCTAGGTAGCATGGATGCTTGTCTCAAACTGTTCCTTTATCATCGATCTGACTATATTTTCTTAATAATCAGCCAATCAAAAAGGAAAAAGGATTAACATGTTAAACATATTTGGCTTTAGGCGTCTATAGCACAGTGGTTAAGGGAACAAATTCGAGTCAGATTGCACATTTGATTTATGGCTCTGCCACTAGCTATGTAATCTGGACTGGGTTACTTAATCTCTCTGTGCTTCAGTTTTCTCATATTTACCATAAGATAGTCATAATGTCTGTTGTGAAAATTTGTGAAGTGCCTGACACATAGAAATATTATATGTATTAGCTATTACTACTGCTATTAATTCCATCATTACTTTGTGTATGCCTTAGAGATAGAGACTGAACAAACAAGATTTGTTAAAAGTTTATGTCTAAAGAGAAATTATTTGATAAATAACTGACTTTTTAGGCTTTGAAACTCTCCTTAGTGAGGGGTTCTCCTGGGTACCAAGCCTCTTCAGTGATGTTTTAAATTATACACACATAGGTACCCACTCGTTGAATTAAAATTTTTTTTAGAATTGTGATATTTTAAACATTTAGCTCTCTTTATCAATTAGATAAAAAACATTATTTAATTGGATATTGGGTCACGTTATGAGGATAAATGTCAGAGAGTTTATATCAAACCTAAACCTGGCAGAGAATAATTTAGTATGCCATCAAGCAGGCAGGCAGATGCCCTGACACCATGGACACTCAATTGAGAAAAAGAGGCATTATTCTTTCCTGATGCTCATCAGTAGGAAACAAAAACAAATGACTTGCTCTATTAAGTTATTACTGACCGTAATGTAGATAAGTGAAACTGTGGAGTAAAATAAAAGATAAATAATATAGGATGTTTGTATACCTTTATGTAGTATAGATGCAATCTGTCAGATAACAGCAAGAAAAAATGATAAAGATGAATCAAATCTAATATCACTTATTTAGATATCGATGCTCATTTTTTAATCTTAAATAAAACTGAAAGCTTCCATAAAGTGACTAAAACAATGCCAGTAGAATGAAAGGTAATATTTCTTCTCCTTGTGATACTAATAAAAAAGAAGCTCCCTTCCTTTGGTCATCCAGTATCTAGAAGATACAAATAAATTAGCCCAGAGATGTGCAACTAAAACTGATTAAAGGAATAGATGGTGGATTTACATAGAAAACTTTGTATGTGATAAGAACTGAGAAACATGAAAACAGGCTAGGCTGTCTTTCTATCACAGATGTCGTGGCAGAATCATTTAGCTGAATTTTGAAGGTAATATCAGAAATAAAATAAACATAACCTGAGTATCAAGAACAGCTTCCTGACTATAAGAATTATTTGGTGCTGAGAATCTTAAGAAAATTTGGAACAGCTCTGGGAATGAGCCATTAAAGTAGAATTTTCCCTCTCTACCCAAATGGAAAGCAAATCTCAATCTCTCAATCTCTCTCTCTCTCTCTGTCTCTCTCTGTCTCTCTCT